>NC_061511.1:102253055-102517949 GCF_022539505.1 Lolium rigidum
ATTTGTCGCTCCCTAGTCTTTTGCTAGCCTTCACTTGTACTGAGCGGGAACGCTGCTCGTGCCTCCAAACACATGAAAACCAAGTTATTCCAGAGTGTCCACCATAAATACCTATGCATGGCATTTCAAACCATTCCAAGTAAATTCTCATGCGCTACCTTTAAAACCTTCAAAATGCTTCTCAATTTGTGTTTATGTTTCATAACTCATGAGGAAGTATGTGGTGTTTAGCTTTCAACCTTGTCATTTACTTTTGACGGACTCTCATATGGAATAGTGGCACATCCGCTTATCCAATAATTTTGCAAAAAGAGCTGGCAATGGGATTCCCGATCCCGAATTAATTAACTTAAATAGACACTCCTCCATGGTTTGTGATTGTTGGACTGGCACCCGAAGGATTCGGTTAGCCATGGCTTGTGTAAGCAAAGGTTGGGGGAGTGTCATCATCATAATAAAACTAAACTAAAAAGGCACTCCTTCATGGTATGTGGCTGTTGGCAGGCACCCGAGGATTCGGTTAGCCATGGTTTGTGTAAGAAAGGTTGGAAGGAGTGCCACATAAACATGCAAATAATTCATGGGAGCCGCTCATGAAAGTCCGGTTGGTGTGACGCCCCGGAACCGGTACCGTGAGGATCCCAGCGATCCCGCCGAAATCCGCATGATATCGATTCAGAGACGCCCTCCGACACGACGTGCGCGACGAATCACACACGTGATGCCAGAGGAATTAACACGAGCGGTAACATTACAACAGGATTACAATAGAGCCCACAAGAAACATATATTACAACAACGACTCCAACGAGTCAAGATACAAATAGATACATACAAAGATCCAAATCATACAGAAGATCGAATACGTCCGAGTACGGACAAGATACAACTTGGACTAAGAGTCCTGAAGATAACCAGTGGCGTCCGTAACCCTGCCCAGGCCAAGCCGGAAGGGTAACCTTGCTAACGTCGCCATCTTGTACCTGCCAAAGTCGGGCCATCGGTTGCCGACAAGAGGGAGGAAGCAAAAGAGAAAGGGAAAAGGCGAGAGTAAGTACCAAGGAACGAACTCCGGCACGTACTTAGCGAGACTAGAAATGGCTATGCTCGCCGAGCGAGTATAAATATATATCGCCTGGGGCTATATGGTAGGTTTAGCGGCAGCAAAACTATAACCAATAGAGACACGCTACAACATCCGTCTAATCAGAGAAGATAAGAGAGCGCATAAGGTAACAGATAAATACTACACAAACATAACCCAACCGATTACACATATCCCCTTCAACAATTGCGAAGAGGCAATGTAAAAGGCACTCAACGGTGGACAAGTTTTATTAGGTATCGGTTGTAGTAATGCTATATTACTACGCAAGTTATTAACAGATTATTAGCAACAAGATAACAGTGTAAGTTGTTCTATGATCGAGTTAAACAGCTCCAAGTCGTCCATAACCGCGGACACGGCTTATCGATAAGATGTACACCCTGCAGGGGTTGCCCAAATGTAACCATACGCATGCTCGACCCACTTACGACAGGTGGATGTCTCACAACAAGACCGTTCCCAGCTCAACAAGAAAGTCTAGGGGGCCACCCAACTAAGCTACCCGTGACGAAGTTCGGCCGTACTCCGAGACGGACCCAGAGGTTGCGTAGGCGTCTAGGCGGGCACTAACGGCCAAGCACTAGATAAGTCGTCTAGCAATTATGCAGTGCAGTACATAAATAAATCACCCGAAGGCAACAGGAAGTAAACACCCGAAGGCAACAGTAATAAACATGCATGCGCCAAATAAAACCAAGGTTGTGGCCCCCTTTTCAACTGACTTGAGAAAAGGTAATGGGTGAGGGGGGTCCCAGTGAATCCCCACGCATGGGTAGAGCGCTCAATCTCGGAACAGATAACAAGAACTCGGGTCCTATGGGACATTAGCGAGTCAAAGTTCCGATGCTTTCGCAAAGGGGCTCACAGATGCCTATGCTTACAATTTTAGTTGTTAACAATTAAGTAAAGCATGTGTATCTCCAACAACTGATATAGCATGTGATAACCTCCCAACAACCCAACATATCCCGATAACAGATCGAGATAAACAACAGAGCCTAAACACGCCTACGACTCGCAAGGCTCAAACATCAAGCAACAGCTATGGGTGAGGAGTGATACATATAGGATTATTATGGTAAACAAGTGGAATAGGACACGTGACTCGATAAAGAATCGCAACATAAGGATAGCAAGTGCGAGGGAGAGAGTAAATAGGTGAAGAGGGAGGGCTCGCCTGTGAAAAGTCGAAGAAGAACTTGTCGGAGAACTCGTCGTATCTCACATCAACACTTCGTGATCCTATCCGAGAAGAAGCAAATGCTGGACAAACAACGAATGCAAGTCTTACTACTACGGATAAATAAGATCCAAGCATGATCATCATGAGATATGCATGACATGGCAATTGATGGTGCAATGCAATTATCCAATTTAAGCGGGATCGGAATCCCGAACAAACAAATTAAGGTTGGAGTTGCATTTCTACCGGCAAAGTTAATGGTTGATTAGCATGGCATAGCATGGCAGGGTGCGCTACTTCAAAGTTAAACGGAGCAGGGAAAACCATAGTTGGAAATCCAAAATACTCCGCATATATGTAAGGTGGACATGCATAATTACCAACGCGCGACATGATGCGAGATGCAAACAGGCATATGGATGGCATATTCATGTTCCTCTCATTTTTCTGATCAACTTTCATGTACAACACTTTTAATTTCGAATTACCATTTAAAAGTTATTAACAAAACAGTTTTTATGATTTTAAATAGAGAATACAGGATTTGTTTTAGGGATTTCTATTTTCGTGCCCTCCGGTCCTTAGTTGTACTCAGTTTTCCCCAGCTCCTTAGTTTTTCCTCAGTTTTCCCCAAGCCCTTGTTTGAAACCCGCAGAAGCAGCTCAGACGGCAGGATTCCCGTTTAGTTGACCGTTCTGTCACGTGTGGGGCCGCGTCTTGTGGGGCCGAGTCGTGTGGGCCCGCGTCGCGTGGGGCTGGTAGAAAGGGCCCGCGTGGGACAGGACGAGAAGCGTTTGGTTGCACGTGAGCAGGAGCTGGGTTCGTCTCTCTCGGCCCCAAATTGGCATCCCTATTAAGTGCACCTTTTTCCCCTCTTTCTCTCTCGTCCTTTTCACCAAATTAGTATAAAATCTAGAGAAGCTTGCATTTCGACTTTCTTCAATTATTTGTGCCTTTTGGCCCTCGTTGTTTGCCCAATATGGCAGCAAATCTAGTACTCCCTCTTGTTCATATGTATGTAGTTAAATCTAGAAGCAAATCTCCAGGATAATGTACGATAAATTCACGAGTCATAGTAAATCAAGAAAACTAAGTACGGCCAACAAAATATAGTAGACTAGGGATAGATAATCCCTAGATAATATGGATAGATAATAGGCTGCATACACAGCAGCCAACATAGTAACAGGTTCTTCACGAGCACCATCATACTAACATAACAACAAGGGATCCCTAGCTAACAACAAAGGGATCCCAACAACAAACTAGGAGGCAGAGCAGCAGCGGCAGCACACGTCCGGGACTCCGCCTACCCCATCCGGCTCTCCCTCCACTTGTTGCTCTTGCTCCCCTTGGGAGCCTTGGGCTTGAGCGGAGGCATGCGCCCGGCGGAGATCTCCACCCGCCGGAAGCTGCGGAGGTGCATGCCGAGCGCCCGTGCTTGGCGCGGAAGGAGTGGACGTTCACCGTCGTGCCGACCTTGGGGAAGGTGTTGCCGATGTTCTCGGCATGCGTGACGAGGCGGTTGAAGTCCGTGGCGCCGAGTCTCCTGGTGCGTAAGGGGCACCTGTACACCTCCTTGGCGAAGTAGGAGATGTATCGGCCGACCCGCAGCCTCCGCAGCGACTCGGCGAGTCTTGACGTCCTCCTCGCTCTTCGTCGCTGCCGACGTCGCTGCCGTACATCCGATCCATATCAAACAGTAAACTAGTGAATGAGTTGCAACGATGACTAACGTACATGATAACAAAGTTAAGAAAAACAGAGTCAGCCTCGGTTAGAGTGGACATGATTATATATCTACAGGGAAGGGGTAAGCGAACTAAAGCTCATGCACAACAGATTTGTACACAGCAATGGTTCGCTGAACCCTCCTCGTAAAAATTTGTGCCCAACCATTCATCATAGGCAAAGAAACAGATTCTAGATCTGAACTAGATCTGAACTTGAACACATTCGAGATTATTTGCAAAATTAAACGGTTGATATCTTTTGATTAGTGCATAAAATAACCGATTGAGATCCCATGATTACTTGCATAAATTAACTGATTGAGATCCAATATTATTTGCATAAATTAACCGAACAGACCGAACCCCAAATCAAGAAGTGATCAAAACAAAATGGAATAAAATCGGCGCAAATATTAGCCCAATACTGATCCATCTACGGATCCATCTACACCAGCAAAAATAGGGTTCAAAAAGGAATGGGGAACAAAAAAGGAAGCAAACCGTAGTTACCTCGTTCCATGGGTCCTCCAGGGAGGTGTCGTAGGGGTTCGGGGCGGGACGTACGGCACGGGGTCGTAGGGGTCCCATCCCGCCGGGATCCGATCGCCACCGGCGGCAGCAGCCTCCGATGCACCGGCGGCGGCGGCGGCGGCGGCGTCGTCCGTCGAGGGGACGGGGCCGAAGATGGAGGCGTCGCGCTTCGAGCCAACCTCGACGATGGGATTGGCATTCTCCTTGTCCATCTCTCCGGCGGAGGAAGAGGAAGAGGAAGAGGGAGAGGGAGAGGGTTTTTGCTTTGGAGAAGATGATGGGACGTGGGAGAGAGTTGGCGATGCGTGAGCGAGTGAGAGTGACAGAGACAAGTGGGAGGAGGCGTCTATAAAGGCGAGGGGTGGTTAATGCGACCCGCGTCCTACGCGTGCACGGGTGCACGTCCGCACGTCTTGGACTTCACGCAACGCGACACGCGTCCACGATTGCACGTCTCGACTTCTCCACCGCGACCCGCGTCTACGCGTCAACAATTGCACGTGTCCTCGAGTCTAACCCGGGAAATTTAGATATACTCAGGTATACCCTCGAGTCTTATACTAGCATTTTTTGTGTGCTCAATTTTCCCCTCGAGTGCTAATACTGGCTAGTGCAATATACTCAGTTTTACCCTCAAGTGGCTGGTCAACAGAGAGTCAACAAATGGGATTAACTAGTTAAATGAGTCATTTAATGTGCAAAAAATCCTAAAAAGAGTGGCACTTACTCATGGAGTCTTTACCACAAATTGACACTTCTCAAATCATAGATAAATCATAGATAAATCAAGTTTTACCACAAATTGCCACTTCTCAAATCACCTAGTAGCTATGAAGGTGCATGGTTTTCCACAATAAGCCCTTCCCAAAACAGCTTCCCCCAAATCATACTTTGTCTAAATGAGGCCACAATTCTCACACCGATGTATATTGGTATTGCAAATAGTTTGAGGTAGGCCAAGATGGGTTTCATTGTACAAAACACGCATTTTCCATTTTTTAAATCTCATATTTGAATCCCTTAGTCTATTTACTACTCAGGTGCCCTTGGTTTCTTGATAGTACTCAGTTTTGCCCTCTCTCTTCACAAATTCTCGCAGACGTGCATCATCGCTCTGATTGGTCTAGCCCATGTCACGCGGATCGTGCCCACCGACCGTTGATCGTATGATATAGGGAACGGGCAGGATAACCCCTCTCTCTCTCGTTGGCGGTTAATTAGCTTGTCGAAGGGCGGTTTTCGTATTATTTTTCACGCGCTAAAAATTATAAACTGTTTTAGGCGTTATTTTTCACGCAAAAAATGATAAACCATCACCGATTTGTTGTTACCATTACTTTTCACGCAAAAAAAATGATAAACCATCACCGATTTGTTGTTGCCATTACTTTTCACGCAAAAAATTGATAAACCATCAACAATTTGTTGTAGCCATTACTTTTCACGCAAAAAATTGATAAACCATCAACAATTTGTTGTAGCCATTACTTTTCACGCAAAAAAAAATGATAAACCATCACCGATTTGTTGTTGCCATTACTTTTCACGCAAAAAATGATAAACCATCAACAATTTGTTGTAGTCATTACTTTTACGCAAAAAATGATAAACCATCAACAATTTGTTGTTGCCATTACTTTTACGCAAAAAATGATAAACCATCAACAATTTGTTGTTGCCATTACTTTTCACGCAAAAAATATGATAAACCATCACCGATTTGTTGTTGCCATTACTTTTCACGCAAAAAATGATAAACCATCAACAATTTGTTGTAGCCATTACTTTTCACGCAAAAAATGATAAACCATCAACAATTTGTTGTAGCCATTACTTTTCACGCAAAAAAATGATAAACCATCAACAATTTGTTGTAGCCATTACTTTTCACGCAGAAAAAACCTAATTTGTTACAAAAGCTGGTTTCAGTGAGACCTAACCAAGTTTGGCATACATGATGGCATACCTATAACAACAAGGAATATCTAAAAGGGAAAGTTTCGGAAAATTTAGGGTGAAAATGATGCCATACATGATGCTTGTTTTTCGAGGTTTTGACCTGAAAATCAATTGGGTATTGTAAAGGGAAATAAAAAGTTCGAAAAATGTAAAAACGAAACAATCTATCTATCTATGTATAGAAGATCAGCTGTATGAAATTTGAGGTTATTTAGAGAAGGTAGAAAAAATCACCTTGTTAGAAAAGCTGGTTTCAGTCGAGACGAAACGGCATGCGCTTAAGCAAAGTGATTTTTTCGAACATCTCCAAATGACCCCAAATTTTCCATACATGATGCCATACGTGTAACAACAAGGAACCCTATCTAAAAAGTGTCAAAAAAGTTTGCCCAACCGTATAGCTCTATCAAAAAGAACCTCACCATGGCGCTAGTATAATTTTGGGATAGTTACAAACTTTCGTTACCTAACCTTCAACATGAAACTTGTTTCAAATTCATTTTGGCCTACAAGAAACAAATCCCAACTTGATTCGAGCACCACAGCCTCCAAACGATGCCGATGCCGATATCGGCATGGTCGAACGGCTATGCTCGCCGCCACTGCTAGGTCAACGTCGGGATGCACCCTCAATCCCGTCCCCTCATTCGATCACCGACACACCGAGAGATACCGCCGAGGCCAATGCCGAACGTACATGCCGATGCCAATGCCGATCATGCATGCACGCCGCCGTGGGCACGGCCACGCCGACCCGCTATGCTGGACGCCACGGACCGCCGCGAGATCTTTCCCTTCGCCACCACACTCTCCTAGCACCCACCTATACACGCCGGAAAGGAGAGACACTAGTTTTCTCTACATTGCTCGCGTTCGTGTCCGACACGGTCGGTCAAAGTTTTGAGGTGGTCGTCGATGTCGTCGACCATTTCTTCTCTTCTTTGCATGGTTAAACGCGTCTAGTTCATATCTATCTAATGCGTCCGGTCTCGCCTCATGCAGTTCTTTGTGGACGTCGATCTCATCTCGGCACCCCGCATGCCACCTCCTCCGTGCCATCGCTGTAGAGCTCCGTTTAAAAATCTAATCCTACCCGTGTATTGCCCCTTGTATCGGCGTCATGGCCGTACTTGTCATTTGATATACCGAAGCCCCACTCGTTCGCGTTTTGGTCGGGGATACAGCGATGCTTACGGTCAAACAAAGATGGATGGTCCGACGTGTCTTTGCGGGCTCTACGTGGCCCCACTAGTCGGAAGATAACGGTCAACCGTCGGGCAACCGGCCGTTACATCACGTCTGATGGTTTCAGACAAACGCTTGGGTAAAACTGAGGAAAAACTAAGGAGCTGGGGAAAACTGAGCACAACTAAGGACCCGAGGGCACGAAAATAGAAATCCCTTTGTTTTAATTAGAAAAGGACCTGAAAATAAAATCTGTCCACGGGAAGGACTGCGGGTTGTTTTACAAAAGCGCAGGGGGTTTTCAGCAAAACCATCCGCGCCAGGGGTTGCGGGTTGGTTTTGGAAAAGCTGCAGGGGCCTAAACGAAAAGCGGTAGATCTGGATCTGAGGTGGGGGTGTTTCTCACCGAGCGGTTCAACCCGCGGGTCGCTGACGAGCGGGGCCCACGGCGCTGAGGTGGCGGTCGACGTGGCGAACCATCCTGGCACGCCCGCCAGGTGCTCGATGCGGTGCGTGCCGCGCGCGTCGCGGCGAGGATGGTGACCACGGGCAGACGGCGTCGAGGCGTGCGGGCGTCTCGGTGTGTTCCAGGAAGATAGGATGGGCGTCGGTGATGCGCCTCGTCGGGGCAGACCAGATGGAGGCGGCGCCGGGAGCGGGGGACCATCGGGCGATGCCGGCGGTGACCATCTGCGGCGGAGGAGAAGCGGTCACCGGCGAGAAATCGAACCATGAGGAGAGCGAGAGGGAGAGGAGGTCGAGGAGATGCGGAAGTTTACCGCGAAGACGATGGCGAGGTCGAAGAAGGCGGGGGAAGACCACGGCGGCCGGAATCGGCGCCGGAGCTTGCAGACGCCGAGGAAGAATCGGCGAAAACGAGGGGGGAAGAAGGCGCCTCGGGTCGATTCCTTTGACGGAGACGATCAGCGCGGCGAGGCGGTGCCAGGGGTGGCCTCAGATTGGAAGGGGAGGGTCTAACGCGGCCGCGCCATGAGGAAGAGGACGGCGGCAGGGGTTTCTTCTCCTTCTCGCTTCTCTTGCAGAGGAAGGAAAAGGGAGGCGAGAGAGACGTGCGCGAGGGGAAAGAAAGGAGGGAGCAGGTGGGAGGATAAGGAGGAGGAGCAGGTGGGGTTCGGTGGCGCTCGGTGGTGGAGGACAGCGACAGGAGGGGGCTCACGTCCTTCTCGTGTTCTCTCTGGAAGAAGACGACGGAAAGAAAAAGAAAAAGGGGAGGGGGACCGAAGGGGTACGGTGGAGAGAGGAGTGATGGGCTGGGCCGCCAGGGGGGAAGGGAAGGTGAGGAGGAGAGAGGCCCAAGTGGGCTGGTCTTCGGTGGAGACATGGGCCAAAGAGGTTGGGCTGCTGCAGCTTCTCTCTCAGGTTTTATAAACAATTTGAATTAAGGTGAGACATAGAGAAAAGAGGTTGGAAGGAATTTATAAACATGTTTCAAACAAGCTTTAAGAGTTCAAAATATTTAAACCAGAATTGAAATTAGTTTTCCAAGATATCCAAAATATTAATATGTTGGCTTTATGATTATTTGAAATAAGATAAAGAGAAGGGGTTTAAGCCATATGAGGGGGAAAAACAAAATAGCTAGGGTTTATAAAAACAAATTTTATTTGATAAAAACATGGATGATAGGATGCATATGCCATGATGATGCACAAAAGAAAAAGAACAAGCAATTCTAATATGGGTGCTACCCTGGGCCGTTACAATCGACACCACTAACAAGGGATCGCGCCCCGAGATCCCACGCCATGGTACGGGGGAGAGAGGTGAACTATCGGATCTTCAGGCAATGTGTCGATCTCCTCGACACCACTAACAAGAATTGTTGCTCCACGTAGGACGGTCGACACCACCAACAAGAAGTCGTGGTTCCGCTGATGATGATGCAGTTTTGTCGGAAGCCTCGGTCGCAGATGATCAGGCGCCGTACACAAAGATGGAAGGAAGAAGAATCACATTGATCCACCCATTCAGGTAACAAGAGCGAATAATAAGAGTAGTCGGTATGGTCGCGACTCCATCCCGCACTCAAAGTATTACTCTGTACATGAATAAGAGAATCGTGCAACCAACTCCAGGATTACAGATTGACGATCTTGATAAACATCGACAACGAAGGTTCATGAGGTCAAAAACACAAGAGATAGAGGAAGGATCACATAAACCGAGATGGCATCAACAAAGAAGACAAAGGTTAGCCGCCGGTGATGTTCTTCTGTCAGAAATCTTCAGAGATCGGTCCTAATAGGTGAAGGCATAGATCGTCCAATCCACGTCGAAACCTATGACTCACAGACTCAGATAAGAGAGAAGACTCAAAACTCGCAAAGGTAAGAAGAGAAAGAATATAGATAAGGAGAAAAACAGAGCTAATCAGATCTATCCAACGAGTTTTAGAAAATAGTTTTGACACTAGACACAACACGTCCGTTGGCAAGGTCATCCTACAGGCTGGACTAGTGAGGTACCGTCAACCTGAGCTCTGATACCAACTTGTGACGCCCCGGAACCGGTACCGTGAGGATCCCAGCGATCCCGCCGAAATCCGCATGATATCGATTCAGAGACGCCCTCCGACACGACGTGCGCGACGAATCACACACGTGATGCCAGAGGAATTAACACGAGCGGTAACATTACAACAGGATTACAATAGAGCCCACAAGAAACATATATTACAACAACGACTCCAACGAGTCAAGATACAAATAGATACATACAAAGATCCAAATCATACAGAAGATCGAATACGTCCGAGTACGGACAAGATACAACTTGGACTAAGAGTCCCGAAGATAACCGGTGGCGTCCGTAACCCTGCCCGAGGCCAAGCCGGAAGGGTAACCTTGCTAACGTCGCCATCTTGTACCTGCCAAAGTCGGGCCATCGGTTGCCGACAAGAGGGAGGAAGCAAAAGAGAAAGGGAAAAGGCGAGAGTAACTACCAAGGAACGAACTCCGGCACGTACTTAGCGAGACTAGAAATGGCTATGCTCGCCGAGCGAGTATAAATATATATCGCCTGGGGCTATATGGTAGGTTTAGCGGCAGCAAAACTATAACCAATAGAGACACGCTACAACATCCGTCTAATCAGAGAAGATAAGAGAGCGCATAAGGTAACAGATAAATACTACACAAACATAACCCAGCCGATTACACATATCCCCTTCAACAATTGCGAAGAGGCAATGTAAAAGGCACTCAACGGTGGAAAAGTTTTATTAGGTATCGGTTGTAGTAATGCTATATTACTACGCAAGTTATTAACAGATTATTAGCAACAAGATAACAGTGTAAGTTGTTCTATGATCGAGTTAAACAGCTCCAAGTCGTCCATAACCGCGGACACGGCTTATCGATAAGATGTACACCCTGCAGGGGTTGCCCAAATGTAACCATACGCATGCTCGACCCACTTACGACAGGTGGATGTCTCACAACAAGACCGTTCCCAGTTCAACAAGAAAGTCTAGGGGGCCACCCAACTAAGCTACCCGTGACGAAGTTCGGCCGTACTCCGAGACGGACCCAGAGGTTGCGTAGGCGTCTAGGCAGGCACTAACGGCCAAGCACTAGATAAGTCGTCTAGCAATTATGCAGTGCAGTACATAAATAAACCACCCGAAGGCAACAGGAAGTAAACACCCGAAGGCAACAGTAATAAACATGCATGCGCCAAATAAAACCAAGGTTGTGGCCCCCTTTTCAACTGACTTGAGAAAAGGTAATGGGTGAGGGGGTCCCAGTGAATCCCCACGCATGGGTAGAGCGCTCAATCTCGGAACGAGATAACAAGAACTCGGGTCCTAGGGGACATTAGCGAGTCAAAGTTACGATGCTTTCGCAAAGGGGCTCACGGATGCCTCTGCTTACAATTTTAGTTGTTAACAATTAAGTAAAGCATGTGTATCTCCAACAAGCTGATATAGCATGTGATAACCTCCCAACAACCCAACATATCCCGATAACGGATCGAGATAAACAACGAGCCTAAACACGCCTACGACTCGCAAGGCTCAAACATCAAGCAACAGCTATGGGTGAGGAGTGATACATATAGGATTATTATGGTAAACAAGTGGAATAGGACACGTGACTCGATAAAGAATCGCAACATAAGGATAGCAGTGCGAGGGAGAGAGTAAATAGGTGAAGAGGGAGGGCTCGCCTGTGAAAAGCTGAAGAAGAACTTGTCGGAGAACTCGTCGTATCTCACATCAACACTTCGTGATCCTATCCGAGAAGAAGCAAATGCTGGACAAACAACGGGTGCAAGTCTTACTACTACGGATAAATAAGATCCAGCATGATCATCATGAGATATGCATGACATGGCAATTGATGGTGCAATGCAATTATCCAATTTAAGCGGGATCGGAATCCCGAACAAACAAATTAAGGTTGGAGTTGCATTTCTACCGGCAAAGTTAATGGTTGATTAGCATGGCATAGCATGGCAGGGGTGCGCTACTTCAAAGTTAAACGGAGCAGGGAAAACCATAGTTGGAAATCCAAAATACTCCGCATATATGTAAGGTGGACATGCATAATTACCAACGCGCGACATGATGCGAGATGCAAACAGGCATATGGATGGCATATTCATGTTCCTCTCATTTTTCTGATCAACTTTCATGTACAACACTTTTAATTTCGAATTACCATTTAAAAGTTATTAACAAAACAGTTTTTATGATTTTAAATAGAGAATACAGGATTTGTTTTAATTAGAAAAGGACCTGAAAATAAAATCTGTCCAGGGGAAGGACTGCGGGTTGTTTTACAAAAGCGCAGGGGGTTTTCAGCAAAACCATCCGCGCCGGGGGTTGCGGGTTGGTTTTGAAAAGCTGCGGGGGCCTAAACGAAAGCGGTAGATGCGGATCCGAGGTGGGGGTGTTTCTCACCGAGCGGTTCAACCCGCGGGTCGCTGACGAGCGGGGCCCACGGCGCTGAGGTGGCGGTCGACGTGGCGAACCATCCTGGCACGCCCGCCAGGTGCTCGATGCGGTGCGTGCCGCGCGCGTCGCGGCGAGGATGGTGACCACGGGCAGACGGCGTCGAGGCGTGCGGGCGTCTCGGTGTGTTCCAGGAAGAGAGGATGGGCGTCGGTGATGCGCCTCGTCGGGGCAGACCAGATGGAGGCGGCGCCGGGAGCGGGGGACCATCGGGCGATGCCGGCGGTGACCATCTGCGGCGGAGGAGAAGCGGTCACCGGCGAGAAATCGAACCATGAGGAGAGCGAGAGGGAGAGGAGGTCGAGGAGATGCGGAAGTTTACCGCGAAGACGATGGCGAGGTCGAAGAAGGCGGGGGAAGACCACGGCGGCCGGAATCGGCGCCGGAGCTTGCAGACGCCGAGGAAGAATCGGCGAAAACGAGGGGGGAAGAAGGCGCCTCGGGTCGATTCCTTTGACGGAGACGATCAGCGCGGCGAGGCGGTGCCAGGGTGGCCTCAGATTGGAAGGGGAGGGTCTAACGCGGCCGCGCCATGAGGAAGAGGACGGCGGCAGGGGTTTCTTCTCCTTCTCGCTTCTCTTGCAGAGGAAGGAAAAGGGAGGCGAGAGAGACGTGCGCGAGGGGAAAGAAAGGAGGGAGCGAGGTGGGAGGATAAGGAGGAGGAGCAGGTGGGGTTCGGTGGCGCTCGGTGGTGGAGGACAGCGACGAGGAGGGGGCTCACGTCCTTCTCGTGTTCTCTACTGGAAGAAGACGACGGAAAGAAAAAGAAAAAGGGGAGGGGGACCGAAGGGGTACGGTGGAGAGAGGAGTGATGGGCTGGGCCGCCAGGGGGGAAGGGAAGGTGAGGAGGAGAGAGGCCCAAGTGGGCTGGTCTTCGGTGGAGACATGGGCCAAAGAGGTTGGGCTGCTGCAGCTTCTCTCTCAGGTTTTATAAACAATTTGAATTAAGGTGAGACATAGAGAAAAGAGGTTGGAAGGAATTTATAAACATGTTTCAAACAAGCTTTAAGAGTTCAAAATATTTAAACCAGAATTGAAATTAGTTTTCCAAGATATCCAAAATATTAATATGTTGGCTTTATGATTATTTGAAATAAGATAAAGAGAAGGGGTTTAAGCCATATGAGGGGAAAAACAAAATAGCTAGGGTTTATAAAAACAAATTTTATTTGATAAAAACATGGATGATAGGATGCATATGCCATGATGATGCACAAAAGAAAAAGAACAAGCAATTCTAATATGGGTGCTACCCTGGGCCGTTACAGTTGGCGAGGTAGTTGGTGTACCCATTACCATTCGTTGACAACAACAAACACCTCTCAAAATAATTTTACTCCTGCTTTACAAATGAAAAGCTCTAGCGCATGCTAATCCCTGCTTCCCTCTGCGAAGGGTCAATCTTTTACTTTTATGTTGTGTCTCCATCCTTTCTTTAAGCACTTTCTTGAGAGCACAACTGTCATTCTTAGTATAATATGCTTGTCTCAAAATATGATTGATTGTGGTATATCTTTGATGCTTTTATCTTTGACAATCACTACTTCTAGTCTTTCTATGAACTCCGGAGGTGCCGGGCATTTATGTTTTGCCAATCAAATACGGGCAAGCGAGATACCACTTAATCATACTCTCTTATGAACATTGCAATCCCGCTTATATACATGATTCATGATGCTTATTATTAATTGTTGGTACCTCTTCATGATTGACATAGGCTGTTAGATGATCTTATTTGCATGTACCTTATTATGAACTGCTCAAGTATTAGCCATATCATGAGAATATATACATTATATGAGCAAATGTGTTCGTGAAAGTTCTTTTATCGCTCGGTTGTTAAGCTGAATTGCTTGAGGACAAGCAATAAGCTAAGCTTAGGGGGAGTTGATACGTCCAAAACGTATCTACTTTCCCGAACACTTTTGCTATTGTTTTGCCTCTAATTTGTGTATTTTGGATGCAACTAACACGGACTAACGCTGTTTTCAGCGGAACTGTTATGGTGTCTCGTTTTTGTGCAGAAATCCAACTTTCAGGAAAAACCTCGGGATTTTGACGAAAGGGCCTATTTTCCAAGAATAATGACGGAGCCGAAGGACAATTGAAGTGGAGGCCCGAGGGCCCACACCACATGGCGGCGCGGCCCAGGGGGGCCCGCGCGGCCATGTGGTGTGGCCCCCTCAGCTGGCCTCCGACGCCCCCCTTCGGACTACTTATTCGCCTCGACCTAAAAACGCACGGGGAGAAGTCGAAGTCGCCAGAAACCCTCCAGAACGCCGCCACATCGCGAAACTCCATCTCGGGAGCCAGAAGTCTCCGTTCTGGCACTCCGCCGGGACGGGGAATTGGAGGAGATCATCACCGCCATCACCGCCAACGCCTCTACATCAACCGGCCATGTTTCCCCCATCCATGTGTGAGTAATTCCCCGCTGTAGGCCGAAGGGGATGGTAGGGATTGGATGAGATTGGTCATGTAATAGCATAAGATTGTTAGGGCATAGTGCCTAGTGTCCGTAGATGGTACTTTGATGATATTGTTGCAACTTGTTATGCTTAATGCTTGTCACTAGGGCCCGAGTGCCATGATCTCAGATCTGAACATGTTATTGATTCATGAAGATATTCGTTGTTTATGATCTTACTCGCAAGTTGTATACACATGTCGCTGTCCGGAACCAATGGCCCCGAGTGACGAAATCGGGACAACCGGAGGGAATGGTAGCGATGTGAGGATCACATGTGTTCACGGAGTGTTAATGCTTTGCTCCGGTACTCTATTAAAAGGAGTACCTTAATATCCAGTAGTTTCCCTTGAGGCCCGGCTGCCACCGGCTGGTAGGACAAAAGATGTTGTGCAAGTTTCTCATTGCGAGCACGTACGACTATAATTGGTACACATGCCTATTGATTGATTAGTACTTGGACACCGTTTTACTATTATCTGCAAATGCCCTGCTATGATTGTTACATGAGTTTCTCTCATCCATGCAACGCCCGTTATCCGTCCCCGTGCCTACAGTATTTTAATCCTGCTGTTTACTAAAATCACTACTGCTGTCTTTGTTACTCTGTCTTTGTTATTTCACTCACTGCTATGCTATAAAATTGTTACTATCGATAAACTCTTGCGAGCAAGTCCGTTTCCAGGTGCAGCTGAATTGACAACTCCGCTGTTAAGGCTTTCAAGTGTTCTTTGTCTCCCCTTGTGTCGAATCAATAAATTGGGTTTTACTTCCCTCGAAGACTGTTGCGATCCCCTATACTTGTGGGTCATCAAAGGGAATAACAAGAAAATCGAGAGAAAACAGAGAAATTGGAGCGAGATCTAGTCTTATCCTCCTCTCTATATGGCAAGCTCTCGCATGCAAGAAACTCACGTCCACGGTTGTCGTTGTCGTCCGTCTTACAGATCGACCGCTTCAGACGCTCCTGGCGTGGGCATTCAAGGCATCTTGTCAAAGGCATGGGTCCATACTGTGGCCATGAAGAACGGGAGGTCGAAGAGAAACTAGACATCACCCGCCTGCCGGAGAAGGACTGCCGCTGGCGGAGAAGAAGAACAATGGGGCGCGGGGGAAGAAAGGCGAAGCAAGGGCACGGGCACGGGCACGGGGCTGGCTCGGGCTCCCATTTTGCAACGGTCACCTGGGTAAGCTATGGATCCGGCGCGCTAACGTGGACAAGTTGTGGGTCCCATGATGATCTGGATAAGTGGAGACGTGTCCACTGCGGGGCACCAACATCAGCCCCATTAATGGTCAACTTAACGGGATTCCTCCCGTTCGAGCTCCTTCTGCGGGTTTCACACAAGGGCTTGGGGAAAACTGAGGAAAAACTAAGCGGCTGAGGAAAACTGAGCACAACTAAGGACCCGAGGGCACGGAAATAGAAAACCCTTTAGAAATTTATTTTCTTTTCATGGTTCTTTTATCGAAAGATGCACTTCATATGTATCTCATAAGCCAAACATACAAATCCCTAGGAACCATAACTCCATATGTTTATCGTGTTCTGGAGATAGCAAGTAAGGAATGCCCAAGTTGTTGATAGACCCGACTAAAGTATTGGTCAATGAGCTCATTAAAAAAATTCCTTTGCCTATTAGGAATGCCCAAATTCTTGATCTAGTAATGCCCTTTGGGGAGGGACTCCGTATTGATAAAAATAACTTTATATAGTATCTGGGATTTTTCTCGAGATGCACGAAGCTGCATAGATACAAACCATAAACATATGCTGCAAGGGCCACCATCGAAAGAAAAATCGGAGGAGGAACCGATGTTAGAATCGCCTTCACTCGCATGTCCATCTCCTCCATCGTTTCCTTGATGACCCTCAACATGAATAGGGAGTAATCAACCCTATATATCATGGGCGTGTGATGCATGTGAAATGCATCTGTGCTATTCCTAGTTTATTGTATCATATTCCATCATAATTTATTCAGATGAGTGGTTATAATCATGTTGTATAATTATTTTAATTTGGCGATTTTACAAAAAGATCCATGATGCATGTAAAATGCATGTGTGTTCTTTATAGTTTATTGTCTTATATTCCATCATCTTTGCATCATATTATGAGTTATTACCTTGATTTCCATTGATTCCAGTGATTTTTATACAAGATCCCCTTTATTTTGGTTTTAACTACGGAAGAAAGAAGAAACATTATGTTAGTATTTTGGACTTACATGGAGCTTGAACTCAAAAAGAGTAAGGTCAGAGAGCACGCTTCAGAATTTTCAAGAAGCATTTAACAAGCTGAAGTGGGTATGCAGGCGATCAACATGCTCTAAATGGGGCCCATGGTGTGGCAAGATACCATGGTCGCACCACGAAGACCACCTGGAGCCTCAAGCATGCCCTGTCGTCCATCTTCGCGCCTATCCCATTGTTTTGACCTAAAACCACCTATATATGTCCTCCATTGTGGTCTCGCAACATGCGGGGACACAGATTGAAAACTAGGAAACATAGAGTTTGCAGTCTGTCGGCGACACAATATTGACGGGCAACCGCTGCAGGAATCGCCTCCGGTCACTTCTTCTTCTTCTTCCTTCTTCTTCTTCTGAAAGTTCAAATCTCTCTCAAGATTTGCAAGAACTATAACTATCTACCGAAGATAGCATATATCTGATTATTTTTGTTTCCGGTATGAATTTGCTCCATTTATGATTCGAATCCACAATCCGGTATATCGGCATTCGAGTCCGAAAACGATCAATATCCGCTCCGATCCGAATCCGAGAAAAATATATGGTATAGGATATGGTGTGCAAAATCCGATCCGATCCAATTCGTTTACACCCCTATTTATTCGAAGAATGGTTGATTGGAGAAAGGGTCTGATGCGCGTAGATGACACGTCCGTTGGGAACCCCAAGAGGAAGGTGTGATGCGCACAGCAGCAAGTTTTCCCTCAGTAAGAAACCAAGGTTATCGAACCAGTAGGAGCCAAGAAGCACGTCGAAGGTTGATGGCGGTGGGATGTAGTGCGGCACAACACCAGGGATTCCGGCGCCAACGTGGAACCTGCACAACACAACCAAAGTACTTTGCCCCAACGAAACAGTGAGGTTGTCAATCTCACCGGCTTGATGTAACAAAGGATTAGATGTATAGTGTTGATGATGATTGTTTGCGGAAAACGGTAGAACAAGTATTGCGATGGATTGTATTCGATGTAAAAGAATGGACCGGGGTCCACAGTTCACTAGAGGTGTCTCTCCCATAAGATAAATAGCATGTTGGGTGAACAAATTACAGTTGGGCAATTGAAAAATAGAGAGGGCATGACCATGCACATACATGATATGATGAGTATAGTGAGATTTAATTGGGCATTACAACAAAGTACATAGACCGCTATCCAGCATGCATCTATGCCTAAAAAGTCCACCTTCAGGTTATCATCCGAACCCCTTCCAGTATTAAGTTGCAAACAACAGCCAACCTTAGAACTTTCTGTCACTGTCCCAGATTTAATGGAGGCATGAACCCACTATCGAGCATAAATGATCCCTCTTGGAGTTAAGAGTAAAAACTTGGCCAGAGCCTCTATTAATAACGGAGAGCATGCAAGATCATAAACAACACATAGGTAATAGATTGATAATCAACATAACATAATATTCTCTATCCATCGGATCCCAACAAACACAACATATAGCATTACAGATAGATGATCTTGATCATGTTAGGCAGCTCACAAGATCCGACAATGAAGCACATAAGGAGAAGACGACCATCTAGCTACTGCTAAGGACCCATAGTCCGGGGTGAACTACTCACACATCACTCCGGAGGCGACCATGGCGGTGAAGAGTCCTCCGGGAGATGATTCCCCTCTCCGGCGAGGTGCGGAGGCGATCTCCTGAATCCCCGAGATGGGATTGGCGGCGGCGGCGTCTGCGGAAGTTTTCCGTATCGTGGCTCTCGGTGCGGGGGTTTCGCGACGAAGACTATATGTAGGCGGAAGGGCAGGTCGGGAGGCGTCACGGGGGCCCCACACGCTAGGGCCGCGCGGGCCCCCACGGGCCGCGCCCTAGTGTGGCGGCGCCCGTGGCCCCACTTCGTCTTCTCTTCGGTCTTCCGGAAGCTTCGTGGAAAAATAGGCCCACGGGCGTTGATTTCGTCCAATTCCGAGAATATTTCCTTACTAGGATTTCGAAACCAAAAACAGCAGAAAACAACAAGCGGCTCTTCGGCATCTCGTTAATAGGTTAGTGTCGGAAAATGCATAAATATGACATAAAGTATGCATAAAACATGTAGATATCATCAATAATGTGGCATGGAACATAAGAAATTATCGATACGTCGGAGACGTATCAGCATCCCCAAGCTTAGTTCCTGCTCGTCCCGAGCGAGTAAACGATAACAAAGATAATTTACTGGAGTGACATGCCATCATAACCTTGATCATACTATTGTAAGCATATGTAATGAATGCAGCGATCAAAACAATGGTAATGACATGAGTAAACAAATGAATCATAAAGCAAAGACTTTCCATGAATAGTACTTTCAAGACAAGCATCAATAAGTCTTGCATAAGAGTTAACTCATAAAGCAATAAATCAAAGTAAAGGTATTGAAGCAACACAAAGGAAGATTAAGTTTCAGCGGTTGCTTTCAACTTATAACATGTATATCTCATGGATATTGTCAATGCAAAGTAATATAACAAGTGCAATATGCAAGTATGTAGGAATCAATGCACGAGTTCACACAAGTGTTTGCTTCTTGAGGTGGAGAGAGATAGGTGAACTCGACTCAACATAAAAGTAAAAGAAAGGCCCTTCGCGAGAGGAAGCATTGATTGCTATATTTGTGCTAGAGCTTTGATTTTGAAAACAAGAAACAATTTTGTCAACGGTAGTAATAAAGCATATGTGTTATGTAAATTATATCTTACAAGTTGCAAGCCTCATGCATAGTATACTAATAGTGCCCGCACCTTGTCCTAATTAGCTTGGATTACCGGGATTATCATCGCAATACACATGTTTTAACCAAGTGTCACAAAGGGGTACCTCTATGCCGCCTGTACAAAGGTCTAAGGAGAAAGCTCGCATTGGATTTCTCGCTTTTCATTATTCTCAACTGAGACATCCATACCGGGACAACATAGACAACAGATAATGGACTCCTCTTTAATGCATAAGCATGTAGCAACAATTAATGTTCTCATATGAGATTGAGGATATATGTCCAAAGCTGAAACTTCCACCATGGATCATGGCTTTAGTTAGCGGCCCAATGTTCTTCTCTAACATTATGCATGCTCTAACCATTAAATGAGTGGTAAATATCCCTTACTTCAGACAAGACGGACATGCATAGCAACTCACATGATATTCAACAAAGAGTAGTTGATGGCGTCCCCGGGAACATGGTTATCGCACAACAAACAACTTAATCAGAGATAAAGTGCATAAGTACATATGCAATACCACAATAGTTTTTAAGCTATTTGTCCCATGAGCTATATATTGCAAAGGTAAAGAATGGAAATTTTAAAGGTAGCACTCAAGCAATTTACTTTGGAATGGCGGAGAAATACCATATAGTAGGTACGTATGGTGGACACAAATGGCATAGTGGTTGGCTCAAGGATTTTGGATGCATGAGAAGTATTCCCTCTCGATACAAGGTTTAGGCTAGCAAGGTTATTTGAAACAAACACAAGGATGAACCGGTGCAGCAAAACTCACATAAAAGACATATTGTAAACATTATAAGACTCTACACCATCTTCCTTGTTGTTCAAACTCAATACTAGAAATTATCTAGACTTTAGAGAGACCAATTATGCAAACCAAATTTTAGCAAGCTCTATGTGTTTCTTCATTAATAGGTGCAAAGTATATGATGCAAGAGCTTAAACATGAGCACAACAATTTCCAAGTATCAAATTATTCAAGACATTTTAGAATTACTACATGTAGCATTTCCCGATTCCAACCATATAACAATTTAACGAAGAAGATTCAACCTTCGCCATGAATATTATGAGTAAAGCCTAAGGACATATTTGTCCATATGCAACAGCGGAGCGTGTCTCTCTCCCGCACAATGAATGCTAGGATCCATTTTATTCAAACAAAAACAAAAACAAAAACAAACCGACGCTCCAAGCAAAGCACATAAGATGTGATGGAATAAAAATATAGCTTCAGGGAGGAACCTGATAATGTTGTCGACGAAGAAGGGGATGCCTTGGGCATCCCCAAGCTTAGACGCTTTAGTCTTCTTAAAATATGCAGGGGTGAACGGGGCATCCCCAAGCTTAGAGCTTTCACTCTCCTTGATCATATTGTATCATCCTCCTCTCTTGATCCTTGAAAACTTCCTCCACACCAAACTCAAAACAACTCATTAGAGGGTTAGTGCACAATTAAAATTTACATGTTCAGAGGTGACATAATCATTCTTAACACTTCTGGACATTGCACAAAGCTACTGAAAGTCAATGGAATAGAAAAATCCATCAAGCATAGCAAAACAGGCAATGCGAAATAAAAGGGAGAATCTATCAAAACAGAACAGTTCGTAAAGACGAATTTTATTGAGGCACCAGACTTGCTTAGATGAAAATGCTCAAATTTAATTAAAGTTGTGTACATATCTGAGGATCACTCACGTAAATTGGCATAATTTTATGAGTTACCTACAGAGAATTAGGCCCAGATTCGTGACGACAAAGAAATGCGTTTCGCTGCGAGTAATCCAAATCTAGTATGAACCTTACTATCAACGACTTTACTTGGCACAACAATGCAAAAAACTAAGATAAGGAGAGGTTGCTACAGTAGTAACAACTTCCAAGACTCAAATATAAAATAAAAGTGCTGTAGTAAAAACATGGGTTGTCTCTCATAAGCGCTTTTCTTTAACGCCTTTCGACTAGGCGCGAAAAGTGTATATCAAGTGTTATCAAGAGACGAAGTATCAACATCATAATTTGTTCTAATAATAGAATCAAAAGGTAACTTCATTCTCTTTCTAGGGAAGTGTTCCATACCTTTCTTGAGAGGAAATTGATATTTAATATTACCTTCCTTCATATCAATGATAGCTCCAACGAGTTCGAAGAAAAGGTCTTCCCAATATAATGGGACAAGATGCATTGCATTCAATATCCAAGACAACAAAATCAACGGGGACAAGGTTATTGTTAACGGTAATGCGAACATTATCAACTCTCCCCAAAGGTTTCTTTGTAGAATGATCAGCAAGATTAACATCCAAATAACAATTTTTCATTGGTGGCAAGTCAAGCATATTATAGATTTTCTTAGGCATAACGGAAATACTTGCACCAAGATCACATAAAGCATTACAATCAAAGTCATTGACCTTCATCTTAATGATGGGCTCCCAACCATCCTCTAGCTTCCTAGGAATAGAAGCTTCACGTTCTAGTTTCTCTTCTCTAGCTTTTATGAGAGCATTTGTAATATGTTTTGTGAAAGCCAAGTTTATAGCACTAGCATTAGGACTCTTAGCAAGTTTTTGTAAGAACTTTATAACTTCAGAGATGTGGCAATCATCAAAATCCAAACCATTATAATCTAAAGCAATGGGATCATCATCCCCAATGTTGGAAAAAAATTCAGCGAGTTTTATCACAGAGCAGTTTCAGCGAGTTTTAGCGAGTTTCCGGCAGTTTTGCAGGCTTTGCATTAGAAGTGGAAACATTGCCAACACCAATTCTTTTACCATTATTAGTAGGAGGTGCAGCAACATGTGGAGCATTAGCATTGCTAGTGGTGGTAATAGTCCAAACTTTAGCTATATTATCTTCTTTAGCATTTTCTTCTTTCTCCCACCTAGCACGCAATTCAGCCATCAATCTTATATTCTCATTAATTCTAACTTGGATGGCATTTGCTGTAGTAACAATTTTATTATCAATATACCTATTAGGCATAACTTTCAATTTTAAAATATCAACATCAGAGGCAAGTCTATCAACCTTAGAAGCAAGAATATCAATTTTCTCAAGCTTTTCTTCAACAGATTTGTTAAAAGCAGTTTGTGTACTAATAAATTCTTTAAGCATGGCTTCAAGACCAGGGGGTGTGTTCCTATTATTGTTGTAAGAATTCCCATAATAATTACCATAACCGTTACCATTATTATAAGGATATGGCCTATAGTTGTTACTAGAATTGTTCCGATAAGCATTGTTGTTGAAATTATTATTTTTAATGAAGTTTACATCAACATGTTCTTCTTCGGCAACCAATGAAGCTAAAGGAACATTATTAGGATCAACATTAGATCTACCATTCACAAGCATAGACATAATAGCATCAATCTTATCACTCAAGGAAGAGGTTTCTTCGACAGAATTTACCTTCTTACCTTGTGGAGCTCTTTCCGTGTGCCATTCAGAGTAATTAATCATCATATTATCAAGAAGCTTTGTTGCTTCACCAAGAGTGATGGACATAAAGGTACCTCCAGCAGCTGAATCCAATAGGTTCCGCGAAGAAAAGTTCAGTCCTGCGTAAAAGGTTTGGATGATCATCCAAGTAGTCAGTCCATGGGTTGGGCAATTCTTTACCAAAGATTTCATTCTCTCCCATGCTTGAGCAACATGTTCATTATCTAATTGCTTAAAATTCATTATGCTACTTCTCAAAGATATAATTTTAGCGGGAGGATAATATCTACCAATAAAAGCATCCTTGCATTTAGTCCATGAATCAATACTATTTCTAGGCGAGAGATAGCAACCAATCTTTAGCTCTTCCTCTTAAGGAGAAAGGAAACAATTTTAATTTTATAATGTCACCATCTACATCCTTATACTTTTGCATTTCACATAGTTCAACAAAATTATTAAGATGGGCAGCAGCATCATCAGAACTAACACCAGAAAATTGCTCTCTCATAACAAGATTCAGTAAAGCAGGTTTAATTTCAAAGAATTCTGCTGTAGTAGCAGGTGGAGCAATAGGTGTGTGATGACCCACAAGTATAGGGGGTGTATCGCAGTATCTTCGATAAGTAAGAATGTCGATCCCAACGAGGAGCAGAAGGTGTTGACAAGCAGTTTCGATGAAGGATTCACTGTAAATGCTCACGGACAAGTATTCGGGGGTTTTGATGTAACAGATGAATAAAGTACGAGTAAGTAAAGTGCGAGAGTAACAATTGGAGCGAGTGGCCCAATCCTTTTTAGCACAAAGGACAAGCCGGTTTGTTTACTTATAATGACCAAACGTTCTCGAGGACACACGGGATTTTAGTCTAGTGCTTTCACTACATACGGCTAATTAATCTTCATTGTTTTGATAAGTGTTGTGTGGGTGAACCTATGCTAATGTACCGCCCTTCCTAGGACTAATACATACTTGTGATTATACCCCTTGCAAGCATCCGCAACTACAAGAAAGTAATTAAGATAAATCTAACCACAGCCTTAAAATCTGAGATCCTGCGATCCCTCCTGCATCGATATACCAACGGGGGCTCAGGTTTCTGTCACTCCGGCAACCCCGCAATTGGCAAACGAGTACAAGATGCATTCCCCTAGGCCCATAAAGGTGAAGTGTCGTGTAGTCGACGTTCACACGACACCACTAGAAGAATAACACCACAACTTAAATATCATAACATTGAATACTACTCAACCATACTTCACTACTAACATTTAGACTTCACCCATGTCCTCAAGAACTAAACGAACTACTCACGAGACATCATATGAAACATGATCAGAGGTGATATGATAATGAATAACAATCTGAACATAAACCTTGGTTCAACGGTTTCACTCAATAGCATCAATAACAAGTAGAAATCAACACCGGGAGAGTTTCCCCTATCAAACAATCAAGATCAAACCCAAATTGCTACAGCGGTGACGAGGTGCAGCGGTGGAGACGGCGGTGATGATGATGAAGATGATGGTGATGGTGATGGAGATGATGTCCAGCTCGATGACGGTGGCGATGGCGTCGATTTCCCCCTCCGGGAGGGAATTTCCCCGGCGGATTCCTGCCCGCCGGAGAGCTCTTTTCTCTCTAGTGTTCTCCGCCCCGCAGAGGCGGCTGTGACTCTTCGCGACGTACCCCTTCTGGCTTAGGTTTTCCGGACGAAGGCATACGCGAAGAAAAGGAGGCGAGAGGGGGCTGTGGGCCCCCTCCTCACAGGGCGGCGCGGCCAGGCCTTGGGCCGCGCCGGCCTATGGGGTGGGCCCACCTCGGGTCCCCTCTTCTCCCCCTTCTGGCTCCCTTCGTCATCTGGAAAAATAGGAGTTTTCGTGTAATTCCCGTCAATTGTTGATCTTCCGAAATATTGCGTTCTGACGATGCTTTTTCCAGCAGAATCTTGGCTCCGGTGTGCGATCCTCCAATAATCATTAATCATGCAAAATAGATGAAATTACATAAGTATTATCTCCAAATATGAAATATATCAATGAATAACGGCAAATTATGATATAAAATAGTGATGCAAATTGGACGTATCAACTCCCCCCAAGCTTAGACCTCGCTTGTCCCCAAGCGAAACTGAACTCGGTAAACAGGACCACATGTTTATGGAGTGAAGAGTCGATAAATCAAATACGGACAAGAAGCATCATATTCATTCACAAAAGACATTCTAGTTAACAACTTCCTCATATAACTCAACTTGAAACAAGTATAAGGTAATCACAAATAAAGGTGCATAAGAAATCATAATTGGTGATGGCAAACTTTGTTCTTGGTCAGAGAACAGTTAACAGATTATACTTAACTATTGAGCAGCGTGCTCATATTAAAGCTTATGTGACTCATCTTGCATACTCAATCATAATTATCATTGATAACTTTCAAAGCTTCATTCATTCAGATAAAACTTGTACTAAACAAGGAAGAATAAAAGACATGATGAAGCAAATCACAATATAATAGTTTGATCACAACAACTAAAATGCTTGCTTGAGATGGAGGGAAATAGGTTTACTGACTCAACATAAAGTAAAAGACGAGGCCCTTCGCAGAGAGGAAGCAGGGATTAAATCATGTGCTAGAGCTTTTTCAGTTTTGAAATCATATAAAGAGAATAAAAGTAAAGTTTTGAGAGGTGTTTGTTGTTGTCAACGAATGGTAGCGGGTACTCTAACCCCCTTTCCAAACAGACCTCCAAAGAGCGGCTCCCATGAAGGACGTTATCTCTACCAGCAAGGTAGATCATCCCTCTTCTCTTTTGTTTACACATGTACTTTAGTTTATTTAAGGATGACACTCCCCCCAACCTTTCCTTACACAAGCCATGGCTAACCGAATCCTCGGGTGCCTTCCAACAATCTCATACCATGGAGGAGTGTCTATTGCAAAATTAAGTTGCTTACTGATAAATCAGAGCAAAACATGTGAAGAGAGTTATTAATGAAAGTTGATTAATTGGGGCTGGGAACCCCGTTGCCAGCTCTTATTGCAAAATTATAGGATAAGTGGATGAAGCCACTAGTCCATTAGTGGAGGCTGCCTAACAAGACTGAAAGATAAAACACCACATACTTCCTCATGAGCTATAAAACATTGACACAAATAAGAAGTAATAAATTTTGAATTGTTTAAAGGTAGCACATGAAGCATTTACTTGGAATGGCAGGAAATACCATGCAGTAGGTAGATATGGTGGACACAAATGGCATAGGTTTGGGTTCAGGTTTGGATGCACGAGAAGCATTCCCTCTCAGTACAGGTCTTTGGCTAGCAAGGCTAATTAGCAAGCACAAGAGTCGAGGGAAACAAACGAATATAAATGTGATAGAAACAATCATGCATCTTTCTTGCAAGCACAACCAATTTTAACTTCAGAATAATAAGCTATGAGCTAACAAGAAAGGAAAACAATGAAACAACTATATGTATTTCTCTTTTCTACTTAAACCTCAAGGTATTGTTGCTATTGACCAATGCTAAGTTTGCCAAAACCAAATAGATTTACTCAATGCTCCCAAAGTGGTACCAATACTAAAATCAAGATTAATCATATAGTAGAAATTGCAAACTAAAATAAGGTGTGCAATATGTAAATGATAAGACTTCTCATTAATATTTCATATCGATAACTCACACCAAGGGATACATAGACAAACTAAAGGAGAGATACTTCCACACTGCAACCCATCTTATACGATAACTTCCCTACTCATGATATGACACTACTTGATAGTAAAAAGTAAAAAGGTAGTGATGATGTGATACCGCAGCACTCCCCCAAGCTTGGAACAAACCAAGGGGATGCCAATACCGATGATGAATCAATCCTTTGGCGATGGTGGTGATGAATTCCTCATGCGCTTCTTACAGATCTCCTTCGGCTTCGGCTTCTCGACTTGGCAAATCTGCACTAAGACTCGAAGAGATTCATTGTTATCTGAAGTTGGCGGTGGCGACCTGGTGACTGGCATCGAGTAATATTCCAGCATTCTACGGAGTCGGTAATTCTCCTCCCTGAGTATCTCTACTTCTCTTCTTAGAGCCCGGTGTTGACCACAAAACTCATCGGTAATCCGTAGAGCTTCTTCCAGCACAGGGAAAGAGTCGAGGCCAAGAGCAGGTGGTAAGGGTCCCTGCAAGTTATGAGAGAAAGAACGTCGAGTATCAACAGATCCCACCAAGACTTGCTTACTCCCAACAGCTTGTTGCTCTTGTTTTGACGACACCCTTTTCACTTCTTCCTTCTAAGGCCCTTTGCCCTTGTTGTCGGAGGCCATGGTGCTCTAGACCAAAGACAAATCCTGGCAGAAACAGCTCAAAACAAAACACGTCGAGAAAACGATATACGGACCTCCAGGGGTCCGGGGGATTATATAGCAGAAATTTTTACAACAAACGGAAAGTACCAGGTCGAACCAGAGTCGGAGAGGGGAGACGAGGCGGCGTCCTCATAAGGCGGCGCGGCCAGGCTGGGGCCCGCGCCGGCCTATGGGGGCACGCCCTCGTGCGTCTCCTCCACTCCGTTTCGATCTCGTAATTTTTCATATTTTCAAAAAACAGCAAAAACATTGTTCGGAAAGTAAATCGCGAACTTTTTATTACCTGTATTGTTACCTATTCAAAGTCGGGTTCTGGCGGACTGTCAATTTGACCTTTGATGAAAGCCTCCGGTGTTTCCACTCGAATAACATCAACATCTACATTATAAGAATCACCTGAGATATAATGCTTGAGTCTTTGTCCATTCACCACTTGTGTGGCGTTGCCTTGGAGAGAACTAATTTTAATTGCTCCTGATCGATACACCTCCTCAACAACATATGGTCCTTCCCTTTTCGAGAGTAATTTCCCTGCAAAGAATCTGAGACGAGACCGATACAACAGGACTTTATCCCCAACATTAAACTCTCTTTTGATAATCCTTCTATCATGCCATTTCTTAACTTTCTCTTTAAAGAGTTTAGCATTTTCATAAGCTTCACTTCTCCATTCATCTAAAGAACTTAATTGCAGCAACCTCTTATTACCGGCTAGTTTAGGATCTTTATTTAATTCTCTAACAGCCCAATAAGCTTTGTGCTCTAGTTCTAAAGGTAAATGACAAGCTTTTCCATAAACCATTTTATAAGGTGACATTCCCATGGGGTTTTTATAAGCAGTTCTATAAGCCCATAGTGCTTCCTTCAATTTACTAGCCCAATTCTTTCTAGTTTTATTAACAGTCTTTTGCAAGATTTAATTTCTCTATTTGATAATTCTACTTGCCCACTAGTTTGAGGATGATAAGCGGAAGCAATTCTATGATTAATACCATATTTAGCAAGAGTTTTTCTAAAACCACCATGAATAAAATGAGAACCTCCATCTGTCATAATATATCTAGGAACTCCAAATCTAGGAAAAATAATATCTAAAAGCATTCTTCAAGAAGTCTCACCATCAGCACTTTTTGTAGGTATGGCTTCCACCCATTTAGTAACATAATCAACAGCAACAAGTATATGAGTGTTACCTTCTGAAGAGGGAAAAGGTCCCATGAAGTCAAATCCCCAACAATCAAACGGTTCAATAACAAGAGTATAATTCATAGGCATTTCATTGCGTCTGGAGATATTACCAACCCTTTGACACTACTAGGAAAAGGCTTATTGCCGGCGCACCAAAATGGGCTATTGCCGGCGCACCAAGAGCCCGCCGGTGCGAACGCGCCGGTGATAATAGCTTATTGCCGGCGCACCAGTCGGTGCGCCGGCGGTATCTCGCGTTATCCCCGGCGCACCTGTCTGGTTCGCCGGCGGTAAGTTATACAAGAAAACAAAAAAAATTCAAATCTAGATCCAGATCCAGATCTAGATCTAGATCTAGCTAGTCAACCGTGGTTGTCGTCTATGCGCCAGTGTAGGAGGTGCATGAGGTGCTTGAGGATGCTGGAAGCTCCCAAGATTGGCGGGCCGGTGTAGGAGGAGGAGGAGTAGGCCAGAGGAGGAGGAGTAGGCCGGAGGTGGAGGAGCCCGGAGGAGGTGGAGGATGCCGGAGGTGGTGGAGGTGGCCGACGGTGATGGGGGAGGCCGGAGATGTTGGAGGAGGCCGGAGGACGCCGAGGAGGTTGGAGGTGGTGGAGGAGGTCGGAGGACGTCGTGGCCGTCGGTGGAGGAGGAGGATGAGTTGGTCGCCGGAGTGGTCGCCGGAGTAGCTCGCCGCCGCGAGGCTCGGTATAGAGAAGGAGGAGCGAGGAGATGGAGGAGGAGGAGGAGGAGGAGGAGGAGGAGGAAAAGAGAAGGGGAAAGTGAGCACCGCGGGTTGAGTTGTGCCTATATAGCACTCCTTACCGCCGGCGCACCAAGTAGGGTGGTGCGCCGGGGGTATTTATTCTTTTTTTTTCACCCAAATCTTAAACCTCAAAAAAGTCCTGTTTCTGTTTTCCAATTGACGAATCCATTTTTTCTCCAAACGGCCGTAGGCCGTTGAATTCGAATAGGAAATTTCGAGTAGATCGATTTTGATATAAAAAAGTTTTTCATCGGAGGTCGTATGCAACCGGAAATCCCGTTTTACCGAAAGATGATGCCATTTTGCATAATACATCGAAATTCAAATTTTCAAATTTTCCCTAAAACTAGATCACATATTACATGGGCATTTCAAAGGATTTTATTTTTTGAATTTTCTATCATTTTCTATTATTTTTTCGAAGACTGAAAAGGCGATTCCCGGGGGGGGGGGGTGGAGAGAAAAATCTAGGCAACTTACCCCCGGCGCACCTCTATGTTGGTGCGCTGGTGGTAAATTGTCTACCACCGGCGCACCACCATAGAGGTGCGCCGGGGGTAAGGTGCCCGGAATTTTTGGGGCGGCCAGATCTCTTCGAATTTTATCCCCGGCGCACTAATTTTTCTTGTGCGCCGGCAGTATAGGTCCATCGCCGGCGCGGCGGAAAAGGGGTGCGCCGGCAACACTTTCCACCGGCGCACGTGCAAGGTGGTGCGCCGGCATATATTGCCTCCACCTATAGGCGTTTTCCTAGTAGTGTGACATTCATCACAAGATAAAATAAACTTCCTTGCATCTTTGAAGAGAGTTGGCCAATAAAAACCTGATTGTAGAACCTTTTGCGCGGTTCTATCTCCGGCGTGATGTCCTCCATAAGCACTACCATGAGATTTACTCAATATCTCTTGTTGTTCATATTCGGGAACACATCTTCGCAGAATACCATCCACTCCTTCTTTATATAAGTGTGGGTCATCCCAAAAATAATGCCTCAAGTCATAAAAGAATTTCCTCCTTTGCTTGAGCTGAAAAGGTTGGAGGCAAGTACTTGGAAACAATAAAGTTAGCATAATCAGCATACCAAGGACTGTCTCGCGAGCTCACCTTTATTACAGCCAATTGTTCATTTGGAAAACTATCATTAACAGGAACGGGATCATAAGCAATATTTTCCAATCTAGACAAATTATCAGCAACAGGATTATCAGCATCTTTCCTATCTACAATATGTAAATCAAATTCTTGCAAAAGAAGTACCCATCTAATAAGCCTTGGCTTAGCATCTTTCTTTGTCATAAGGTATCTAATTGCAGCATGATCAGTATGAATCGTAACTTTTGAATCAACAATATAAGATCTAAATTTATCACAAGCAAAGACAACAGCTAACAATTCTTTTTCAGTAGTAGCATAATTTCTTTGAGCAGCATCAAGAGTTTTACTAGCATAATGAATAACATTCAGTTTTTTATCTACTCGCTGTCCAAGAACAGCGCCTACAGCAAAATCACTAGCATCGCACATAATTTCAAATGGTAAGTTCCAATCAGGAGGTTCAACTATAGGGGCAGTTGTTAAGGCTTTCTTTAGAGTTTCAAAAGCTTCCTTACAATCATCATCAAAAACAAAAGGTACATCTTTTTGAAGAAGATTAGTAAGAGGCTTTGAAATCTTATAGAAGTCTTTAATAAATCTCCTATAAAACCCAGCATGACCAAGAACACTACGAATACCTTTAACATCCCTAGGATAGGGCATCTTCTCAATGGCTTCAACTTTAGCTCTATCAACTTCAATACCTCTCTCGGAAATTTTATGTCCCAATACAATTCCTTCATTAACCATAAAGTGGCATTTCTCCCATTTAAGAACAAGGTTAGTTTCTTCACATCTCTGCAAAACTTTATCAAGGTTTCGCAAGCAACTATCAAAAGAATTCCCATAGACAGAAAAATCATCCATGAATACCTCTACAATACTCTCACAAAAGCCATGAAAAATAGCATACATGCATCTTTGAAAAGTAGCAGGAGCATTACATAAACCAAAAGGCATACGCCTATAAGCATAAGTTCCATAAGGACAAGTGAAAGTGGTTTTCTCTTGATCTTTAGTTTTAACGAGCAATTTGTGAAAACCCAGAATAACCATCAAGAAAGCAAAAATGAGTATTTTTAGATAACCTTTCTAACATTTGATCAATAAAAGGCAAAGGGTAATGATCTTTCTTAGTAACCTTATTAAAATTTTCGATAATCAATGCACATTCTATAACCTACAACTACTCTTTGAGGTATGAGCTCATCATTATCATTAGGCACAACAGTCATTCCTCCTTTCTTAGGAACACAATGCACAGGACTAACCCATCTACTATCGGCAATAGGATATATAATACCAGCTTCAAGGAGTCTTAATACCTCATTTCTTACCACATCCTTCATCTTAGGAATTAGACGACGCTGAGGTTCAACAACGAGGCTTCGCATCATCTTCCATATTAATGGCGTGTTGGCAAATAGAGGGAGAAATCCCCTTCAAGTCATCAAGAGTGTAGCCAATAGCGCCTCGGTGTTTCTTCAGTATTTCCAATAACCTTTCTTCTTCAAACTCTGAAAACTTAGAACTAATAATAACAGGATATATTTTCTTATCATCAATATGAGCATATTTAAGATTATCAGGTAATGGTTTTAAATCAAAGACAGGATCTTCCTTTGGTGGTGGTGTTGTTCCCAGATCTTCCACCGGTAAATCATGCTTAAGAATAGGTTGACGAAGGAAAATTTCATCAAGCTCATTTCCTTCTTCCCTAAAAACTTCACTCTCACTATTCTCCAAATGTTGCTGCAAAGGATTATTAGGAGCAAGAGCAATAGATGCACACTGTTCAACTTTAAAATCACTATTAGGCGAATCAATTTTATAAGGAGTTTTGGTAAATTTAGAGAAGTTAAACTCATAAGATTCACCAGCAAATTTAGTCAATTTTTTCTCTTTCTTGCAATCTATAATAGCTCCACAAGTATTTAGAAAAGGTCTACCAAAAATGATAGGACAATATTTACTAGCAGCAGAACCAAGTACCAAAAAGTCAGCAGGATATTTAATCTTACCACATAGAACTTCAACATCTCGAATAATACCAATTGGAGAGATAGTTTCTCTATTAGCCAGCCGAATAACCACATCAATATCTTCAAGTTCACAAGAACCAATTTCGTGCATAATCTCCGTGTAAAGCTCATAAGGAATAGCACTAATACTTGCACCAATATCACATAATCCATAATAACAATGATCACCAATTCTAACAGATAGCATAGGAACACTAGCTTTCCTAGACTTATTAGGATGCGAAACAATATTAGAAGCATCTTCACGGAAAATAATATGACCATCTTCTACATTTTCAGTCACAAGATCTTTAACAATTGCAACAGCAGGTTCAACTTTTATTTGTTCTTCAGGTTCTATAGGTTTCTTTTCACTTTTATGAACCGCACTATTTATAACAGAGTACTCTTTCATTTTAGCAGGGAAAGGAGTTTTTTCAATATAAGCTTCAGGAATAACATGATCAACGGTTTTAACTACAACACATTTATTTATAGATGAATCAATTTTATCTTTATACGGTTCATGATACTTATCAAAGTTCTTCTTAGGCAATTCATAATGAGAAGCAAAAGCTTTATAAAGATTTGCGAGCAACTTGAGAATCAAGACCATAAGTAGCACTCATATTACGAAATTTATCGGTATCCATAAAAGCTTCAATGCATTTATAATCATAATTTATACCCGATTCTCTATCCTTGTCGTTCTCCCATCCTTCAGTATTTTCTTGGATCCGATTAAGAAGGTCCCTTTTAAACTCTTCCTTGTTGCGTGTAAATGATCCAGAACAAGATGTATCCAGCAAGGTCTTGTCTTGAAAAGAAAATCTTGCATAGAAATTATCAATAATAATATTACCAGGAAGCTCATGAATGGGGCATTTGAGCATTAAAGACTTCAATCTCCCCCACGCTTGGGCAATACTTTTGTGGGGACCCCGGACTAGCCGTCCGAAATTCCCTGTTATGTATACCGTTCACGATCCCATGATCAGTGCGTCGTGAACACATAACCGAACTGATATCAAATTACACCATCCATTACAAAGCGGAATAAGAAAATTACAACATGGTCACATGACCAATACTTACATAATAGCCTCGAAGGGCCTAACTAAACATCGAGTAGCATCATCACTTCAACAATGCGAGTACCCAAGTCATCTGCCATAACCCTACGAGCAACCGATCGGGAAGACGTTCCTAGCTCGCATAGACGTCGTCAACTCCTTCTTCATCTGTCGAAGTCCTCCGGGTCCGGCCAAGTAAATAGCCGGGGACAAAGCCGTGAGTACATTTTGAATTGTACTCGCAAACCATTTACAAAGTAACATAACAAGGAGAACAAGGTACCGAGGACTAACTAGGAGATCAAGAGGGAATGACCACTTATATAACAAGAATATGTTATGTAGAAGAGAAGAAGTGGTTTAGTGGAGTTAGCATCTCAACTTCATGGGTGAAGGAGATGAGAGAATATATCTAAGACATCACTACTTGACTTCATTTAGAAGGATCTTTCACGACATAAACACTTAGGAAGGGTAGACCCAATTTTTATCAATCCTTTTTCCGACCACCTCATTGTGGTCAACAACCATTTTTCCAAGTACTCCATGTACTCCAACACAAATCCCGTTTCTTTCCTTTGTCAAACATTTTCATAAACAAAACACATCAGGCTAAGCAACAGCCAATCCAACCGTCCATGACCGCGGACACGGCTATTTGAATAGATTTCACTGCGAGAGTTTGCACACTTTCCCCACAAGATCCGATAAATCCGCCGGGATCATCCCCGGGCCATCATACGAAAGTATGTGGGTATCGGATAACCAGTCGAAGCCTTTCGCCCATTCTAATTAGCAAGAGGTCCTACCCTATGGAGTATGTACCTCCCCGGCACCGTGGCAGCTCACCTCCTTTTGAGCGTGGCTCCACCGCCAAGCCGGGAGACCCATAGTGTCTTCCGGACGGGTCAGCCCCGAAGGCCTCCCGTTATACTATTGTCCCAACTTCGACAATCCGGACTCGGGGTAACCGTACCCTTGTATAGTTGTGCGGTGCCTCATGCTAAAGAGAACGAACGTCGAGCTAAGCCCCGTGCCCATGTTGGAGTAATGTGGTTGCGCTAGTTTGCTCGTCATGGGTGAGTACTTAGGCGCCAAAGTTTTCGTAATATCCCAACCACTTTCTCATCCCCATAATTTTTACCAAATCCTTTCCTTTCTCAAATTCTCACTCGGGCATAACATTACACCCAAGGTTTTAACAAAAACTTTTACAACAAGGTAAAACCTTGAGGGTTTTCCCAACCTAAAGTTTATGTGTGAACTAAGATGTAATAGCATAATGATTGCCACCATAACATGAAGGGTGTTTACTAGAATTAGGATGTCAAAAGGCGGTGAAATGTGATTCACATACTTAGAGTAAGTACGCAAAATATCGAGAGGGGACATTACACACTTGGTAGCAAGTATGTAAAAGAATCAAATTAAGCAAACCCAAGGAAACACAAGAAATCAAGAGACCCAGGATAGAAGGATCTCAACCAAAAACATGGATAATCAAGGAGTCAAAGTAAATGGCTTGCCTTGGCTTATTTGTCCCTGGACTTCTTCAACTTCATCAATATAAGAATACCAACAATATAAATAAAATCCTTGTCTGATCCACTTCTTCTTCTCCGGAATCGTTCGCATCTATCGTCGGAAAATATAAAAGGAACACAATCAAACACATTGCACCAACAAAACAATAAGCAACAAGCATCAATCAAAAACTAACCACTCTACTAAGGCTAACATATTAAGGACATATAGATACTACAAAGCATCTAGAAGAAACGCCATTTTATTTACCTAATAAAGGTATGAGAGTACCATGCTTAGCAATTGCCTCTCTCGGTTATCACCATGGAATAAACCAAATATCCCCTGGTAGATAACATCATAAAGAGGACAAGTGCATTAGTTTGGCATCACAAACGTTCATATTATAATTTGAAACATTTTTGGAAAAGCGGGAAATTATTCTCTCTATTTTATAAAGCTTACATAACACTACACAAGAATAGGAAGTAAACAATATTCCACATCATTGGAAAACTTAAGCCAACAATAGAACTAAGGTTAAGTTGCAGAGGTTTTGTTTTGCAAGAATAAAACATTGGTTGACCAATTTTTAATGCAAAGAGGTGGTTAAGGTTTCCAAATAAGCCAAAAAGTTTTGCTACAACAACCCATGTCACACATACACATTACTAACAGTAACAAAAATGCATGAACAGAGACTAACACTATTTTTCCTAGATGACCAGTACTAATACAAGACTAACCCAAGTGGATTCGCTCAAAAATATTAAACCTACAAATTTAGGAATTTGTTTGAATCTGATCTGTACAGAAAACAAGATCTGTAAGCCATAAATCGTAGAAAAATCCTAAAAATATGAGACCACTGGCATTTGAGAGATATTTAAACAGAGATGCACACACAATTAGATTTGGGTTCAAATTGTTTCGAAACTCTCACAAATGGATTGACAAGATTACTGCATGTCTATACCATTTGCTTTACCTCTGGAGTTATAGAACAGATAAAGGTTTGAAACTTGTTTGAGATGATTAAGAAAACATTCAGTAGTCCTACAGAACTGGAATCACTCAATTAGGTTAAAATATGGATTTTTGGTGATTTAAAAGCTAACAACCATGTCTGCAGAACACACAGAACAAGTTTAATTCACCACAAATCGTACATCAATCATAAAAATATGAGGTCAGTTGCATCTGAAAGGCATTGAAAAGCTGGTTCTTACCCAACTGGTTTCATCCAAAAATTCGTTCCTAAGCTCCTGGTTTAATTCGACAAATCCAGATCTGTCCAGATCTTGATCTGTGAACCATTTCAGTTTCAGGAGGTCAATCGAAGTGAAACCACCGCCAAAATCAAGGTATTGAAGAGGGCTTTCACCCGCAGTTGAGTTTGCTCAAAAGGTTTTGTAAAACGGAACAAATCTAACAAACAGTGAATCTGCATGTTTCCAGAACTTTACTTACCAGGGAGAAGCTGTAACGAATTTGAGGATGAGACCAACGCCAAGTTGTAGATATTTTGAATATCTATCCGCGGAACTTTGAATCACTCGATTTGGATCTGCACACGAGATTTGGTGGATTTTACAAGTTCGTACCAGAATCTGAAACAGCAAGATAGCAGAAATTACTGCAGGGATTTGGACGAACTTTGCTCAAGAACTTCAGATCAGAGGATAGCTCAAGCTTCTCCATGCTTGGACCAACATGCACCTGCATCAAGATCCAATCTTAGCAATGGAGGAAGAGGAAGAGGAGAGAAAACCATCTAGGGTTGGGGAGAAGAAGGAGAGGGAGGCTCTCATGGTGAGGAGGAGCTTGAGGGAGGAGGGAGCTTCATCTTGGAGTTCTTTCCATGGCCATGGCCGACCATGGGAGCTAGGTGGAGCTGCATTTTCGTGGGGGAGAGTAGGAGAAGAGTGTGAGGGAGTAGATAAGGTGGAGGAGTGAGTGGAGAGAAGAAAAATGAGAGCAAGAGGAGTGGAGGTGGCCGGCCAAGGGCCATTTATAGAGGGAGAGGGGGTTGGCTGCCTCCTTTTGATTGGCTAGGATGGGTGGCTGCCCATTTAGTGATTGGGTTAGGTGGGAGGCAAGGCTTGTAAGAGAAGAAAGTGGAGATGAAGAAATTTCAGCTCATCCATGCCAAGAGCTTGGCATGGCCGGCTACTTCTTGATATTACAAGAGGACAAGCAAAGTGTAATGCCACTTCATGAATGTCGACCAAGGTTGAGTGTTGGGAGGGTTAGCTAAAAATGGTTTGATGATGTATTAAAATTTGGGAGAGAGGTGATAATAAACATTGGTGCCTATGTTGAAGAATAAAGCAACATGATCAAATTATCAATTTGACCAAGAGATGATGGTGGTGATGGAAAAGAATAGAGGAGTGAGATAGGTATGATGAAATATAAGTTGCTCTTCAAATAAGAGGTCAATAGGGAGTGATTTGAAAATATCAAATGATCATCCATTTGATCAAAAATTGGAGGATGGAGGGGATACAATGTGGTGGATCAGAGATGTGCATCAGATGTGCAAGAGTTGCCATTTGAAAAAGAGTTTAATTGAAAGGTATGGGACACACCTCAATTGTCTATAGACAATTGGGAAAGAACCCAAGTGGAAATGGAATTTGAGAAGGTTGAGAGAAAACTAGTTGGAACATAGGAGTTCAAAATATTCTACTTGCTTTCTCAAGTTAGGTAGAGTTTTTCTCAAATGTAAAATAATCAAGAGGGAAACAAGAAATGGTATAGGTACCATAAACAAGCTTTTTGTTAAAACAAAGCAAAATAGAAATAATGTTTTATAAATCAATACTTGGTAGAAATGGGATAAAAAACAAAACCCATTTTAGTTCCTTGTTTTCTTTGAAGAGAAATCTTGGAAAGTTTTAATAAAACTAGAAGTAGTTTTGTGATCAAAACTAGAGAAGGAAAACTGTAGGATTTTTGAGGAGGGAAACTAATTTAGGGAGGAGTGTTCTCAAGGGTAGATGGTGGCTACAAAATGTATCCATCATTCCCACTCTTGGTTTTGTGAAGATTAAACTTGAATAAAAACAAGAGGTAAAAGTGAAGAAAGTGATCTAGAGTTGAATCATTGGATAGGGTATAAGATCAAGTTGAATATATGTGATGCAAGGGTAGAATGAGACATGCAGGATGTGGAAATTGTAGAGGGAGATGCACAGATGAGATCCATGCATTGAGATCGCCAAGTTGTGAATTAAGGATGATTGAGCTATCTTGTACCACAAAGAGAAAAATCAAGATGGCACACCCATGTTGTCATCAGGAGAGAGGTTTGATGTAGTAAGAAGGAAAACAATTCTTCCTAAGCCACACATGTGTTTTATTTGGTGAGTTGCTTGTTTAACCACTAGGGGTGTCGTTCTATGAGGTAGCTCAAGACAAATCAACAAGCAAATCAAGACAATTCATCTACCAACAGATCAAGGCAATTCATCATAGCAAACAGATCAAGGAAATTCACCTTAATTAGTCTATAGAAAAAGTTTTTGTTCCCCCTGATTTTTGAAATAAGGACAACTAATCAAGGTTGAAAAAGTTGGGGTGTTACAGATCTTCCACCCTTAAAATAATCTCGTCCCGAGATTACTGAGTGTAGAACTAGAGGGGTTATAAAGTTTAACCAAAGTCGGACTCCATTCTTCCGTAGACGTGCCGTTGTAGAGAAAGTCGTTTGCTTCATCTTCCGGCGGACATGTTGGATTTCGGCCGATGGCGAGCTTCATGAAGAGGTTGACTACTCCATGCAAGTGCTAGATCTGTAGCTTCTTCACGATCGTAGCGGAGGTTCAAGACAGTGGAAGGGTTAGTGCACCCAACGGTGCTTGAGCAGGGTTGAAAACCTTTTAGAGTTAGCTTGATTTTAGTGGAAGACGAAGTCTTCCACCCTTAAGATTTTTCATCGGGTTCTCGGAAAAACTCGGAGCTTCCGCCTTGTAGTTACGTCCGGGGCTTCGGAAGAAGTCATTGGTCTTCCTTGTTCAGGTGAAGAATCTTCGGGGCGACGTGCAGACCACCACTTCAAGAGGCACTCACGGGTTAACTGAACCGTATGGGACGCGCGGCGAGTTAGAAAGTTGAAGAAACGCCTGGTTGGTACCCATATGAAGCAGCAACAGGGGTCGTCGAAGACAATCTTCAGCTTGAGGGTCAGTGCTGATTTCAGTAACAACTAAGAAGTTAGCGGGTAAACTACGCCTAAAGTCTTGAGTCTTGGAGTACCTTCAGAAGCTTCATTTGATGAGAACCAGATGAACCATGTGATGTAGCTCGGCTTTGACGCTATTGTTCTCTCAACTTGTTAGACGGTGTGTTCGAGGGTAGTTTTCAAGAAGATATCCTTGAGGTTAGCGCGATTATATACCAAGGTTAGACCAAGTTAGTAAGTCTTCTGGTAGAGGTGCAGTCACTCTTGAAGGTAGGGGCTTCTTCTTTCTTGGCGTAGTGGAGATGCTCCAGCTGATCTTGAAGGAAGTCAGTGTAGATAGGGGTCTGAGTTAGTTTCCCTGACGGTTGAAAAACAACCGCTAACGGGTTTAGAGTTAGAGTAATTCGTTAATCTATCCAACTAACTAGCGATTAGCAATACATCGGCGAGGCAAACTTTAATCCTGTCATAGCATGTGACACCCATACAACCATAACCAGAAACAAAATACCACTAACAGAGGCTACTGGTATTTTTCCTATATGCACAGTAACAAAACAAGATCAACACAATTGGAATCATTCAAAAATATTAATTTTTCAATTTTTGAGACTCAAAATACTAACCAGAAACAGTGATCAAGTTTTATTTATTAAAAATCGCACAAAAATCCTAAAAATACAAGGTCAGTGGCATCTGAAAGATAATTTCATACAGGTTCTAGTGCAATTGGAATCACATCAATCGGAGCTACCAAATTATTTTTATTAGCAAAACAGTACACTGGAAGCTTTCCATTTTTAATTTCTGTTTCACAAATTTCAAACAATTAAAAAAAAGGCGGGAACGTCTAAATAGCAAGACATACATGCACACAACAAACATATACAAACACTGAAGGCAGCACACTAGGGAACTACAAGCAATCATCAAACCAGACATGGTACTCTAAGTACCCAGAAATTCCTAATGCGCGGGTAGCTCAATCAAAGCGATTGAGTTTGTCCTATCCATCCTATAGGTTTGGGGGCTGGTCACATATGTCGACGTCTTCATATCATTAGCATCAGCTTCAATTTGGATCCTTGTAGCAGTTGGTGGTGAAGGGGCCGGGTGTTGAGTCGTTGATGTTGAGGCGGAGGAGAAAGCTGCGTATAACTTCTAGTCTCGACATCCCGGAAACATGAGGTCTTCGAAGAGGTAGTTGTTGAGGTACTCCCGAAGTCGAGATCTTCTCGTGCCTGGCCTAAAAATTACTAGTCAAGAATTGAGGACTTGATCCTTGGTGATCGCAAAAGTGCAAGTCCATGGAGGAACAAGGTCGGATCTTTGACATACTTTGGTGAAAACCAAAGACATGATGTTATCATCCCTACATGAGCACGACTAAGTCGGCATCCAACCTTCAATAGCTGCTGTTGGAGATACGTGAGACTTCATAAAAGGTTGATCCATCTTCGACTTCGAGTCTCCGGTCTGAGTTGGGCAAACCGTCCATTATGTATGTTTGAAGTGGATGAGACAATAGAGTAAGAATTTTCAAACCTTTTCACAAAGCGGAGAGATAAGAATTTAGAAGTTTTGAATAAATAAGAGGAGTAGAAGCTATACTTCCGACTAAAGAAACAATTTGTTTCATAAATAGTTTTTCCCAAGTAACTGTTTCCTAACTAACGTCCATGCTAACTAAGGTCTCCTACGATCAGGATAGCTCGATACCAGCTCTAGGGGACCCCGGACTAGCCGTCCGAAATTCCCTGTTATGTATACCGTTCACGATCCCATGATCAGTGCGCCGTGAACACATAACCGAACTGATATCAAATTACACCATCCATTACAAAGCGGAATAAGAAAATTACAACATGGTCACATGACCAATACTTACATAATAGCCTCGAAGGGCCTAACTAAACATCAGAGTAGCATCATCACTTCAACAGCGCAGTACCCAAGTCATCTGCCATAACCCTACAGGCAACTGACTGGGAAGACGTTCCTAGCTCGCATAGACGTCGTCAACTCCTTCTTCATCTGTCGAAGTCCTCCAGGTCTGGCCAAGTAAATAGCCAGGGGACAAAGCCGTGAGTACATTTTGAATTGTACTCGCAAACCATTTACAAAGTAACATAACAAGGAGAACAAGGTACCGAGGACTAACTAGGAGATCAAGAGGGAATGACCACTTATATAACAAGAATATGTTATGTAGAAGAGAAGAAGTGGTTTAGTGGAGTTAGCATCTCAACTTCATGGGTGAAGGAGATGAGAGAATATATCTAAGACATCACTACTTGACTTCATTTAGAAGGATCTTTCACGACATAAACACTTAGGAAGGGTAGACCCAATTTTTATCAATCCTTTTTCCGACCACCTCATTGTGGTCAACAACCATTTTTCCCAGTACTCCATGTACTCCAACACAAATCCCGTTTCTTTCCTTTGTCAAACATTTTCATAAACAAAACACATCAGGCTAAGCAACAGCCAATCCAACCGTCCATGACCGCGGACACGGCTATTTGAATAGATTTCACTCTGCAGAGTTTGCACACTTTCCCCACAAGATCTGATAAATCCGCCGGGATCATCCCCGGGCCATCATACGAAAGTATGTGGGTATCGAATAACCAGTCGAAGCCTTTCGCCCATTCTAATTAGCAAGAGGTCCTACCCTATGGAGTATGTACCTCCCCGGCACCGTGGCAGCTCACCTCCTTTTGAGCGTGGCTCCACCGCCAAGCCAGGAGACCCATAGTGTCTTCCGGACGGGTCAGCCCCGAAGGCCTCCCGTTATACTATTGTCCCAACTTCGACAATCCGGACTCGGGGGTAACCGTACCCTTGTATAGTTGTGCGGTGCCTCATGCTAAAGAGAACGAACGTCGAGCTAAGCCCCGTGCCCATGTTGGAGTAATGTGGTTGCGCTAGTTTGCTGTCATGGGTGAGTACTTAGGCGCCAAAGTTTTCGTAATATCCCAACCACTTTCTCATCCCCATAATTTTTACCAAATCCTTTCCTTTCTCAAATTCTCACTCGGGCATAACATTACACCCAAGGTTTTAACAAAAACTTTTACAACAAGGTAAAACCTTGAGGGTTTTCCCAACCTAAAGTTTATGTGTGAACTAAGATGTAATAGCATAATGATTGCCACCATAACATGAAGGGTGTTTACTAGAATTAGGATGTCAAAAGGCGGTGAAATGTGATTCACATACTTAGAGTAAGTACGCAAAATATCGAGAGGGGACATTACACACTTGGTAGCAAGTATGTAAAAGAATCAAATTAAGCAAACCCAAGGAAACACAAGAAATCAAGAGACCCAGGATAGAAGGATCTCAACCAAAAACATGGATAATCAAGGAGTCAAAGTAAATGGCTTGCCTTGGCTTATTTGTCCCTGGACTTCTTCAACTTCATCAATATAAGAATACCAACAATATAAATAAAATCCTTGTCCGATCCACTTCTTCTTCTCCGGAATCGTTCGCATCTATCGTCGGAAAATATAAAAGGAACACAATCAAACACATTGCACCAACAAAACAATAAGCAACAAGCATCAATCAAAAACTAACCACTCTACTAAGGCTAACATATTAAGGACATATAGATACTACAAAGCATCTAGAAGAAACGCCATTTTATTTACCTAATAAAGGTATGAGAGTACCATGCTTAGCAATTGCCTCTCTCGGTTATCACCATGGCATAAACCAAATATCCCCCGGTAGATAACATCATAAAGAGGACAAGTGCATTAGTTTGGCATCACAAACGTTCATATTATAATTTGAAACATTTTTGGAAAAGCGGGAAATTATTCTCTCTATTTTATAAAGCTTACATAACACTACACAAGAATAGGAAGTAAACAATATTCCACATCATTGGAAAACTTAAGCCAACAATAGAACTAAGGTTAAGTTGCGGAGGTTTTGTTTTGCAAGAATAAAACATTGGTTGACCAATTTTTAATGCAAAGAGGTGGTTAAGGTTTCCAAATAAGCCAAAAAGTTTTGCTACAACAACCCATGTCACACATACACATTACTAACAGTAACAAAAATGCATGAACAGAGACTAACACTATTTTTCCTAGATGACCAGTACTAATACAAGACTAACCCAAGTGGATTCGCTCAAAAATATTAAACCTACAAATTTAGGAATTTGTTTGAATCTGACTGTACAGAAAACAAGATCTGTAAGCCATAAATCGTAGAAAAATCCTAAAAATATGAGACCACTGGCATTTGAGAGATATTTAAACAGAGATGCACACACAATTAGATTTGGGTTCAAATTGTTTCTGAAACTCTCACACATGGATTGACAAGATTACTGCATGTCTATACCATTTGCTTTACCTCTGGAGTTATAGAACAGATAAAGGTTTGAAACTTGTTTGAGATGATTAAGAAAACATTCAGTAGTCCTACAGAACTGGAATCACTCAATTAGGTTAAAATATGGATTTTTGGTGATTTAAAAGCTAACAACCATGTCTGCAGAACACACAGAACAAGTTTAATTCACCACAAATCGTACATCAATCATAAAAATATGAGGTCAGTTGCATCTGAAAGGCATTGAAAAGCTGGTTCTTACCCAACTGGTTTCATCCAAAAATTCGTTCCTAAGCTCCTGGTTTAATTCGACAAATCCAGATCTGTCCAGATCTTGATCTGTGAACCATTTCAGTTTCAGGAGGTCAATCGAAGTGAAACCACCGCCAAAATCAAGGTATTGAAGAGGGCTTTCACCCGCAGTTGAGTTTGCTCAAAAAGGTTTTGTAAAACGGAACAAATCTAACAAACAGTGAATCTGCATGTTTCCAGAACTTTACTTACCAGGGAGAAGCTGTAACGAATTTGAGGATGAGACCAACGCCAAGTTGTAGATATTTTGAATATCTATCCGCGGAACTTTGAATCACTCGATTTGGATCTGCACACGAGATTTGGTGGATTTTACAAGTTCGTACCAGAATCTGAAACAGCAAGATAGCAGAAATTACTGCAGGGATTTGGACGAACTTTGCTCAAGAACTTCAGATCAGAGGATAGCTCAAGCTTCTCCATGCTTGGACCAACATGCACCTGCATCAAGATCCAATCTTAGCAATGGAGGAAGAGGAAGAGGAGAGAAAACCATCTAGGGTTGGGGAGAAGAAGGAGAGGGAGGCTCTCATGGTGAGGAGGAGCTTGAGGGAGGAGGGAGCTTCATCTTGGAGTTCTTTCCATGGCCATGGCCGACCATGGGAGCTAGGTGGAGCTGCATTTTCGTGGGGGAGAGTAGGAGAAGAGTGTGAGGGAGTAGATAAGGTGGAGGAGTGAGTGGAGAGAAGAAAAATGAGAGCAAGAGGAGTGGAGGTGGCCGGCCAAGGGCCATTTATAGAGGGAGAGGGGGTTGGCTGCCTCCTTTTTGATTGGCTAGGATGGGTGGCTGCCCATTTAGTGATTGGGTTAGGTGGGAGGCAAGGCTTGTAAGAGAAGAAAGTGGAGATGAAGAAATTTCAGCTCATCCATGCCAAGAGCTTGGCATGGCCGGCTACTTCTTGATATTACAAGAGGACAAGCAAAGTGTAATGCCACTTCATGAATGTCGACCAAGGTTGAGTGTTGGGAGGGTTAGCTAAAAATGGTTTGATGATGTATTAAAATTTGGGAGAGAGGTGATAATAAACATTGGTGCCTATGTTGAAGAATAAAGCAACATGATCAAATTATCAATTTGACCAAGAGATGATGGTGGTGATGGAAAAGAATAGAGGAGTGAGATAGGTATGATGAAATATAAGTTGCTCTTCAAATAAGAGGTCAATAGGGAGTGATTTGAAAATATCAAATGATCATCCATTTGATCAAAAATTGGAGGATGGAGGGGATACAATGTGGTGGATCAGAGATGTGCATCAGATGTGCAAGAGTTGCCATTTGAAAAAGAGTTTAATTGAAAGGTATGGGACACACCTCAATTGTCTATAGACAATTGGGAAAGAACCCAAGTGGAAATGGAATTTGAGAAGGTTGAGAGAAAACTAGTTGGAACATAGGAGTTCAAAATATTCTACTTGCTTTCTCAAGTTAGGTAGAGTTTTTCTCAAATGTAAAATAATCAAGAGGGAAACAAGAAATGGTATAGGTACCATAAACAAGCTTTTGTTAAAACAAAGCAAAATAGAAATAATGTTTTATAAATCAATACTTGGTAGAAATGGGATAAAAAACAAAACCCATTTTAGTTCCTTGTTTTCTTTGAAGAGAAATCTTGGAAAGTTTTAATAAAACTAGAAGTAGTTTTGTGATCAAAACTAGAGAAGGAAAAGCTGTAGGATTTTTGAGGAGGGAAACTAATTTAGGGAGGAGTGTTCTCAAGGGTAGATGGTGGCTACAAAATGTATCCATCATTCCCACTCTTGGTTTTGTGAAGATTAAACTTGAATAAAAACAAGAGGTAAAAGTGAAGAAAGTGATCTAGAGTTGAATCATTGGATAGGGTATAAGATCAAGTTGAATATATGTGATGCAAGGGTAGAATGAGACATGCAGGATGTGGAAATTGTAGAGGGAGATGCACGAGATGAGATCCATGCATTGAGATCGCCAAGTTGTGAATTAAGGATGATTGAGCTATCTTGTACCACAAAGAGAAAAATCAAGATGGCACACCCATGTTGTCATCGGGAGAGAGGTTTGATGTAGTAAGAAGGAAAACAATTCTTCCTAAGCCACACATGTGTTTTATTTGGTGAGTTGCTTGTTTAACCACTAGGGGTGTCGTTCTATGAGGTAGCTCAAGACAAAATTCAACAAGCAAATCAAGACAATTCATCTACCAACAGATCAAGGCAATTCATCATAGCAAACAGATCAAGGAAATTCACCTTAATTAGTCTATAGAAAAAGTTTTTGTTCCCCCTGATTTTTGAAATAAGGACAACTAATCAAGGTTGAAAAAGTTGGGGTGTTACAACTTTCTCCTTCATGAGGCCAAAAATTATATATGCGATTCCGATCTTTGTGAATCTCACTTGGAGGATAGAACTTAGAATAAAACCGAGGCACAATATCATTCCATTCAAGGGAATCCCCATTATCCAGTAATTTATACCAATGAGCCGCTTTACCAGACAGCGATACAGAGAATAGTTTCTTCCTCACTTCATCCATAGCAATACCTGCACACTTGAATAAACCGCATAATTCATGTAAGAACAAGTAAATGATCTCCGGGGTGGACAGTTCCATCCCCGTATAACGGTTACCCACTACACGTTCAATAATTTTCATAGGTATTTTGTATGGTAATTCTTCCTTACCTGGCGCCTCATCCACAACCTTTGCAGTAGTAGTAGATTTCCCAAATAAACACTCAAGAGAAGATCTCTCCATAATGAGTTATAGCAACAGGCAGAAATAAAATCAGCACAAACAGTAGAAATTTCCCTTACCAATTCCACTTACCAATAGCGCTTCACTCCCCGGCAACGGCGCCAGAAAATAGTCTTGATGACCCACAAGTATAGGGGGTGTATCGCGGTATCTTCGATAAGTAAGAATGTCGATCCCAACGAGGAGCAGAAGGTGTTGACAAGCAGTTTCGATGAAGGATTCACCGTAAATGCTCACGAGACAAGTATTCGGGGGTTTTGATGTAACAGATGAATAAAGTACGAGTAAGTAAAGTGCGAGAGTAACAATTGCAGCGAGTGGCCCAATCCTTTTTAGCACAAAGGACAAGCCGGTTTGTTTACTTATAATGACCAAACGTTCTCGAGGACACACGGGATTTTAGTCTAGTGCTTTCGCTACATACGGCTAATTAATCTTCATTGTTTTGATAAGTGTTGTGTGGGTGAACCTATGCTAATGTACCGCCCTTCCTAGGACTAATACATACTTGTGATTATACCCCTTGCAAGCATCCGCAACTACAAGAAAGTAATTAAGATAAATCTAACCACGAGCCTTAAACTGCGAGATCCTCGCGATCCCTCCCGCATCGATATACCAACGGGGGCTCGGGTTTCGTCACTCCGGCAACCCCGCAATTGGCAAACGAGTACAAGATGCATTCCCCTAGGCCCATAAAGGTGAAGTGTCGTGTAGTCGACGTTCACACGACACCACTAGAAGAATAACACCACAACTTAAATATCATAACATTGAATACTACTCAACCATACTTCACTACTAACATTTAGACTTCACCCATGTCCTCAAGAACTAAACGAACTACTCACGAGACATCATATGGAACATGATCAGAGGTGATATGATAATGAATAACAATCTGAACATAAACCTTGGTTCAACGGTTTCACTCAATAGCATCAATAACAAGTAGAAATCAACACCGGGAGAGTTTCCCCTATCAAACAATCAAGATCAAACCCAAATTGCTACAGCGGTGACGAGGTGCAGCGGTGGAGACGGCGGTGATGATGATGAAGATGATGGTGATGGTGATGGAGATGATGTCCAGCTCGATGACGGTGGCGATGGCGTCGATTTCCCCCTCCGGGAGGGAATTTCCCCGGCGGATTCCTGCCCGCCGGAGAGCTCTTTTCTCTCTGGTGTTCTCCGCCCCGCAGAGGCGGCTGTGACTCTTCGCGACGTACCCCTTCTGGCTTAGGTTTTCGGGACGAAGGCATACGCGAAGAAAAGGAGGCGAGAGGGGCTGTGGGCCCCCTCCTCACAGGGCGGCGCGGCCAGGCCTTGGGCCGCACCGGCCTATGGGGTGGGCCCACCTCGGGTCCCCTCTTCTCCCCCTTCTGGCTCCCTTCGTCATCTGGAAAAATAGGAGTTTTCGTGTAATTCCCGTCAATTGTTGATCTTCCGAAATATTGCGTTCTGACGATGCTTTTTCCAGCAGAATCTTGGCTCCGGTGTGCGATCCTCCAATAATCATGAATCATGCAAAATAGATGAAATTACATAAGTATTATCTCCAAATATGAAATATATCAATGAATAACAGCAAATTATGATATAAAATAGTGATGCAAATTGGACGTATCAACTCCCCCCAGCTTAGACCTCGCTTGTCCCCAAGCGAAACCGAACTCGGTAAACAGGACCACATGTTTATGGAGTGAAGAGTCGATAAATCAAATACGGACAAGAAGCATCATATTCATTCACACAAGACATTCTAGTTAACAACTTCCTCATATAACTCAACTTGAAACAAGTATAAGGTAATCACAAATAAAGGTGCATAAGAAATCATAATTGGACCACATGGAAAATGTGGTACAGCAACCTATTTATGAAAATATCAAAAAAAGAAATCATAATTGGTGATGGCAAACTTTGTTCTTGGTCAGAGAACAGTTAACAGATTATACTTAACTATTGAGCAGCGTGCTCATATTAAAGCTTATGTGACTCATCTTGCATACTCAATCATAATTATCATTGATAACTTTCAAAGCTTCATTCATTCAGATAAAACTTGTACTAAACAAGGAAGAATAAAAGACATGATGAAGCAAATCACAATATAATAGTTTGATCACAACAACTAAAATGCTTGCTTGAGATGGAGGGAAATAGGTTTACTGACTCAACATAAAGTAAAAGACAGACCCTTCGCAGAGGGAAGCAGGGATTAAATCATGTGCTAGAGCTTTTTCTGTTTTGAAATCATATAAAGAGAATAAAAGTAAAGTTTTGAGAGGTGTTTGTTGTTGTCAACGAATGGTAGCGGGTACTCTAACCCCCTTGCCAAACATACCTCCAAAGAGCGGCTCCCATGAAGGACGTTATCTCTACCAGCAAGGTAGATCATCCCTCTTCTCTTTTGTTTACACATGTACTTTAGTTTATTTAAGGATGACACTCCCCCAACCTTTGCTTACACAAGCCATGGCTAACCGAATCCTCGGGTGCCTTCCAACAATCTCATACCATGGAGGAGTGTCTATTGCAAAATTAAGTTGCTTAACGATGAATCGGAGCAAAACATGTGAAGAGAGTTATTAATGAAAGTTGATTAATTGGGGCTGGGAACCCCGTTGCCGGCTCTTATTGCAAAATTATAGGATAAGTGGATGAAGCCACTAGTCCATTAGTGGAGGCTGCCTAACAAGACTGAAAGATAAAACACCACATACTTCCTCATGAGCTATAAAACATTGACACAAATAAGAAGTAATAAATTTTGAATTGTTTAAAGGTAGCACATGAAGCATTTAGTTGGAATGGCAGGAAATACCATGCAGTAGGTAGATATGGTGGACACAAATGGCATAGGTTTGGGTTCAGGTTTGGATGCACGAGAAGCATTCCCTCTCAGTACAGGTCTTTGGCTAGCAAGGCTAATTAGCAAGCACAAGAGTCGAGGAAACAAACGAATATAAATGTGATAGAAACAATCATGCATCTTTCTTGCAAGCACAACCAATTTTAACTTCGAATAATAAGCTATGAGCTAACAAGAAAGGAAAACAATGAAACAACTATATGTATTTCTCTTTTCTACTTAAACCTCAAGGTATTGTTGCTATTGACCAATGCTAAGTTTGCCAAAACCAAATAGATTTACTCAATGCTCCCAAAGTGGTACCAATACTAAAATCAAGATTAATCATATAGTAGAAATTGCAAACTAAAATAAGGTGTGCAATATGTAAATGATAAGACTTCTCATTAATATTTCATATCGATAACTCACACCAAGGGATACATAGACAAACTAAAGGAGAGATACTTCCACACTGCAACCCATCTTATACGATAACTTCCCTACTCATGATATGACACTACTTGATAGTAAAAAGTAAAAAGGTAGTGATGATGTGATACCGCAGCACTCCCCCAAGCTTGGAACAAACCAAGTAGGAGTCAAGAAGCACGTTGAAGGTTGATGGCGGCGGGATGTAGTGCGGCGCAACACCAGGGATTCCGGCGCCAACGTGGAACCTGCACAACACAACCAAAGTACTTCGCCCCAACGAAACAGTGAGGTTGTCAATCTCAACGGCTTGCTGTAACAAAGGATTAGATGTATAGTGTGGATGATGATTGTTTGCGAGAAAACAAGTAGAACAAGTATTGCGATAGATTGTATTCGATGTAAAAGAATGGACCGGGGTCCACAGTTCACTAGAGGTGTCTCTCCCATAAGATAAATAGCATGTTGGGCGAACAAATTACATTTGGGCAATTGACAAATAGAGAGGGCATGACCATGCACATACATGATATGATGAGTATAGTGAGATTTAATTGGGCATTACGACAAAGTACATAGACCGCTATCCAGACATGCATCTATGCCTAAAAAGTCCACCTTCGAGTTATCATCCGAACCCCTTCCAGTATTAAGTTGCAAACAACAGCACAATTGCATTAAGTATGGTGCGTAATGTAATCAATAACTACATCCTCGGACATAGCATCAATGTTTTATCCCTAGTGGCAACAAGCACATCCACAACCTTAGAACTTTCTCGTCACTATCCCAGATTTAATGGAGGCATGAACCCACTATCGAGCATAAATACTCTCTCTTGGAGTTAAGAGTAAAAACTTGGCCGAGCCTCTACTAATAACGGAGAGCATGCAAGATCATAAACAACACATAGGTAATAGATTGATAATCAACATAACATAATATTCTCTATCCATCGGATCCCAACAAACACAACATATAGCATTACAGATAGATGATCTTGATCATGTTAGGCAGCTCACAAGATCCGACAATGAAGCACATAAGGAGAAGACGACCATCTAGCTACTGCTATGGACCCATAGTCCAGGGGTGAACTACTCACACATCACTCCGGAGGCGACCATGGCGGTGAAGAGTCCTCCGGGAGATGATTCCCCTCTCCGGCGGGGTGCCGGAGGCGATCTCCTGAATCCCCCGAGATGGGATTGGCGGCGGCGGCGTCTCCGGGAAGGTTTTCCGTATCGTGGCTCTCGGTACCGGGGGTTTCGCGACGAAGACTATATGTAGGCGGAAGGGCAGGTCGGGGAGGCGTCACGGGGGCCCCACACGCTAGGGCCGCGCGGGCCCCCCGGGCCGCGCCGCCCTAGTGTGGCGGCGCCCGTGGCCCCTCTTCGTCTTCTCTTCGGTCATCCGGAAGCTTCGTGGCAAAATAGGCCCCCGGGCGTTGATTTCGTCCAATTCCGACAATATTTCCTTACTAGGATTTACGAAACCAAAAACAGCGAGAAAACAAGCAATCGGCTCTTCGGCATCTCGTTAATAGGTTAGTGCCGGAAAATGCATAAATATGACATAAAGTATGCATAAAACATGTAGATATCATCAATAATGTGGCATGAAACATAAGAAATTATCGATACGTCGGAGACGTACCAGGGTCGTATAGTTTATTTCTCAATTTATAGACAGGCTTCGCATTAATTCTTTGCTTTCCTTGAACTAGTGCTGCGGCTTTTGCCTTCCAATGCTTCTAGTTGGAGATGAGCGATGAACTAAAGTAAGGATGTGATTGGTTGCTCACAGTGGTTTTTGCCTTTCATTTCGTCATGTGCAACTTGGCTTAGTAGCTACCATATGGGTAGAAATGTGGCTTGGGCCAGCTTTGACACTATGTTTGGATGCTAGCAATTTCACTTGGACTCCGCTCGAGAAACGACAGGCAGTGGTAGGATGTTTTACGCTGGGAAGAAAATTAACATCGTGTTCGGTTATGTGCGGAATGAGGAATGTGATAACCTCTTCACCAACTAGGGAGGTTACCACCCCTTTTGAGCATCAGTATGATATAGGATCGACAAGTGGTTGTTCAGTAGCAAATACCATCCACTAGACATTGTTCAGTAGCACATATATAGCATCGACCAGATATTGTCCAACATGAAATTAAACATACTAGCAGACATAAACCAGACACATTCTTCACTCGTTGATCATGGCAAGGGTTGGATCATGGTGTGGGCACCTCTGGACCACCTACGTCATGGTATAGTCGAATATGGTGACCTTGAAGACGCTGCCCCTGGCCATCTTGAAGGTCATGAAGTATCCGATCTTCACCTGATGATTAATGGATAAGCCATGCCACCCTTGATCGAGGCAGACAATGCATTTGATGTCCTTGAGCTTGATCATCCATGAGCAGTCGGTGTTCGTCTTCAGGATGATCGTCATGGGGAAAGTGCGAAGGTGCGAACGAAAGCTGGCTAGGGAGCATTTCCAACCCGGAGACAACAACACTTCAGCAAAGTGGGTTGGTCCGACATCGTCATGGAAATGACCAACCTTGACGAGCCTCCCCCTAAGCCTCTTGCTAGTGTTGTCTTCTCTAGCTTTGTTGGAACATCCCTCGCCAAAGAGCCTGCCCGGTCCACCAATCATCCTATTCGAGATCTGCAAAAAAGAAGAAGCAATTTGAATGAGCACAAATAGAAGTGTGTGGTGATAAAATGATCAAATGAAACATATGCTTTAAGCCTCATAGAAACTACTTTGCGGCAGGGATGATCCTTTCTGACAAATAAATGTGCAAATGCATGGGTATTTGTACATTGTTGAAGGTCAGAAAGAAACATCCTACCACTGTGAGGTTACATTTCAATCATCGGCAAAAACAGGACAAAGAAGGCCTCATATAAATGAACATGCAAGGCAAAGGGATTGTCCGCAAACTAAATCTAGTGTACAAACAATCTTGTTGCACAAAGGACTAGGTTTACGGACAACCCCTTGACTTGAATTGTGCCACATTACAATCATTGGCCATAGCAGAAACAACAGTCAAAACATGATGTAAGCAAAGATATAAGGCCTCAAATCATTGAACATCACAATTGATGCTATTCAACCAAGTACAAGGCACACATAGGAGTGTTTCTGCATTGTACAAAGTTGGATAGCATCAATTTGGTGTCATTTGGTTGACATATCATATCACTGGCAAAAATAAGGAAGGCCTCATACTTATGATGCATCCATTAGCTAAGAAATGATCTATGACCAAGGAGCATGCAAGACATATGTATGTTGCAAACCTCAAGATCACGAGGCCATTCCTAGCTAACAATGTGATCCTGATTTCAATCATAGGCCAAACCACTCAAGGTAAGATGAATGTAGGCCACAAACAGAAATACTAGTGATAATAGTTGGTATCATATAACGGATCACACACAAATGGGTACAACAAAACAAGGTTCATAGTTCAAACATAGCTAATTATTCTACATTACATGCCAGTGTTTATTTCATCGGTCATCACAAATTACCCTACTTCTCTTCAGCTTCTCCTTGTTTAAATCGCCTAGTTTTAGGAGATCAAACACGCCATACTCTAACTTTTTCTTTTATTTCTGAAGAGAATGTATTCTTGGGATCGGTTCTAAACAAACTACGATTTAGTACTACAACCTCATAAAACATAGCACCAGCATATGCAAGAACTTTTCCCTTCCGAGCGTCGTATTAACATATAATCATCGGCATGAACATGTATAGTTAGGCCTCATGAAACATAGCATGAGAAATTGGATTATGGTTTTGATCAGAACCTATTGCATGATCAAACAATTGTCGATCAAGGCACTACATTATGATTAAACATCTCTCTAGTTGCTTAGCACTAGCATATAATCATTGACATTAATAGTACAATTCCCCCAATATATCTACAAATCAACCTAGAAACCAGATCTAGCCTTAACGGCAAGACCATAGTTGCGAAAACCAAGTAAGTGAACACCGATCTACCGATTTGAAGCAAATATTCATGCAAGAAAAGGAAGAACAACCGAATATAACCGCCAAACCAAACAGTTACAATTAAGTACACAAATCTACCATGCATGCACGAAATAAGCCCACATCGTACATCACAGAACCACGGATCTATGAATATTCAAGCCTAAAAGTTTGGATTCAAGTCTTACCGCCATGGATGTTCGTGCCGAGCAGAGCTTGAACCAGAGAAGAAGGGGTCCATGTACGCGAGGAAGAAATATTTTCTTGATGGCGTCCCTGAATGCTGGCGGGTGGTCTTCGATCTACCGGCGACGGTATAACCGCTAGTGACGAGAGGAGAGAGAATGGAGAGGAGAGGGCGAGTGAGAACGGGTGAGAGTGAGAGGGGAGAGGGGCGGTAAGGGGATTTATGGCGCGATTTCTCGAGGCGTCGCGCAGAAACGGCCGAATTGAGCGTTCTTGTCGGGCCATGTTTTGCCTGCATCTCGGCTACTTTGAGAACCGTGTTGTGCAAGGAATCGTTTTCTCCGTGGCCTACTAAACGCCCTATTTTGGCCCAGCCCATGTGAGAAAAGGCTTCACGACCAACCATTCACGTCCTAAGGGTCCAAGCGAAGTATGGTATGCTTTCTCTATGTGTGCATGGATGCCATGCGTCATGCGTACCTGCCATGATCGGTGCCAACTACAAGTATCAGGTTGTATGCCAAGGGCTCGAACCTTCGCCGGAGCTCGAAAGTTCCTCGCATAGGTATATGCCGATGGTTTCCCTCTGCATCCGTGACATCTTCTTGGCAGCTTGTAGGCATGCTATGCCAAGGTCCTGGACGCCGGCATATATGTGGCTATGTTCAAGGGCCCAACCATCGCATTGCAATGAGGCATTATCGATGGTGCGTTGGTAGGTCGCACCTTATTTGGCTTGTATGGGGAGACGAAAACGGGCTGTTTGAATTCTGGGGCTGAGCCCACATTGTATCCAACACGTTTTTTCTAAAAGAACCCGCGGGTCTGCCTCGGGAGGAACAGCCGAATCGGATGTTCCAATGGATCCTGGACCATTCTCTCACATCCCATCAACTGCTGCCTCGATGTCTTCATCGCCGCCTCTCACGTCCCATCAACTGATGCCTCGATGTCTTCATCGCCGCCTCCAACCCCTCCGCCATTGGCTACTGTGGCAAAGCTCTTCCCCGGATTTTGATATGCGCGTGGCTACGAAGCCAGCTGAGTCCACAACGCAGCGGTGCCGATTGACACGGTCGTGGTACCGGTGTTAAATCGGCCATCCCCCTTCGCGTCGAGGATGATGACGAGCAAGAGGGTGGTCTTAGCAGCCATGGCCGCCGCCGGAATTCAATCGGATTGACCCCCCAATGGGGCCAATTAACCCCTAAAGCGGGTACAAGACGACTCGAGAGTGGCCATGGTGGCGGGTGCAGCCGGCTCTAACTAGGAGATGGAGGTTCCGTCGGTGTTTGTCCCACATCCGTGGCACACTCGGCCCCGAGCGAGGTTCCCACCCTCTTTCCCCCTCCTCCGGCGCCCATGGGGCACCGCTCGTAGCAACTCCAACGTCGCCGCCTAAGGTATGTGGGGAAGGAGCTTTGACATGAAGCGCGGCCCATGCAAGATCGGTGAGGTCGCCTCCTCCTCAGACGGGGCTACACTCACTCTATTCGATGGTGATTTGTATGTTCCCCATTTTCAATCTTGGTTAGGGTTTAACTATATTCAGTCATAGTTCATATGAATTTGGTTAGGGTCGTTCAATTTAGGTTAGAATCATGATCCTGTAAAAATTTATGATATTTCATTACATTAGGAGTAGTACGGTCGCAGGGTACCAGGATGGTGATCGCACCATGGCGTGGTGATCACCACGATGACATTGGCATACATGTCAATGTCAGTGCGTCGATCAACATTCCATGGTGCGGTCACCAATATGCTACCAGTGAGGCAGTGACAAGGGTGCCACTATCACCACACTTGCATTCACAAGCTTGTCAATGACAATGGCATGCACATTTTTTTCATAGCCCTGCTTGCAATCACAAGCATGTCCATGACAATGGCATGTACCACATTCTCATTGACATGCTTGCCACTGCCTCAATGGCATCGCCAGAATGTGGACTGACACTCACATTGCCAATGCAGAACTGAGACTACCTGAGGGACTACCTGGAGGGGCCAACGCAGAGGCTAAAAGACTACATCCGAGGGTGTAGCTCAAGCCTAAAAATGTTGCACTCATGCTTGTCATCGATGATCTGCAAGCGCCTAGGGTGCATCAGGGGCGCCCGGCAAACCTAGGGCACGGTGCCCAATAGAAGGATCTTGCCTTCTTCATGTAGTTGATGGCCCGCAAAAGCACATGTTCGTCAGAGCATGTTTTAGTGGAAGTATTATTTCCTATTTTGTATCGATCCCAACAAGGAGCATAGAAAAGTGTTTACCCAAGGTGTTTATGTCGCACTCAAGGTGCCACTAGTCTTGAGAAAACTGACTGCAAGAATTGAGATGGAAATGGATGAGTATGAATGGATGAATATTGAGTATTGAATAGTGTAAAATTAGAGAACATAAAAGTAAAAAAAACATGAATGTTGTTTGGAGTTGACTACAGATGAGAGACTAGGTGTGGAGAGATTTGGTTCATGGTGATAGTGAATGTGTCAGGTGGAATAAAGACATGAGTGTTTATAATAATTCTTATTAATATGCAAGCAGGCGAGCAACCCATGTGATAGTCAAGACTCATGTTGATAGATTTGCTTAACTCTAATGATCCTTTTGCATGTTACCACATGCCATGGTCAGCACAACAATTAATGTCGTGAGACTAGATCAAGGCTTTAAACTTAATGGCTCCTCGTACTACACGAGTTATACTAGCTCCCCTTTGATATCGACCGTGTCACTCGGGGTTTGCCGATTCACTTAGAAAACAACTTCATGTATATGAGATCTCTGGATCATGTTAATAATTCTTATTAATATGCAAGCAGGCGAGCAACCCATGTGATAGTCAAGACTCATGTTGATAGATTTGCTTAACTCCAATGATCCTTTTGCACGTTACCACATGCCATGGTCAGCACAACAATTAATGTCGTGAGACTAGATCAATGCTTTAAACTTAATGGCTCCTCGTACTACACGAGTTATACTAGCTCCCCTTTGATATCGACCGTGTCACTCGGGGTTTGCCGATTCACTTAGAAAACAACTTCATGTATATGAGATCTCTGGATCATGTTGACCGGACCCTTAAATTAGACAACTAGCATTATGCAAACACAAACAATCCTTCTTGCATAGAATAGTCACACCAATACTCACAAATGGGTGGAAAATTAATATAGGCACATCACATTGATACGTCTCAAATGTATCTATAATTTTTGATGATCCATTCTTGTTTTACACCAATTTGTATATGATTTTCTCATACTTCATTGCACTTTTATACATTTTCCGGCACTAACCTATTAACAAGATGCCAAAGTGCTAGTTCCATGTTTTCTGCTGTTTTGTATTTCAGAAAGTTCTACAGGAAATATTCTCGGAATTGGACGAAACAAAATCTGAAGTCAATATTTTACCGTAACAAAGACAAAGTCAAGAGGGGGGTCGAAGAAGAGGCGCAGGGCGCCACACCTAGGCACGGTGATAAGGGGTTGCCCGATCTTCTCAGCAAGCACGGTGGATGGTGATGAACACACGATGAACACATCGGAGATAACACGATGATGAAGTGGAGGATAACTTGTATGATGCAATGAGTCTCTCGATTGGTCCCTATCGCCAATGCAACAACTCTCAACCCTGCAAGATATTCACAACTCCACACACTTGCGCACGTAGCCGCCGACCATGAAGCGGTAAATTGCAACCTTCTAATTTCCAATGGAACAGCAGATCACACAAACTTTCAGTAGAAAAACACCAGATCAATGTGAATTGGTGTATAGATTCAATAGACTTGCAAAGCAATCAACTATGAACTGGGGTTTATCTTAAACGTGGTCTAAAGTTGTTTTGGGGGCATCTTGGGCACTTACATAGGGGTTCATGACGACCAGAAGTCGAAAAATACGATTACAAACCGACCTAGATCGGGATCTGGTCAAGACTGACTCGGACACGACCGATATGGGGGTCGGTCGACCGGGCCAGGGACCGGGCCTGGCACCGGGCGGGGGCGCCACACTCCCTGGATTGGTGCCCTGTGTGCTCCGGCGCAGGAGCCGGCAGGCGCCGGGTCACCCGGCGTGTGGGCCGGTGGCGCCGGGTTGGCCGACGTGGCGGCCGGTGTTGCCGAGCGTGGCGCCGGCTTGGACTTCTTCTCCCTCCTTCGCGCATGCCTCCCTCTCATCCATCACGCGTCCATGGGATGTCTTCACGTCCAGCACCATGTCCAGCTGTTATCCTCCTCCTCGTGCGATGCTTCCCTTATCCTCGTACCTGATCATACACAAGTCAAAGAACTTAGGCAGTATAAAATTCTTATCAATCAAACTATCATTTAAGAACAAGTTCACATGTTGCTTTAGTAGCTTCGCACGAGCTCTTTTCATAGGTCCAATCCTAACTTCATTGGACTTGAGCTTCATAGCAATATCTTCTTTATCTTGCAATGACGGAGGTAGTAATTCGGTAGGGATGTCCTCATCATCTTCCCCCCTTCAAAAGGCGTCGACATCGACACTCCAAGGTATTCTCCGTCATATGGTGTTAAATCAGCAACATTGAAAGAATTACTGACACCAAACTCATCAGTTGGAAGATCTATAGAGTATGCATTGTCATTGATCTTGGCAATCACTTTGTAAGGACCAGCACCACGAGGAAGCAACTTGGACTTCCGTAGCTTGGGAAACCTATCCTTGCGAAAATGTGCCACTACAACATGACCCCTCCTACAGCAATGCATACATCTGTATCTAAATTCCAATATAGGCGTTGCTAGCTCCTCTACCAACGGATAATGATGCGTTGCGTTTTTGGGTGTCGCAAGGGTACAATGCAACGCATATAGGTCCGTTGGTAACAGGGGCGTTGCTAGGCAGAAACGCATAGGACTAAGGTTTGGCAACGATTACATGTGTTGGTGCCTACACTGCCTGATTGAATTCATGGCACACATAATATTAATTTAACTAGAATAGTGGCCCTCGCAAATGCGAGGGCGTGGCCTTTAATATATTATTAGATGTTTCTGAGAAAAAGTTTTAGGCGCGTAGAACGATCATAATATGCTTAGTGCAGTATCACTTGCATAGTATAGGTCGCTTTGATCACCGAATTTTGCAAGCGCACAATTATAAACTTGACTTCAAAAAAAAAAAAGACAACATAAGTTTCTTGCATGGGATATTAGATTGCAATCAAGCTTCCTAATAGTCTTGATCATGTTGGATATCACGCGAGGTTATTTCTGGATAATATAGATATTGAAGACGTTTTTTTTTATGTACAGTTATAGGAGCCATATTATTTTCTTTGCAAGAGGTTACACTCAATGGAACAAAATCTTTAGAACTAAGTGTGATGTATCAAAAACAATTTAGCTACTCCCTCCGATCTAAATTAATTGACTCTACTTTATCTAGTGCGTATGTGTCTAGTTTGTCAACAAATGCATCTAAATATATCCGTATTTAAACAAAATGAAGTCAACTAATTTGGATTGGAGGTAGTATTTCTAAGGTGACAGATAAGTAAATAATTCCAAGTGGACCTTAAGAATAACGTGATGTACAAAATGACATTCATTCAAATAAAAACGGTGTAGAGTTAAGATATCCATCTAATGGATGCTTTCTAAGCTTACTAAGAAGTCACTCTCAGAGAAAAAAATTCTTACAACGAATAATACTATGAACAAAATAATATCTATTGGACAAACTATTCAACTAAAAATGCTACGAATTTCAATTGAATTATATTTGCGTAAAAAAGATGTTAGAAATAACGCCGTTATACAAAAAGCATTAAAGTTAAGCTGAATTAAAAATAATGAATCAGTGATCCATGCTGAATTAACACGAATCGAGAGAATAAACTTTGGGGCATACATGATGCCGAGTGACATGCAAAAATAAATAAGCAACACTGGTGGTGGAATAAGCGGTTTATGTGGCTGTGAGTATTGCCTAGCCATCAGTCCTCGCCATTTGCACAATATATGGCGAAAGTCGATGTTACACTTTTGTTGTGCACCCTCCCTGATCAGCAAGAGAAATGAAGGCAACTATTGAGAGAGAAACTATCTAAACTGAAATGAACATAGTTTCTTCCAATCATTCTCTATTTGCAAGTAAATTTATAGAAACAGTGCAAAAAAGGAACAAAGTTTGACATAGTGAAAAGTTAATGCTGATTAGTCAGACAACTAAGGATGCCGCTAAGAAGTCAGTTAGTCTAGCCGTGCAGTATCATGTGATTCTAAAAACTATTACTTCATTTATTTGCTCGCTGGCTAAACTATAAAACAGAATGAGTATATTATTTGGCAGAAAACTATTGAAGAATAATACTAATAAACATTTATATGAACATTTCATTGTGATTTAGTTGGATCAAGTATCAAGTGTATCCTACAATCAAAGCCAAGCTTGGTTATTTGTCTTTAAAAATATTTTTGAGAACGTCATGTCATCTTTCTAATTTTGAGTATATATAATCAATGTGGACTCATACCCTGCATTATATCTAAGAGTAACACTAATACATTGTACCTCCTGAGAAAAACTTCTCATGTCCAGGTTCCCTTTTCTCCTCCAAAAGTTAAGCAGGGTTTGGGAGCTTAAAGTTCCGAAAAGTCCAACGTGAGCATATCATGCCCAGGTTCCCTTTTCTCCTCTAGGAGTCTAGGACCTTCTCGAATTAGGCCTGCTAGTAATAGTCGTACCTTCGTAGAGCTACTGCGGAAAAAAAAATCAACATCCAAAAGAAATTTCGGAAGATGTTCCGATGAGTTACGACTTACAATTAATCTTGGTAAAATGCAATTAAAAAGTTCAATTCTAATAGCATACGCTAATCGTACAAGGAAAGCAAACAGAGCTAATACAACTACGAAATGCTTTCATACGTGTTGACGGGCATCGTAATTCCAACTTCACTTGTAAGGCCTGTATGATTTATTCAAAGTGCACATATTTTTGCAAATGCAGAGCAGAATTTAATTTGCCTCTTGTAAACGCACTTACCATTACCATGGTTGACACAATGTGTTCTAAAACTCAAGCGGCAATCCTCTTCTTACTGTCCCTGAAGGAGAAAATGACTAAAGACCCTGAAGGAGAAAATGACTAAACTCAAACTGGAGCTATGCCACTTAAATCTCAGTAATTATGAAATCCTGCAGGTTGACATGCAAACCTCTGCCATATAATAGATTCCTTAGCATGTTAATGCCACGGTTGCAACAATCATTTAAGTTCAGAGATCACTTCTTATATAAATTTCCTGTAAGTACTATGATGCTACACCAATTCTGAACGGACGTTTTTGAGTTTTGAGTCAATTCATCTAATCACAGAATTAAATAAAAATGAAGATCCCATAGATACATCAACTATGTTCGTCCTGCTCCTCCCACAAGCACGCGCTGCCACCACCTCGCAGCCGCCGCCGACGCCGCCGCCCCGCAGCCGCAGTCTACGCCGCCGCTGATAGCGCCACCCCTCCCCCCGTCGCTGCCCCGGCCCCGGCCTCTCCGTCGCAGCCTCGAGGCGCCGCCGCCCGTCCCCCCGTCGCGGGGACTCACGGCCTCGGCCTCTCCGTAGCAGCCGCGAGCCGCCGCCCCCTCCCTTGTCGCGGGGCCCCATCTTGTCCGTCGCAGCCGCGAGCCGCCGCCGTCGCTGGGATCGCCGGCATCATCCAACTCCTACCTGACGAGCGCCGCCCGAGATCACGGCGGACGCGCCTTCTGCCTCCTCATCCATGTCGCCTCCTTCAATCGCTTTTGTGGCCGTCGGTAAACTTCAATTTATTATTCTGATTATCGTAGTATATAATCAGGTAAGCACTAGTTCTACATACAATATCCGAGGGACCACGATTTCCATGTTGGATTCATGATCACCAGGAGTGAAGCACCAGGATACCATAAATACGTCGATTAAAATTCACAGTTGTTAGGAACCTGGACTTTCTTTTGTTGCTAACGCACAACATATCCTTTAAGTTCAGATATTTGATTTGAAATGCAGCAGGAGTAAGTATCAGTACTGATTCTACTATGTATGTGCAGTATTCCAGGAACATGACGATGTCTCTGCTCGATTGTAGACGATCCAAGATGAAATGGTCAGTGCCATGTGTGAAGATAGGAGGTTGGGCTGCTATGAACATAGCAGGTATGGTCCGTGCTATCAATCAGGCATCTATCGTTTTGTATTTGTAATCACACAGAACCTTATGAACTTTCTGTCAATCTAACTTTGCTTGTGCTGATCTGCAGGTGGCTAAAAATGGCGCACATAACAGCCTCCAGCTTTGGTTATGGAGATGGTGAAGGGCTTGAGAGGTTTAGAAAGCAGAGGATGCATTGAGAAGACATCTTATTAGCACATGGATTTGTAAATTTCACTTGTGGTAGTGGCCTGATGTTATGTGCATACATCTCTTGGGGTCTAAATAAATACATCCATCTTGGGGCCTGATGTTATGTGCATACATCTCTTGGATTCTTTGTTTTGTTTTTGCTTATTCCATACTGCTGTTGGATTCTCTTTCTTCCTTGTTATATGTAGACATATATACACAACTTGATTAGCCCCTGTCCATTGTGCTAATGTATAACAAAATTGCAATCAGCTCAAGTAAAGAGCATCTTATCTAAATTGCAATGAGCTCAAGTGAAGAGCATCTTGATTAGATAAATAAATGTTTCATAGAATGACAAAAAAAATGATTCAAAACTCAATATGCCAGTTTATCAAGAACCACATTTTCTCGGTTTTGGATCACATGCCAAGCTGAATTAAATGTGACTAAGCAGATAGTTTGTCCTGACTCGCGCTCCCGTTGCTCCTTTTGGTCCATCTCCTCGCGCTCCTGTTGCACCTTTTTGTCCATCTCATCATGGACTATCTTCAACTCAGGGAACATGTTTTCACATTTCGCTTTATCCTCTGTTCCACGGCATCACGTTATTTTTTCATCTTCCCGTCCATCTCATCGCGCTCCTGCTCTACCTTCTTGTCCATCTAACAAAACGCCCAGCAAGTATAAAAGCTGCTACCCTTCTGATACACTGTGGATGCAATATCTGCCAACAATTCAACCCAACAATTACAAACAGAAGCAAAAGCAGAAATCATGAAGCTTCTCTACATGTATGAATTGTTATTCAGATCAACTTATAAGATAGGAGCATGCCTGTGTAAACAACTAAACAGCACATTGGGAAAGTAAAAGGGCAGTGCAGGGGAGGATTCCTGAGAATTCACACCAGAGTAGCAGCAGACATGACAACCATTAGCCAGCATTAACAAAACTAATGGAGCTCCACATGCACATTCTGCGTAAGGTAAGTTACTTGAGATAGAAATTAATCGACGACCTAAAGTTGCAGATTATAAGCATGATGTTAAAACAATAGATAATGTATAGTGAAAATGACATAGTAATTGACGTGCTACTTTTTTGCAGAAAAGCATCAAGTGGCAATCTAAAAACAACATAGTTTTGGCAAACTTTTTTTTATAGACTTACAGAAGCAGGAAAGTTGCACCTTAGACAGCAATATAACAAAATACACTAATAACCGAAAGCTACAAAAAAAAAGTCCATGCCTTAGTTAAGAACAAAAAGGAAAACATGCTAGAGAGCATGCACACAAAATGAAGACAGGGAGCTCATGTTCTTCCTTTGGTGAAAATTTGTTGATAAAGAGAACCGATGGGTCTTTATACTTCTCCAAATGGGCAGGTTGCAGCAGGCAATAGAAGTTACTTGCAATGAAAAATCAAGATCAGTTCAGAAGTAACCAACAATATGTCGAACTATAAAAAGATAAAAATGAAGCACAGATAATCATGAATCAATCAATAAGCTTTCTATTTATCTGTGTGTTGCAAACAAGAGATATTTGTGCTCAGAACGGCAATGTTTGAATGCTTATAAACTGCAAGGCCCACAGCAGCTCTGCTTACAGTTTGTGATTGTAATAGTTCTCTTGTACAGAATATGTACTGCATACAGCACCTTCTGTTTGAATACTTATAAACTACAGGCCTTCTGTACAACACGAAGTACATATTCTGTTAATAGTTCAGACACATTCTGCATGTAGTCAATAAGCATTCTATGAATCAGTCCATAAGCCTATGATGCAATAGTGCACTACAGGCCTACAGCAGCTCAGAACGGCAGTAGCTCTATTGCAAGATTGTTTAGACAAAAACTAAAGCATCGATGCGTATATATGTTCAACCATTTAGAACTATAATTTCCCCTCTTTTATTTTTTTTAAATAAACATTAAGCACTCACTGCAACATTCAGATTAGTTAGCAGACCAATTGCAAGGCGTGTACTTGGAAGATCGCATGCTTGCACCTAGTTTCAGCACGAACAAGACTAGCGAAACATGAAGGAGGGAGAACGTACAAGTACTTACCAAGAAGTTGCGCCGCCGCCGCCCGCTCCTTCCTCGCCTAGCTCCGGCGGCCAACAATCACTCAGGTCCCCGCCGCCGAACAACCCCGTACCCACCGAGATTCAAATCAAACGCCGCCGCCGCTCCTCCCCTCGCCGGCCACATCCCCTCCGTCGCTGCCCGTGCTGGCCACAACACCGTCAGGTCGGGTCCCCTCTTGGGCCGGGCTCCGCCGCAGCAGTTCCCGTCTGCGCTTGCCCGCAGCCAACAGCAGCGCCACTAGCTCACACCTACTTGGCCCCTGCCGCCCTACCGCTCACCACAAGAACAACATGGAGATCGCCGGGGAGAGACCACCCTTGTCAGGCCCTGTGCATCTACTGGCTGGCAATGCCTGTGAGGGATCCGACGGCGTCCGTTGCTCTGGACTTAGTCACAGGCTTATCTCTGTTTTGAACCTTTTAATTGTAATAATCTAAACAGCGTGGTCCTACTCCTCAGTATAAAGGGGTAGGAGCGGGAGGTTGGGAGGCACGCTATGCAAAACCCTACATTTTATTCCCTGTTATCTTCGTTTTCCTTCCTGTATCAGGGCACGAGTCCCTCTCCTACCTACCTCGTCGGCGTCGGCGGCCATCGGGCCCTGACAAGGTGGTATCAGAGCACCGGTTCTCTGACCACGGCGACTCCCACCCTCCCTCCCACGTTTCCTGCACCGGCGGCGAAATTCTTCCCTCCCTCCCACCCACAGATCCCCACCCCTGATGTCGGACCGTACCAGATCCAGGGCCTCGACGAGGTCCAGGAACTCATCTCGTGGCCGGAGCCGCGACGGTGCACCGATCATCGGCTCGGCATCGACTACAGACGCTGAACTGGCGGCGCTGCGTGCGCAACAGCGAGCGGAGCGCGATGCTCGCTCTGTCGGACGACGCCTGCGCAACTACCAGACAGAGTCATCTGCAGCCATTACCATGCTCACAAGCCAGATGGAGAACATGGCCGGCATGATGGCGAGGATGCAATCCAGCATCGACAGGCTTGCGCCATCGGAAGGTACGACCAACCCTGATACTGGCCAACAACGTGAATTGGTTACTCCTCCCCCTCGCTCAAGCACGCAGCTTTCACCCATTCCCGAGGTTCCGACACCACAAGCCACACCTGCGCCACAAAATCCTCCTCCTTTTCCACCAAATTTGGGTCGCTTAACACCATCACAACTACCTGTGCCACCCCGCACCGAAGCTGTTCGACAGAAGTCCGTGTCCGAAACCGGTGTGCAGACGACAGAGGGGATGGCAGCGCAGACAACGTTTGTGCAGCGCACAAATCCTTCCACCCAGCCACAGTACTACCATACACCAAACCCATCAGCAAGCACTTCCCACACACAGACACTTCCTCAAAACCCCTCGACCACCCAGCCTACACACCACTATCACCCCCCACACAACCACCAGATCACAAACTACACCACACACCACCCACAATTCCATAGCCAACAACATCCCACACCACCAACTCCGCCAAACATACAAAACCGTTTCCCCACACCACCCACTTCTGTCCAGCAACACACTTATTCCCACCACCATAATACTGAGATACAATTGCGCACACCTCACGTCGAGATACCAACATTCCATGGCGAATCACCTAGAGCTTGGCTGCTTGAGTGTGAGGACATCTTTGACCTGGTGGAGATACCAACAGAAAGCAGAGTTAAATGGGCACTGGCCCATATCAGGGGACAAGCAAAAACCTGGATTAGTAGTTCTGGGCTGAATCTGCACTCTATCAACTGGCAGGAATTGAGTCAGGTATGCGATTGAAAGATTTCCTGACAATGTTGCCAATGATCCAATGGATCAACTACAGTTACTCAAGCAAACCAGTACGGTGAATGCTTATATTGACCAGTATGAACTCTGGATGACTCAAATGAAGAGAGAGCGAAGCTATCTTCCCCAAGACTTCTTTGTAGACAGATTTGTCAGTGGCCTAAAGGACAGTATCAAGCATCTGGTCCAATGCCAAAAACCAGATTCGTTGCTGAAAGCTTATTGGTATGCTCGCAAGTATGAACAAGCTTATCTGGTAAATGTGAAGAAAGCAGCACCTGTAGTTCCTGTCCCAAGAGCTTATCCTCCACAAAGAGACAACAGGAACAGACCTCCTCCACAAAACAGAGCACCAAGAGAATGTTGGCATTGTCATGGAAGATTTTTCTTGGGACATAAGTGCCCTCAAATGCAGCAAGCAATCAATATGATTGAATGTCAAGGATACACTGAGGACGAAGAACACCTGGATATGCTGCTATGTGACCCACCACCACCAGAAATTGAACAGTTGCCTCTCCCAGCAGCTCCAATACTGGCGCCACAGCAGGCAGCACCTCCTGTGTTACAACTACCACAGGCAGCAGCCCCTATGGCAGCACCAGCAGATGAAGCAGTCATGGCTATTTCTTCAGCTGCTTACAATGGGTGTCCTAGTGATTCCACTATATCCCTCCTCCTCCACATCAACAAGGCCCAGGCAATTGCTTTGGCAGATACAGGGAGTACAAGTACCTTCATGGATCTATCCTTTGCCAAGAAGCACAAGATCAGAATGACACCATCCACTGAAAGAACAGTAAAAGTGGCTGGAGGTGGAATTCTTTCTTCAACTGCCATAGCACAAAATTGCAGATTCACTATACAGGGTCATGAATTTGTCACTGACTTTAGAATACTGGAGCTGCAAGGATCGGACATAATACTGGGTGTCAACTGGTTCAAGCAACATAATCCTGTCACATTTGACTTCCTGGAAAGAAAACTGACTATTGGAGTAACAGGGAAGTTACTGACACTGTATGACCACTTATTCCCTATGGATAACTTGCTCATCTCCTCTGACCAGTGCAGCAAATTAATAGCACAGGGAGCTACTAGATACTTGCTGCTTTACACTGTAGTTGACAATGAGCTACCGGATCAAAACAGTCCCTTATTAGCTGAAGATATACAAGCTTTATTGAAGTCTTTTCAAGATATATTTGCAGCTCCCAGTGGTCTACCCCCTGTCAGAGATATAGATCACCAAATCCCTCTGAAACCTGACGCCAAACCACCAAACATTCGACCCTACCGAATGTCACACAGCCAGAAGGACATAGTGGAGAAAATCATCCGAGAAATGATCCAAAAAAGGGAAATCCGTATCAGTAAGAGCCCATATTCTTCCCCCATACTCCTAGTGAAGAAGAAGGATAAATCATGGCGTCTGTGCACAGATTTCAGAGGATTGAATGAGCAGACAATAAAGAATAAATTTCCCATACCAGTAATAGAAGATCTTTTGGATGAACTCCATGGAGCTAGATTCTTCTCAAAGCTTGATTTGCGCTCAGGATATCACCAGATACGTATGCACGAGGAAGACATTGCAAAGACGGCTTTCTCTACCCACCTGGGGCACTATGAGTACCTCGTCATGCCGTTTGGACTGTGCAATGCACCAGCAACATTCCAGCAGCTAATGAACACACTCTTTGCTCCTCACCTGAGAGACTTTGTGTTGGTTTTCTTCGATGATATTCTGGTCTACAGCAAGTCCAAGGAGGAACACATTCAGCATCTGCAGGTGGTGTTGCAAGTTTTGAGGACTAACCAACTCAAAGCCAAGCTCTCCAAGTGCCAGTTTGCCCAGCCACAAATTGAGTATTTGGGACACATCATTTCTGGTGATGGGGTAGCTACAGACCCAGCAAAAATTCAAGACATCCTAAAGTGGGAAATTCCAAGGACAGTCAGGAAATTGCGTGGCTTCCTAGGACTAACTGGCTACTACAGGCGATTTATTCCACAGTATGCCCTAATCTGCCAACCACTTCATAATGCACTGAAGAAGAATGCCTTCCAATGGGGAACTGACCAGCAAGCTGCCTTTGACAAGCTGAAGCAGGTAATGTCACAACCCCCACTCCTAGCATTACCTGACTTCTCCCTGCCTTTCACAGTAGAAACAGATGCTCGTGATGTCGGCTCGGGAGCGATGCTGATGCAACAATCCAGACCCTTGGCATACTACAGTCAAGCATTGGGACCAAAGAACAGAGTACTGTCTGTGTATGAAAAGGAAGCTATGGCTATTCTGCAGGCAGTAAAGAAATGGAGGCATTACTTTCTTGGGAACAAATTGGTAATCAAAACAGATCAGTGCAGTCTTAAGTACATTGGCAATCAAAAGCAATTGGAAGGAATACAACACAAACTTATGCTCAAGTTGCTGGAATTTGATTTCTCTGTTCAATATAAGAAAGGCAAGGAAAACAAGGCTGCGGATGCTCTCTCCAGACAGTACCAACCAGAAGAATCTGCAGAATCTTGCCTACCAGTGGCACTAGCGGTACCAACTTGGGCCACTGACATAACAAAGTCATATGAGGGGGACAATGAATACACAAGAATTCTGCAGGAAGTAACTATCAATGCAGACAGCCACCCTCACTATACTGCACAATCTGGGGTACTGAGATACAAGGGCAAGGTATGTATTGGATCAGCTACCAACCTCAAACAGCAAATTTTTGATTCCATTCACTCTTCTGCTTTTGGGGGACATTCTGGCATGAGAGTCACTTACCACAAGCTCAAGCAATTGTTCCATTGGCCGAAATTGAAGGAATTTGTGACAGAAAAGGTTGCTTCATGTCCTGTCTGTCAAATTTCCAAAACAGAAAAGGTGCAGTATCCTGGGTTGCTAGATCCCCTAAACATTCCACACACCAAGTGGTCTGAGATAAGCATGGATTTCGTCGAAGGGCTGCCAAAATCAAAAGGATTTGATGTCATATTGGTTGTGGTGGATCGCCTGACCAAGTATGCCCATTTTATCCCACTATCTCATCCTTATACAGTGAAAACTGTCGCAGAACTGTTCATGTCACAAATTGTCAAATTGCATGGGCCTCCTACAGTGATCACAACAGACAGAGACCCCATATTCCTCAGCAAGTTATGGTCAGAAATATTTTCAGCCATGAAGATTTCCCTTCACTTCTCGACAGCTTATCACCCACAGTCGGATGGTCAAACAGAGAGGGTCAACCAATGCATGGAGCAGTATTTGAGATGTATGGCATTCCAAGAACCAAAGAAATGGAGTGAGTACTTGCCGCGAGCGAGATTCCGGTACAACGATTGTTTTCATACAGCCATCAAGATGTCTCCCTTCGAAGCATTGTATGAGTACCCACCCCCTGTACTCACTCAACTCCACAATGTCACAGCTCTGTCACCAGAAGCACAAGAAACCTTGGGTGCCAAGGAACGAGTGATCACATTACTTCAACAAAACCTTGCTAAGGCACAAACTAAGATGAAGAAGTATGCTGATCAAAACAGAACTCCAAGATCCTTCATGCTGGGTGACATGGTTTACCTCAAAATGCTGCCACATCGAGAGAATGCCTTGGGTCGAGGTAACCCACTGAAGCTCACTCCTCGTTGGTATGGTCCCTTCAAAATCACGCAATTGGTGGGCAAACGAGCTTATAAACTCCAATTGCCTGCTGGAACTCTGCTACACGATGTCTTCCACGTCAGCCACCTGAAGAAGCACACGGGCGCAAATGCTGTTCCTTCTCCTTCGCTTCCACTGGTTACTCCAGAAGGTAAGGTCAAACTATTCCCGACAGCAGTCGTGGAGCGCCGCATGATTCCTCGCAAGCACCCAGTGCAAGACTACGATGTCGCGGTGCCTCAGTGGAAGATTCATTGGGAAGGTATGACAGTGGATGAAGCTTCCTGGGAAGACGCCGAGTTCGTGATGAAGACTTGGCCAGAGTTCAAGCCCTGAGGTCTTGCCTCGAGGGGGGCATTGTCGGGCCTCGTGCATCTGCGGGCTGGCAATGCCTCGTGAGGGATCCGACGGCGTCCGTTGCTCCGGACTTAGTCACGGGCTTATCTCTGTTTTGAACCTTTTAATTGTAATAATCTAAACGGCGTGGTCCTACTCCTCGGTATAAAGGGGTAGGAGCGGGAGGTTGGGAGGCACGCTATGCAAAACCCTACATTTTATTCCCTGTTATCTTCGTTTTCCTTCCTGTATCAGGGCACGAGTCCCTCTCCTACCTACCTCGTCGGCGTCGGCGGCCATCGGGCCCTGACAACCCTGATCTGAGAGAGGGGAAGAGGATGAATGGCGAGAGATGAGAGAGACGTTTCAGGGAGAGAGATTTGCTCGTTGCTTTAAGATGTGTGCAGATGTCAATTGATTGTTGCTTTAAGATTCGTGCAGTCTCGTTCCATCCTTTGGCCGCTTAAAAGGGCGCTCGTCTTTTATAATATTCGTAAAATATATTGATGGTTCCGGTCCTACAAATTTTGGTTCCGGTCCCATATTTTTGGTTCCGTTAGTTTGGTTCCGTCTATTTACCTCCATCAGATCTAGGTGAATGGACGGTTATTAAAAATGCCAACTACTATAAAACTTGTAATAAACCAATGTTGTAAGACAGAATCGAAAAGTAAATCAGTTTGCCCCTAGGAAATTTAGCAAACAGATTATCTGCGCTTTCAAAATATAATAATATAATAAATCAGTGAAGTAAATAGGGAAGGGGAAAGCAATCTATATGCTTACCTTATGTTAAAGTCTAATTATAAAATAGACATGTACCACGGTATCTGACCTGCAGCTATGAATAAATCTGTCAACGTCATCTTAACCTGACAGTGAGCTTCAATAAAAAGAAGGGGTGAGTGCAGAGAAGAGAAAAGAACAAATAAACGGAATTTTACTCCCCTTGCTGAGATCAGATGATTGTTTTCCTGGCTATTTTCCTCTTCTTTTGCTACGTGTCTGATGGCGAGGCCCTTTGCTCCTGTGTATGACGGTAGATCATAAACTGAGAAACTAGTGGAAAGGTCCAGCCTCTAGAATCCAGATATGGAGGAGCTGAGGAGCACTAACCACACTATCACGTACAATCAAAACTGCAGATATACGATCGAACTCCTGCCATCGCCTTGCAGTGGCTGAGGACCGCGGTCGAGGCCAGTGGAGACCTCCCCATTCCCCAGGCCCAGGGCATCGCCTAGAGATGAGGTTCTTGGAGACGTTTGGCAGTACCAAATCTTGTAGATTAATTCCCGGTTCACTTATCTTGATGACTGCCTCCATCATACACTACGAACGCAAGCTCCAGTCTATGTAACTTTTGTAGTTCTCTACTTCCAGATTCCAGACTTCAAATAAATCTGAATAGATTTCCATGCTCTGTTGACCAGCGGCGCCATAGTACTTGAAACTCCTGGTGGGGTGATTTTACAATGGCTGGTGAGTCGAAACGACATGAGTGGACATACAGATTGGAATCATTGTGTGGAGAAAACATAGGCATACCTTCACCATATGGTGTCTTGATTACATGAAGAGGAGAGCGGTTCACGACGGTAACAATCGCATGCGGCGGCCGTCGGACTTGCAGGGAGGAAAAGCAGTCAGGTCATCGTTTAATTACGTAAACAATGCAAACGGCGGCCAGCCTCGTAGTTAGAGGAAAAATAGTAAGATCGGTTTAGGGTTTGAGAGCACATTACGTACCGTGATGGTGGCAAAGGTGGGTAATATTCCTTCAGTTTAATACCAAATTGAAACTTCATTGATCCATTGGCTATAAATTTTTAGACCGTAAAATAGATGGCCAGATTTTCCTGTTTATTGTGGGATTTTCTAGCTATTTATCTATTTTCTGGTTAGTTCGTAATATACTTTTAATATATAATAGATCAGCTAAATATTTACAACGTTTGAAAGAGGTGTTCCACATATAATATTACAAATTTTTAATTTATTTTGCAATTATCTTGAATTGGGTTCATGTTGTGCTTTCAAGACATATACATGAAGTAAGAAAAGTTAATATCACTATTCATAGAGAAGAGAATGATATATATTGAATTAAAATTGTAGCATTACAAGAGGAACACCATCCACGTGGTACATATACAAATACTATGTTTACAATATCACTTCCCTCCTACTCCCTTCGGTCGATTTTAATCAACGCGCATACCATGTGATCTTGAAATACTATGTTTACAATGCACGCGATCTTCACAACTTCAACGTCAATTTAATGGGATCAGAGGTAGTAAAGATAACTAAAGATCCTGATATGTGAAGTATAGTATCCAGCATAAATAACAATGTCCTCCTTCCACTCAACTTGTTACCCATATCATCATCCATTTATCTTTTGAATCTACAGGAAAAGGCAAAATTATTAACACAACAATTGAAGAAACATCAGTGCCCAATGCAAATAAATATTAGAAATAACATATTAAGAAGTCGTGTTTGTCACTAGACAGCGCAGCTGCATTAGGCGCTTTTGAGTTCTTGTTCTGAAAATCATGCTGGTTGCCAGAAGTAACATCATTTTAAATAATCATTAGAGTACTAAAGTTTGAACATACATCCAAGTTTGATGTTGTAAACACACATGTTTCTTTCCTTCATAAATTGAAAAGAGACATGTGGTTTTAACAATAGTAAGACCATGTCCCTAGGCACTTCATGATGTACGTACATGTAGAGTAAAGTCTATTGAAAAATGGAAGAAAAACGGAAAATCTGCATCTCAGTTGGTGATACCTTTAAATTCATGCCTGCATGCTGCTTGGAATTTCTTTTAACACATCAGTAGCATGCCAACGCAAGTCTGCATGTAGGACAATGTGCCATATACCATCAACCTGAACTAGCCCATTGCACCTACACGTGTCAACTCGTTACCACACAGACCGAAAGACAGAAAGATAAGTAACCACGATAAAGATATGAACTGTCCATCCGATAGCATATCATAACCCTCTAATTAACTAGATCAGCAAAATGAGTGTAACACATAGCATGAGTGATTGGCTTGCATTTACCTCTAGGTAAATAGGAGTTTTTAGTGGCCTCAAAACCAGCAAACATAAAAATATAGTTCCACTCCCTTTGTTTGCCAGCCAAAATTCCAAGTATTCAGTAGGGAACACAAATAACATGTCCATTCAGTTAACATCACCTGCATAACTGAAGTTAACTTTAGTAGTTTGCTCCAGGGTTCAGTTCAAATAGGGGAGGTTTACTATTCTGGCCGTGGATTTCCATCACTAGCCAAACTGACATTTGGGTGGAACTTATGAGCATTGCACGTGCTTCTCATTGTGTATTTCTAAACAGAGCGCAGTAAGAAAATAATAATAAGGGGCAATACACCTAGATAATCATGTTGGCCATGGATAAACTGGAATATGTAAAATATATATATAATGTGCAGACAGATTCATGATTAGTCTTTACTCTTTGGCCATGTATTTGTTGCAACTGACTACTGTTTATAATCAACATAAAGACAAGATGCAATAAACAATGAAGATGATCCTAACGAATTTTATACGCGGCGCATAATGGTAAAGTTTGGGAAGGACTGCTGACATGATCTAGTTACAAAAAAGCTCGATGGGCATACTTTAAATAACCCTGAATCTACACCCAGATTTTTTGCTCTACCAACAACTTCAGTTCCAGCCCTATAGCTACATAGAGAACATGTACCTTACCTTGCCAAGATAAGGGTCCACGGCAATTAGTTCACACACAAATTTCTTCTAATCTGCCAAAGTAAAACCAAGTTTCTCCTATTGAAACTTCAGGAATTAAATTTCCAGCTGGTGAAAGCTACAAGACGAAATAGGTCATTAATCAGAACATGAACATATGCACATTTGCAAATAGTACTAATCATTTCACGTTCTAACTGATCACTTAAATACTTAGAACATTGCGCATGGGAAACCAGACTCTGCATTTGGCACTCGCAATGCATTAGGTGAGAAGTCATGTACGTACCTGTGACAGGCCTGACAGTGAACAGATAATATCACGGGCGGACAGTTAGGCACATGTGAGGATAGACATGAGATGGCTACCGACGATGCCGGCAGCGATGTCAACAGCGGTGGATGCAGCCTGCAGGTCCTAAGCCCGACTGCCCTCGTCTCCCCCGATCTGAAATCCCCATCAGTGCCTTCAGCGTCACCACCAACCAAGAGAATCTGATGCGGCAAGGTTGCGGAACTAGTCAAGAACGAGAAAAACAGACATAAATCTGAAAGGGGGAAACGATGAGTCGAGCCTGGATTGCCGTTGGTCCACCGTTAGAACCATGCTCCGCCTCACCCTTTCTCGTTGCACACGCGCCCCCGCATCATTCACTGCGTAGTCGCCGCCTGGGGAAGCTGGAGAGGAAGAGAGTAGATGTTGTTCCATGGCTTGATTTGTGGCGGCGTAGTGCTATTAGGGTTAGATGGACTGACAAATATTGGGGATCGGGAGTTGGGATGGAGATGTAGAGGCGGGGGTGGGGGCGGACTTAAGGGTGGGGACGTGGGAGAGGTGGACGGTAGATACACATATTACCACCGTTGGAAGATATGTGTTGTAGGGTCGGTCGTGTTGTAGTGTGCCCAGACCATATCTCCAGGCTTGAACAACATCTCCTTCTGCTTCTTATTCATCCTTGCAGCATTGTTCTTGCCTTTCTTCTCAATCAGTTCTTTAGTCTTCTCATGTATCTTCCGTACAAAATCTGCCCTCTTTGATGCCTCCACATTGACTCTCTCATGTATGGGTAGAGGCAACAAGTCAAGTGGAGTAATGGGTTTGAAACCATACACCACCTCAAACGGACGCAACTCTGTGGTAGAATGTACCGCCCTGAAAAACAGGTTAGCAATATGCGACGCATCGTCGCTCTTGTGGCAAGCAATAAAATGTGACATCTTTGAAAATCTATCCACTACCAAAAATATAAATCATGGTCTCTTTTAGGACGCGGCAAACCCAACACAAAATCCATACTAATATCTTCCCATGGTGTAGTAGGTGCCGGTAAAGGAGTATACAAACCGTGAGGCTTCAGTTTGGACTTGGACTTGTTGCAAGTAATGCATCTCTTCACGTACCTGTCCACATCCCGCCTCATCTTTGGCCAACAAAAATGATCAGCAAGCATGAGTAGCGCCTTCTCACGCCCAAAGTGACCCATCAAACCTCCAGTATGTGATTCCTGCAATAAGAGCAAACGCACAAACGATTCTGGAACACATAGTTTGTTAGCTCTAAACAAGAACCCATCATGTATGTGATAGTTTTCCCATGCTTTACCAATAGCACACAAGCGATATGGTTCAGCAAAATCATGATCAGTAGCATACAAATCACATAGAACCTCTAATCCAGGAATTTTAACATCAAGTTGAGTTTTAATAGTATGTTCTTCCTAGATAGAGCATTAGCAACAATATTATGTTTTTCCTTCTTATGCTTAATAATGTATGGAAAAGACTCAATGAACTCAACCCACTTAGCAAGACGCCTATGCAAGTTACATTGAGCTTTCAGATATTTTAAAGCTTCATGATCAGACTGTATGATAAATTCTATTGGCCACAAATAATGTTGCCAACCTCAAGAACTCTAATTAAAGCATACAATTATTTATCATGTATAGGATAGTTCAACTTAGCACCAGACAGTTTCTCAGAAAAATATGCAATTGGGCGACCCTCTTGCATCAACACGCCACCAATTCCAATACTACTAGCATCACATTCAATCTCAAATTGCTTATTGAAATCGGGAAGTGCAAGCAACAATACAGAAGTTAACAATCGTTTCAGTTCATCAAAAGCATGATCTTGGGATGCGCCCCACTCAAATGCAACTAACCTTTTTAGTGAATTCATTCAAAGGTGCAGCAATAGTATTAAAATTGGGCACAAATCTTCTATAAAACCCAGCAAGACCATGAAAACTTCTTACTTGACTCACATTCATGGGAGTAGGACAATTTTGAATTGCTTCAATCTTAGATGAATCTACCTCTACTCCATGCTTAGAGACAACATAACCCAGAAATATGACCTTGTCTTTGCAAAATGTGAACTTCTCAAGATTACCATAGAATTTATTATCACGCAACACTTGCAAGACATGTCGAATATTCATAGTATGATCAGATTCATTGCGGCTGTAAATTAATATGTCATCAAAGTACACAACCAAAAACTTGCCAATAAAATCATGCAAAACATGGTTCATCAGCCTTGTGAAAGTACTAGGTGCATTAGTTAAACCAAAAGGCATCACTAACCACTCATATAAACCAAATTTTGTTTTAAAGGTTGTTTTCCATTCATCCCCCTCTTTCATCCTAATTTGATGCTAACCACTACGCAAATATATCTTAGAGAAAATAGCAGCACCACTCAATTCATCTAGGATATCCTCTAAACGGGGAATAGGATGACGATGTTGAATAGTAATGTTGTTTATCGCTCTACAATCTACACACATGCGCCATGTACCATCTTTCTTAGGAACGAGAATAACAGGAACAACACAAGGACTTAGGCTTATGCGAATATAAGCTTTGTCGAGTAGCGCTTGTACATGTTTCTGTATTTCCTTCGTCTCTTTGGGGTTTGTCCTGTATGGCGCCCTATTGGGCAGCGAGGTGCCGGGGATCAAGTCAATTTGATGCTCAATACCACGCAATGGTGGCAATCCTGCGGGCACCTCCTCCGGAAACACGTTGCTGAATTCCTGTAACACATGAGAAACACCCAGGGAAATAGGGGTCATGTCGTTAGAAACCAAAACCTCACCCTTGTACATGAGCACAAGAGGCATGGCTGTAGGATCCTCGCTAAATTCTCTCATATCCTTGGTGGCTAATAGCACTAAGGAATTCACTCTCTCACTTTTCGTTATAGCACTAGCACTCACGGTATTACAGTTCTCTCACTTACCTATGGATGCATCCTCCAAGTTTACTTCAACTTTCTGACGAGATTCATTGACAATTTGTTGTGGTGACATAGGCTGCAAGTTAATTTTCTTTCCCTTGAACTCCAAGTGATATGTATTGGCATAGCCATTGTGTTGCACAGAACGGTCATAGAGCCATGGCCGACCCAATAGCAGGTGACATACTGTATATCCCAGGTAATGGGGTTACAAAAATAGAGGAAACAGATGTGTGCATTTCATTCATGCATAGAAAATCTGGGGAATTTTCGCGCTTTAAAGTAAAACAGTCACGATGATCGAAGTTTCACTTGACCTTGGTGGAATTGAAGTAGCTCATCAAGTCCAGTGCTATAAACCTCAATGTGACTTTGCTAAAACCTTGTTTCGGGTAGAGATAAGTTGATCTAAGGGGTTAGATCAAATGGAATTAAAATCAATACACGAACTTATTAATCAAGGGTCAACTGCTTGATCTTATTAAAGATCACACATGATATTCCTTGCCATAACATAAGAACATCCATTTAATTGGAAATCAAGTAACAATAATTGGAGAAACTATTCTTCACTCATCTTCTCCATATCTTAAAACAAATCCATGATCCTACCATACACCTCATGGTATTGATTCCACTTAAAACATGGAATCATGACAAGGAGATCAACTCTAGAAATATATATCCTTCTCTATTCCATATTATTGTACATCAAACCTAGAGAGGTGAGAGTTCTATAACAAATATTAGAGAAGCAATAACAAACCTTGAGCTAAACCTTGGATATACATCCAAGTATTCAAATCATCATCTTTTAGAGGAACCCTATGATATTATTCAAGACATTCCTAGAGAGAGAAACCATTTATGTTAAACATAGATATTGATGATCACATCAATCTCTATGGAGCCTAACCTTAAGTTAGTATTAAAGTCCTTTCCAAAATGAGGGAGACCAATCATACAAATCATAGCTTTATCTATTTAAGAATAAAGGACAACCATTGAACTAGAGTATTAGGAGTACACCATAACCTAGAATAATCCATTCCTTTATAAGAGAGCCCAAGCTAAGGTGTTTCACTCAAGAAAGTTAAATCCAACACTTGAATGTGAGGGAGAGAACTATCCATATACCCAGATGATAATATCAACATTATTTAAGTGGAACCCTAACAGAAGATCTCAGGCATTCTCCTGGGATATAAATTATTGAAGCAACCATAGTAGTTCCATCCCAGAAAGTAAAATAGAAGTGTTATATTGAGCTGATCAAGACAATACTTAATCTTGGGGAGTGAGAAACCTAATACTTGAGAGATAACTTAGGAAGTCAAACTTTGATCATTATAAATTGTGTAATGATCATAAACCCTAAAGAGCTTGAAGTTAAAAATATTAAGAACAAGATGATCATATATAATATATGATCATGCTTTGGAGATATGTGAGGATAAATTAAATCCTAATAGGATAAGTAGATCTCATTCACCACATGAAATCATAGGGAGGTAGCTAGTAAGCAACCATAGGCTTATATCCTAACCTTACCTTGTGATTCACTTGGTGATCATAAGTAGAATTCTACCACATCTACATTCCCCTTATGCTTCACCTAAGAAACATTAGAAAACCTTAGAGTAAAACTCCATACTTAATATGGTGAGAAACCATCTATTCATATGACCAAAGTTAACTATAAAAAGAACTACAATCAATATAGTTACTTTAATAATAAATTGTGGATAATAATTGAAGTTAGTTGGTAGAAGATGAAACCAATTCTCAATATCTTAGTAACTAGAGGAGATCATAAAATGTTAAGTAAGCCATCACCTTATCATGGTTAGGGGAGATTCAACCCTAGCATGCAATATGGTGTCATTTCATCTCTATAATCTAGTACTATACCTTAAACCTAGTTTATGCATCACCATGGTGATCACCATATGAAATCAGGCTATAATTGAGATTCCAAACCATATGCCATTAGGTAAATAACATTAGAACCCTAGTATTGCACATTAATCAAAACTTATGCTTCAATTCTTGAACATAAGAAAAACCTTGTGGTACATTTCATAATTAAAACCATGTGTGTACAAATCCACCAATTATCCTTGTAACCAAGATCAACCATGATTGAAATAATACCTACATAAATACTTTCAAAGATAATGAAAAGTATTAACCTTAACAAGGGGTTTACCATAGATACTATAAAACCATAATACATTGGTGCTCATATAAAAAAACATGTGCAAGTGACCAATTCCCTAAATTGAAACCAAGTCTTAGTACAACCTTTAAAATACTTTGAGTTGAAAGTATCAACTATAATAATCCAAAATATTTGATTCACAAGGAAAAAGAAAATTAAAATGAGAATATAAATTCATGTCTATTTGCTATCTTGGATAAAACACAAGTATGTGATATAATCCAATATAAAAATACTTGTTTCAAATGGAACATGGGTGTAATAGTCATTACCCAACATCCCAAATGGAATTAGCATATAAGATACTTGCAAAATAGAAAGGAAATTCAAATTGGAATTCAAACCAGAATTATAAAACAGAAAAAAAAAGAGAGAAAAGAACCTTACCTGGACCTTGACAGCGAAGGAGCCCAGCATCAGCCCACCTTGGCAACCTAGCACCACGGCCCGAGTAGCAGCCCAGCCCAGCCAACTTACCTCTTCGGCAGAAAAATAAAAGGAGGAGCTCGTCCTCATCTCTTCAACGCGCATGGACGCCAGCAGCACGCCGTGATCCTCTTCTCCTCTCTCGATGGCGACCTCTCCTTCCTCGACGGCGTGACGAGGCGTGCTCCAACGCCCTATAAAAGCTTGACGACGAACCCTAGTTTCGGTTTGCTTCCTTCTCGTCTCAATTCTCCCCATACCGGAACCCTGGCTCCGCCAGTCGCCATTACCGCCGGCGATAGAAGCCTCTCCAAGCCAAGGCGAACACACCGGCGTGATCACCGTCCTCGACTTGCTACGCCCACGGGAGGAATCGAGCCGCCGTGCCCGAAATCGACGCCGACGACAGCATCTTCTCCGGCACCGGCAACTACGAATTCCGGCGACCCAAGCCTCCCCGAGCCTCTCCGACCACATCATCGTGTTCCTGGTAACCTCCTGAGTCCTCTGGAAGTCTCGCCTTGCTCGATTCATCGCCGTAGTCTCGCCGTATCATCCATCCCGTAGCTGCCGCCGCCGCACCTCACCGTCGAGCGAGCTCCGGCGACCCAAAGACAGCGGCGCCACCATCAAGCCGACCACCACATCACCCCGAGTCTAGCCCGCTTAGCTCGCTGCCCGCGCGAGCCCGCAAACGACGGCGATTGCCGGAATCCTGCCGACCACCGTGAGACCCTGGCATGCTCTCGATTTGGACTTAGTCCATGCCCGCGTGGCAGCCTACGTGGCCTAGGCCCCACGGGTCATTGACTTGGGTTAGGTTCTGCCACGGTAACAAAAATGTTGTTCATTTAAATTTACTCCAGAAAATTACTGCAACTTAGTAAAATCATATAAAATCCAATATAACTCAGAAAAATAAATATAAGATATTAAAATTCTTAGAAAAGAAAACTCTATCCAATAAAAATATAAAATGAAATTTTTATTTTTAATAAAAAATTAATTATTTAATACTTGTTATTTAAACCTTTAATTTTAATTCTAAATTCAATTAAAATTCAATAATTAGTAAAAATTTACAAAATTAATAAAAACCAGTAAGCAAATTATGAAATTATTAAAACAAGTTTTCCTTTGCTAATAATTTATTAAATCCTTAATAGGAGGATTTAAACCCTAATTAATAATTGCCTTAATTATTAATTAATCAAAAAAAATGCCCAATCAAATTTTGTGTTTAATTTAAATTGATTAATAACTTCAACCTTATAATGAAGTTATTACCTTAAGAACTATATGGTAGATTAGAAAACCCTAATTCCATTATACATCAAATAGTAGTTCATAAATTCATGTGGGATCTTAAAACCCTAATGACATTTAGAACCTAGCTCCATTACTTCTTATGAACCCTAAATTGTTCCCAAACCTAAACCTAAGTAACATGTGATCATGTTACTTCACCAGTAAACATAGATTCATATCTAGCAACTAAATACTAGTTCAAATCCACATAAAATATGGGAACCCTATCACTACTAATTAGCATCCCATGTGTTCATCTTCATCGAGACCTAGATAATTAAGTAGGGCTAACCCAAGTGTAAACCCTAGATCCTATTACCAAAGCCATCATCCTTATTCATTCCTATTTAGCATCACACCATTGTGATGAACCCTAACATCAACCACACCTACTATTTTACTTTACATAACCCTGTTCCACTAAACCCTACTAGTGTGAGATGCTTATGAACCATCCTATTTAGGAACCAACCATTCCTTACTTAGTAGATCCAATAGCAAACCTAGACAACCTCAACCCTAATTGATATACTTCTTATTATTTAAGAAGTATGTTCTTCAAAAGTTATTCTTTTGAAGAAAATAAGGAATCATCACCAACCACTGCTTATAAGGACCTATAAACCCTAGCCAGCTATCATTAGCAAGATAAACCAACCTTGACAACAACCATGTATAATGAATTGCTTAGGATGCCTAGGCTTATCTTAACCTTACAAGCCCTAGGTGTCGATGAGTCCAACATTGTTGTGATCCATCTAACACTTACTCCAAAAACTACTTGGAACCATAATAAATTATAGAACTCCACCAACCTAATTATCATACTTGTTCTTTATTAAAGAACATGTTCTTCAAAAGTTATTCTTTTGAAGTATATGATAATTAATCCTTAACCATGCCATCTAGTACTAAAACTGACCACTGTTCTTTACTTGATAACATTATGCCAAATATCATTCTTTATGTGCTCAATTGATTATTATTCTTTATTGTCTACCTGTTGATAATACCAAGTAATCACACCTGAATAAGAACCTTGTATGTGAATCACTCTAAAAGTGCAACACACCCTAAACCAATCATTACAACTCACTGATCCTAAATCATCGGGGTTAGGTCACGCTTAGAGCGATTGCATCTCATACTTATGCATTATTGCATCCTTGTCAATCTTTTAAACATCGTCTTTACCGGACGATGATGCTATTTCAGAATTTGGAGTTATTACGTATCGAAGACCTTGCCTGCATAATCTTGCAGTCAAGAAAGGCAAGTTCATCACTTGCTCATGTCATTTGAGTATTTCTATCAAATTACTTGCAAAGTATTATGGTTATCACTATTGCATAAAAATCAAAACCACTACTTTCATAACTATGAATATGACTATGTGGTGGGCAATGGAACCATGGATTGTGTTGATATGGTGGAGGTTCCATTGCACGGGCTTATATCCATCTAGGATTAAACAACAAATGTCGCCAAGTGATTCTTGTGCCGTAATACCCGTGTTAACCATAAGATCCGGAGTGGGACGGAGTAGTCAAAAGTGTTTCCACCTCTCGTTCATCAACGGATGCGCTTTACCGTAGACACTTGTATCCGTCGGGGCAAGCGGTAGGCTGGGGAAGCCTTAAGTCCCCACGGCATAGTCCGTAGACACTTGTCGCTCGAAGAACAAGCGGTAGGCTGGGGAAGCCTTAAGTCCCCACGGTATTGCGGTCTATGATGGGTTGCAGCTACCGGCGAAGGAGTTTGGTTCGATCCCGGATCGTCGTCGTGGTCGGGGTCCACCCTGAAATCTATGGGAATAATGGGACCGGCGAGGACCCGGGGTCGGGGCATGCAACAAAGGGTGGGTGTTCGAGGTAGCGGAGGAACATGATTGGCTAGACCTTATACCGGGCCTCACACCATAGGAAGTGTGGACAAGCTCGCAGCCTTGGTTGGCACCAAGGTTAAGATCTCTTATGGGTAAAGCAACACACCTCTGCAGAGTGTAAAGAACCGTGACCTGTCACTCCCTGTTCCGGGATATGGAACTGCGAACGCTGCCGGAAAGGAACTCCATGAAGTTCTAGTAAACCGGTGAAGGCTGACGGACATAGTTCTTCCGAATAAAAGCAATCTCTTGAAGAAATGATTATGAAAACCTGCATTGGTATTGGACTTTCTGGTCTAATGTCGTAGCTAGTGCATTAAACACCTCTTTCCTATAATGAACTTGTTGAGTACGCTCGTACTCATCTCACTCTTAAATCCCCTGCTTATATATGGAGGCACCGAAGGAGGATCTACAGTGCAACACGAAGACCGAGGAGTCAACAACTACTTCAAGGGACAGGAACCTGTCAGAAGAGTCAGATACCACATCCAACAAGGAGAAACCTAGATTAGCAATAGAAAGGAACTAGCTTCCTAAACTTAGCTCCTATTTAGCTAGAATCTATTCATAGCCTCTGTAGCTAGTTAGATACTCTACCAATAGAGTTCGTGATAAGACTAGTCTACGAGTCGTTCTTCCGGAGTTATTTGCAGTTTTACCTCATTGTAAAGTAGGAGGTCTGTGCTGATCTTATGTAACGTAGTATGTATGTAATTCTATAGACATGCCTTGGACCCGCATATGTTTCTGTTGTACCACTCTGAGCGATATAATACTAGTGGAACGGTGTTTCATTGGTGTTATATCAGACTTGCATACTACACCATGAAGTGGTATGCCGGGTCACCACAGTTGGTATCAGAGCAAATGCTTTGACCCTAGGATTAAAACCCTTCAAAGGAGACCTATAGGATTGGTAGTGTCTATAGGAAGTCGTCTTAGTTAAACCAAATCTTCTTATGACTTGAGATGCATATTCACTTGAGAATAATCCTGACACACTTGAGTCAACATTTCCTACATATCCTTCCTAAGGGAAATTAGTTAGTTAATCTCAAGTATGTAGCATACTCTTAAGACCCTAAAATAAATATGAGTAGACCACAACTGGTATACAATACATGGTAGTCCAAAGAGAGGATACAACCATAAGGAAGATATCCTAGTGGAAGATGTATACCAACATATGTTATGATTAAGTAAGAGTTATCCAGATTGGTAATAGGAGTTATATCAATTGATGAAGATAATTAAGATATCCTAATAGAAGATGTAGATCAAGTTAAGTAATGAGTAGGTAAAACTATCTAGACATGTGAAACAATTGATAGTAAGTGATAACTATGAGTCATATGAGGTAGTATAGACCATGATGAGTCAATCATGGGAGATAAGGAAGAGAGATATGAATAAAATATGTCTACTTACAGAGTAGTGATAGTAATCATATATGATTCACCTGAGAATCATTATGTGATGGACTAGAACCTCATAATTAATTAAGAGGAGTACAATAAGAAACCAAGTGCAAAACTATAGTGCAAGAATTGTGTTCCAGAAATATATGGGAAGTGTGCCAAGCACATCATGACCATATGCTTAGGGTAGAAACACTTAGAAGTATAGGAACTGTATCCTAATAAATATGTATTCAGAATAACCATATTAGAACTAGAGGTATCATACAAAATAGTCCTCAATAGCACTTATATATAGTATAATACTAAGTTAAGTAGTACTTCCAAAGAAAATTAGGTTAACCTTAACCATCCCAAACCACTTTGTTTCAAGTTTATCTCATTGCAAATGTGCAATTAAGGTAAAGGTTGAGACAAATAGTAGAATCCACATATTCGTGCTAAGTATCACGATACAAACCTATCTTATGTGGTGTTATATACTACACATCTCAGCCTGATGTTTAGAGATGTCTTACTCAACTATTATATTCAGCCTTATGATGATGTGTATTATAAGCACAAAGATGAATCTTCTTGGATTTTATTGGATTTTTATTGTTTGACTAAATCCATACATGAAGTTTGACTTTTATATGCAAATGCATGTTGCAATATCAAGTTCCTACTTGATGTTAAAGATCTAGAGGGTAATGGTATTCGTGTGAGGAAGTGACGAATTCTGTATATTTTGAAGACAAGATGAAGGTTCATCAGATAAAGGAAACAAAGTTGTGGGAAGCAACCACAATACTCTGAAGGAAGTGCCAATCAACATTCATGCTTTACCTCAACAGAGGATTACTTTAGTACATGAGAAGCATGAAGGTAAGAAATATGGTGATTATGGTGAAGCTGAAGCAGATCCATAGTCAACATAGAAGAGGGAATGCATGGGAAATCACTTAGGATACTATATTCATAGTGTCAGCTAGTGGTTTTCTTGCAAAATAAACCCTGAATGAAGGAAGGTGATATATGAAATCATAGCAGACATAAGAAGACCATAGTCGATATCAGAAGACCACAATTGGTATAATATCAATACTACGAGATAAAGTAGAAGATGTCTCGTCCAGTTGATCAGAACCTATAATAGAATCCATTTTTAGATATCAAATAGCCACAGTTGGTATAATAACCACAGCTGGTATCAGTTGGTATTACAAATAGTCCATGATTTAATTAGTTGTAACAAAAGTTTGTGAACAAATAAAAATCTTGTCAGCCAAATAGCTAGATCTATAATCATTTAGTCGAAGGATTCACATTGGATGTCCACAATTGAGTGGATACACCACCAACATTCTTCGCGAGACCTTAGAAAAAGTAAAAACCATAAGTTAAGACCTAGACCAATATTCTAACCATAAGTCCAATGGTTGGAAGAAAAGGAGTTGAAGACCATAAGAAAACTCCAAGGGGTAGAGTAAAGATTGAGTTGGATGTACAATGACTCAATACTTTAAGCAAGATTGAAGAAGAAGGTCCGAACCGAGAGGAAGTTCGATCTTATTTTCATAAGATTGTTGACACTACTTTCGAAGGATGTCGGACCGAGGCTGCGAGGTTTATACCTCGAGGAAGTAAGAAGTGGACTATAACTTGAGAAAATGAGAAATATTTACTCAGAAATACGATAGCTCAAGTCAGCTAAGTTTAATGAAGTTGGATAAAGAAAATACCGTAGATCCAATAAAGCTCAAGATGACCAAAGACTGAAGAAGATTGACCATACCAAACTAAAATACTATTAGAAAGATTCCTTTCATGGAACCTAAATAACCCAAAATAGTTATTGGTATCAACTATAAACCATGATTGGATGGACTAAATGAGTCTAATCCATTCTTAGGGAAATAAATCATCATGATCATTTCCATGTTAAGTACCTTACTTAGTACCATTATTGCAGTTTTGGTAGTAAGGGAAAAACAAAGACCTATTTTATCAAATAGGAGAATGTTATCCAATTAGTCCTCAATTAAGACTGTCAAGACAAGAAGAAGTCTCAATCATTGAATATTTAATGAGAAAGGAAACAAGCTTATAATATTGGAGGAAATCATGGAAGTAAAGGAAGTAATAGTTGTTTGATGTCAAACAGTAATGGATTCCATGAAGAATCTGGACAAGGGATATATTCAATTATATCCATTGAGATCACCACAGAGTTCGAGAAAAGTCGTAGTCTGCACAAGTCAGATCCCCACTTCGGAAACGTGAGAGAGATCAAACTTCGAGGACGAAGTTTAGTTTAAGGGGTAGAGACTGTAATATCCCAGGTAATGGGGTTACAAAAATAGAGGAAACAGATGTGTGCATTGCATTCATTCATAGAAAATCCGGGAATTTTCGCGCTTTAAAGTAAAACAGATCACAAGAACTCGAAGTTTCACTTGACCTTGGTGGAATTGAAGTAGCTCATCAAGTCCAGTGCTATAAACCTCAATGTGACTTTGCTAAAACCTTGTTTCGGGTAGAGATAAGTTGATCTAAGGGGTTAGATCAAATGGAATTAAAATCAATACAACGAACATTATTAATCAAGGGTCAATTGCTTGATCTTATTAAAGATCACAACATGATATTCCTTGCCATAACATAAGAACATCCATTTAATTGGAAATCAAGTAACAATAATTGGAGAAACTATTCTTCACTCATCTTCTCCATATCTTAAAACAAATCCATGATCCTACCAGACACCTCATGGTATTGATTCCACTTAAAACATGGAATCATGACAAGGAGATCAACTCTAGAAATTTATATCCTTCTCTATTCCATATTATTGTACATCAAACCTAGAGAGGTGAGAGTTCTATAACAAATATTAGAGAAGCAATAACAAACCTTGAGCTAAACCTTGGATATACATCCAAGTATTCAAATCATCATCTTTTAGAGGAACCCTAGGATATTATTCAAGACATTCCTAGAGAGAGAAACCATTTATGTTAAACATAGATATTGATGATCACATCAATCTCTATGGAGCCTAACCTTAAGTTAGTATTAAAGTCCTTTCCAAAATGATGAGAGACCAATCATACAAATCATAGCTTTATCTATTTAAGAATAAAGGACAACCATTGTAACTAGAGTATTAGGAGTACACCATAACCTAGAATAATCCATTCCTTTATAAGAGAGCCCAAGCTAAGGTGTTTCACTCAAGAAAGTTAAAGCCAACACTTGAATGTGAGGGAGAGAACTATCCATATACCCAGATGATAATATCAACATTATTTAAGTGGAACCCTAACATAAGATCTCAGGCATTCTCCTGGGATATAAATTATTGAAGCAACCATAGTAGTTCCATCCCAGAAAGTAAAATAGAAGTGTTATATCTGAGCTGATCAAGACAATACTTAATCTTGGGGAGTGAGAAACCTAATACTTGAGAGATAACTTAGGAAGTCAAACTTTGATCATTATAAATTGTGTAATGATCATAAACCCTAAAGAGCTTGAAGTTAAAAATATTAAGAACAAGATGATCATATATAATATATGATCATGCTTTGGAGATATGTGAGGATAAATTAAATCCTAATAGGATAAGTAGATCTCATTCACCACATGAAATCATAGGGAGGTAGCTAGTAAGCAACCATAGGCTTATATCCTAACCTTACCTTGTGATTCACTTGGTGATCATAAGTAGAATTCTACCACATCTACATTCCCCTTATGCTTCACCTAAGAAACATAAGAAAACCTTAGAGTAAAACTCCATACTTAATATGGTGAGAAACCATCTATCCATATGACCAAAGTTAACTATAAAAAGAACTACAATCAATATAGTTACTTTAATGATAAATTGAGGATAATAATTGAAGTTAGTTGGTAGAAGATGAAACCAATTCTCAATATCCTTAGTAACTAGAGGAGCATCATAAAATGTTAAGTAAGCCATCACCATATTATCATGGTTAGGGGAGATTCAACCCTAGCACATGCAATATGGTGTCATTTCATCTCTATAATCTAGTAACTATACCTTAAACCTAGTTTATGCATCACCATGGTGATCACCATATGAAATCAGGCTATAATTGAGATTCCAAACCATATGTCATTAGGTAAATAACATTAGAACCCTAGTATTGCACATTAATCAAATCTTATGCTTCAATTCTTGAACATAAGAAAAACCTTGTGCTACATTTCATAATTAAAACCATATGTGTAGTAATCAACCATTTATCTTTGTAACCAAGATAAACCATGATTGAAATAATACCTACATAAATACTTTCAAAGATAATGAATAAGTATTAACCTTAACAAGGGGTTTATCATAGATACTATAAAACCATAATACATTGGTGCTCATATAAAATAACATGTGCAAGTGACCAATTCCCTAAATTGAAACCAAGTCTTAGTACAACCTTTAAAATACTTTGAGTTGAAAGTATCAACAATAATAATCCAAATAATTGAATTCACAAGGAAAAAGAAAATTAAAATGAGAATATAAATTCATGCCTATTTGATATTTTGAATAAACCAACAAGCATGACATATAATCCAATATAAAAATACTTGCTTCATATTGGAGCATGTGGTGTAATAGTCATCACACTACCATCTCAAATTGAATTCAGCATAATAAGAAACTTGCAAGAAAACTTTGAAAACAAATTAGATTCAAAACTGAATTCAAATATGAATTCAAATGAGTAAACGAAAACAGAAAATAAAAGAAATAGAAAAGGAGAGGAGAAGAACTTACCCGGACCTTACCAGTCGAGAAGCCCACGAAGCCCACCAAGCAGCCCGGCAAATGGCCCACGAGGCAACCCAGACACGCACCCAACCAGCCCACGTACCCCTTCGTTGGGATAAGATCGGAGACGAGGCCTCGTCTTCATCGTCATCTCGGCGCGCGAGGAGCGCCAGCGCGACGACGTGCTCCACGCTCCGCGATGTCGGCCGCTCATTCGTCGACCGGCGTGACGAGGCACGCACCGAATCCGTATAAAAGCTCGCGGACGAGCCCTAGTCTCGATTTCTTCCTCTCTCGCCTCAATTTTCCGCCATGCCGAAACCCTAGCCACGCCAGGCCTCCATCACCACCGTCGATTGGAGCACTCCCGAGCCTCGCCGTGGAGCTCCGAGGAGCACCGTCCTCGACTTGCTACGCCCACGTCGAGGTCACAGTCGTCGGGAAGCCTCGAGGAGCCATCGGACTGCGATCCGATTCCTCGCGCGGACACCGAACATGGCGACCGTCCGCCGATGCCTTGAGCCTCCTCAACGTCGCCGACCACTCCGGCAAGCCTCACGGTGAGACTTCCGTCGATCCGTCCTAGCTCCCCATCCTAATTCGTCCTCGTAGCGTCTCGTCGTCGCTGAGCCGACGTCCGCCGCCGCTGGTTCAGCCGCCGGCCAAGCTCCGGCGACCATTAGGCGGCGGCGCCGCCATCAAATTGGTTCACCATCGTTGTCTGCGGTTCTATTGAGCGTAGCATACGCGTCCCGCGCGAGCCTCAGATCGACGGCGCCGTCGCCGTTGACCGCCGGCCAGTGAGCCTCTGGCCACATGGTCGACTTTGACCGTGGTCAATCCAACGTGGCATGCCACGTGGACTCGGCCCACTAGTCGGTGTCACGGAGTAGTCTAGCCGTGTACGTTTAGTTATTTCTCTTTTAAATTTCAAATCCAATAAATTACTGCAACTTCAAATAAATTTAGAAAATTCAAATTAAGTCAGAAAAATATAAATGAGATATTAAAATTCCTAGAAAAGAAAACTCTATCCAATAAAAATATAAAAGGAAATTTTTATTTTTAATAAAAATTTACTTATTTAATATTTGTTAATTAAGCCTTTACTTTTAATTCCAAATTCAATTAAAATTCAAAATTAGTAAAAATCTTATAAAATAGATAAAAACCAGTAAATAAATAAGGAAAACATTAAAATTAGTTTTTCCTTTTCTATTAACTTATTAAATCCTTATTAGGAGGATTTAAAACCATGATTAATAAATACCTTAATTATTAATTATTTAAAATAATAAAATATCAAATCTACTATTATTTTTAGTTCAAATTTATTAATAACTTCAACTTTATCAATGAAGTTATTAATCCAATAGTTATTGGGTTATTAGCAAACCCTAATTCCATATGGAATAGTATTACAACCCTATCATTTCATGTTGAACTCTAAAACCCTAAATTCAATTAGGAACCCTAGTTCCATTAATTACATGTGAACCCTAATTTGCTTCTAACCTAAAACCTAGGTTAGATGCTGGTGATCATAGATACATTTATTTCAAGTCATAGAGCCATCATTAGCAACTAAAGTGACATATCCTATGTCCACATAAAATGTAGAAGACCTATCACTAATATATTGGCATTCCATGTGTTCATCCTCATCAAACCTAGATGATCAAATAGGAACACCTAAGTCTAAACCCTAGTTCCTATCATCAAAAGTATCAACCTTACTCATACCTATATAGCATCACACCATTGTGATGAACTACATTAGCAACCATGCTAATATTGACATCATATCCCATACACACTAAACCCTACTAGTGTTAGATAATTATCAAACATCCTATTTAGGAACCAACCAATCTTTACTTAGGGAATTCAATAGCAAACCTAAACAACCTCAACCTAATTGATTATACTTCTTAGTATTTAAGAAGTATGTTCTTCAAAAGTTATTCTTTTGAAGAAAATAGAGATAATGTATCCTATCATATACCTTCGTTACTTAATAAGGACTCTATCAAACTCCTATAGACCTAAGCTAGCTCATCACCAACGAGGTATACCAACCTTGATAGCAACTATTTATAATAAATTGCTCAAGATGCTTAGGCTTAATTCAACCATACAAGACTTAGTAGCTTGATGAATCCAACATTTGTTGGGATCCATCTCATCTTTACTCCTAGAAACTAATTGGAACCATAGTGAATCCATAGAACCCATCAAACCTAATTATCATACTTGTTCTTTATTAAAGAACATGTTCTTCAAAAGTTATTCTTTTAAATTATATAATAAGTAATCATCAACCATGCACATATAGTGACTTAAAACCGACAACTATCTCTTTACATGTTAAGATTATACCAACTACTATTCCTTGGTGTGCTATTGATCTGATTATTATTATGTATTACCACTTACTTACGATTCTAACAATCAACACAACCCTGAATAAGAACCTTGTTTGTGAATCACTCTAAAAGTGCAACACACCCTGAACTAATCATTACCACTCACTAATCCTAAATCATCGGGGTTAGGTCACGCTTAGAGCGAATGCATCTCATACTTATGCATTATTGCATCCTTGCCAATCTTTTAAACATCGTCCTTACCGGACGATGATGCTATTTCAGAATTTGGAGTTATTGCGTATCGAAGACCTTGCCCGCATAATCTTGCAGCCAAGAAAGGCAAGTTCATCACTTGCTCATGTCATTTGAGTATTTCTATCAAATTACTTGCAAAGTACTATGGTTATCACTATTGCATAAAAACCAAAACCACTACTTTCATAACTATGAATATGACTATGTGGTGGGCAATGGAACCATGGATTGTGTTGATATGGTGGAGGTTCCATTGCAAGGGTTAATATCCATCTAGGATTAAACAACAAATGTCGCCAGTGATTCTTGTGCCTTAATACCCGTGTTAACCATAAGATCCGGAGTGGGACGGAGTAGTCAAAAGTGTTTCCACCTCTCGTTCATCAACGGATGCGCTTACCGTAGCCAGCTTGTGTCTTGCGGAGCAACTTGAGGGTGGGGATCCCTTCTAATTCCCCACGGTATAGCAGTGCTTACCGTAGCGGTTGCTGCTCGCGGAACAACTTGGGGGTGGGGATCCCCTTCTAATTTCCCACGGTAATGTGGTCTATGATGGGTTGCAGCTACCGGCGAAGGAGTTTGGTTAATGAGTCCCAAACTGTTGTCGTGGTCGGGGTCCATCCTTAATTGGTGTAAGAGGACCAACGAGGACCCAGGGTCGGTGTATGCAACAAAGGTTGGGTGTTCGAGGTAGCGGAGGAACATGATTGGCTAGACCTTATACCGGGCCTCACACCAAAGGAAGTGTGGACGGGTAACGTGCTCGGTTGGCAACCAAGGTTAAGATCTCTTATGGGTAAAGCAACACACCTCTGCAGAGTGTAAAGAACCGTGACTCGTCACTCCCTGTTCCGGGATATGGAACCGCGAACGCCGCCGGAAAGCAGCTCCATGAAGTTCTAGTAAACCGGTGAAGGCTGACGGACATAGTTCTTCTGAATAAAAGCTACCTTTTGAAGAAATGGTTATGAAAACTTGCATTGGTATTAGACTTTCAGGTCTAATGTTGTAGCTAGTGCATTAAACACCTCTTTCCTATAATGAACTTGTTGAGTACGCTCGTACTCATCCCACTCTTAAATCCCCTGCTTAGATATGGAGGCCACGATGGAGGATCTACAGTGCAACTCGAAGACCGAGGAGTCCACAACTACTTCAAGAGATAGGAACCTGTCAGAAGAGTCAAACACCACATCCAGCAAGTATAAAACTTAGCTTAGCAATAGAAAGGAACTAGTTTCCTAAACCTAGCTCCTATTTAGCTAGAATCTATTCTTAGCCTCTGTAGTTAGTGAAATACTCTACAAATAGAGTTAGTGTTAGGATTAGACTACGAGTCGTTCTTCTGGAGTTTAATTGCAGTTTTACCTCATTGTAAAGTAGGAGGCTGTGAAGTTCTTATGTAACAGAGTAGATGTTGTAATTCTATAGACATGCCTTGGACCCGCATATGTTTCTGTTGTACCACTTTGAGCGATATAATACTAGTGGAACGGTGTTTCATTGGTGTTATATCTGACTTGCATACTACACCATGCAGTGGTATGCCGGGTCACCACAGTACTTTTTGTAACATACCTAGATTGGCCCTGCACCATCGTAAAGAAGAAACAAACAACAAAAAATTATACAAAAGAGATACTCGAGTATGAAAACAAATTTGTATAGAGTTATGGAGATGGAACGCTGGAGTTAGCAAGTACCAACTCACAAATAATCAATTGAAAAAGGTATGCAGCCGTTTTCCATATAATCAACAAGGCAACAAGTTCATATTAGGATATTTACATAATACGATGATTATAAGAAAATCAACTAGATGCATCATTCCAAGAAGTGGATTTGCAATTCCAAGTGATAATGTCTAAACAATGGGGCAGGCAAAGTAACACAACTCTAGTAATCCTTGCAGTCGATGCCACGGGTCACCTCCTTCTCCGCTTGGCGCTCAGACAACGAGAGGGGATGTGGACCTCAGATCTGTGTTGCTGGTAGAAGTTAGGTCCATATCAATAGGGGTTAAATGCATAAGCGGTAGGGTTTATTCCTCTACGGTGATGTTACGGGGGCGATGGGCCGATGGTGGCGCCGTGCGATGATACGTCTCCGACGTATCGATAATTTCTTATGTTCCATGCCATATTATTGATGATACCTACATGTTTTATGCACACTTTATGTCATATTCGTGCATTTTCTGGAACTAACCTATTAACAAGATGCCGAAGTGCCGCTGTCGTTTTCTCGCTGTTTTTGGTTTCGTAAATCCTAGTAACGAAATATTCTCGGAATTGGACGAAATCAAGACCCAGTGGGCCTATTTCGCCACGAACCTTCCGAAGACCGAAGAGCATACGAAGTGGGGCCACGAGGTGGCCAAACCACGAGGCGGCGCGGCCCCCTTGGCCCGCGCCGCCTTGTGGTGTGGGCCCTCGTCGCCCTCCGACTCGCCCTTCCGCCTACTTAAAGCCTCCGTCGCGAAACCCCCGATGCGAAAAACCACGATACGGAAAACCTACCGAGACGCCGCCGCCGCCAATCCCATCTCGGGGGATTCTCGGAGATCTCCTCCGGCACCCCGCCGGAGAGGGGATTCATCTCCCGGAGGACTCTACGCCGCCATGGTCGCCTCCGGAGTGATGAGTGAGTAGTTCACCCCCGGACTATGGGTCCATAGCAAGTAGCTAGATTGTTGTCTTCTCCTCATTGTGCTTCATTGTTGGATCTTGTGAGCTGCCTAACATGATCAAGATCATCTATCTGTAATACTCTATGTTGTGTTTGTCGGGATCCGATGGATAGAGAATACCATGTTATGTTAATTATCGAGTTATTACATATGTGTTGTTTATGATCTTGCATGCTCTCCGTTATTAGTAGAGGCTCTGCCAAGTTTTTGCTCTTAACTCCAAGAGGGAGTATTTATGCTCGATAGTGGGTTCATGCCCGCATTGACACTGGGACAAGTGATGTAAAGTTCTAAGGTTGTGTTGTGCCGTTGCCACTAGGGATAAAACATTGATGCTATGTCCGAGGATGTAGTTATTGATTACATTACGCACCATACTTAATGCAATTGTCCGTTGCTTTGCAACTTAATACCGGAGGGGGTTCGGACGATAACCCGAAGGTGGACTTTTTAGGCATAGATGCAGCTTGGATGGCGGTCTATGTACTTTGTCGTAATGCCCAATTAAATCTCACTATACTTATCATGACATGTATGTGCATTGTTATGCCCTCTCTATTTGTCAATTGCCCGACCGTAATTTGTTCACCCAACATGCTTTTATCTTATGGGAGAGACACCTCTAGTGAACTCGTGGACCCCGGTCCATTCTTTAATACCGAAATACAAATCTGTCGCAATACTTGTTTTATCGTTTTCTCTCGCAAACAATCATCTTCCACAAAATACGGTTAATCCTTTGTTACAGCAAGCTTCGGTGAGATTGACAACCTCACTCGTTTCGTTGGGGCAAAGTACTTTGGTTGTGTTGTGCGAGTTCCACGTTGGCGCCGAATCTCCGGTGTTGCGCCGCACTACATCCCGCCGCCATCAACCTTCAACGTGCTTCTTGGCTCCTCCCGGTTCGATAAACCTTGGTTTCTTTCTCGAGGGAAAACTTGCCGCTGTGCGCATCATACCTTCCTCTTGGGGTTGCCCAACGAACGTGTGAAATACACGCCATCAAGCTCTTTTCTCGGCGCCGTTGCCGGGGAGATCAAGACACGCCGCAAGGGGAGTCTCCACTTCTCAATCTCTTTACTTTGTTTTTGTCTTGCTTTGTTTTATTTACTACTTTGTTTGCTGCATTATATCAAAACACAAAAAAATTAGTTGCTAGCTTTACTTTATTTACTCGTCTTGTTTGCTATATCAAAAACACAAAAAAATTAGTTTACTTGCATTTATTTTATCTAGTTTGCTTTATTTACTACTGCTAAAATGGCCAACCCCGAAAATACTAAGTTGTGTGACTTCACTAGCACAAATAATAATGATTTCCTATGCACACCTATTGCTCCACCTGCTACTACTGCGTAATTCTTTGAAATTAAACCTCGCTTTACCGAATCTTGTTATGCGAGAGCAATTTTCTCGGTGTTAGTTCCGATGATGCCGCTGCCCATCTCAATAATTTTGTTGAACTATGTGAAATGCAAAAGTATAAAGATGTAGATGGTGACATTATAAAATTAAAATTGTTTCCTTTCTCATTAAGAGGAAGAGCTAAAGATTGGTTGCTATCTCTCGCCTAAGAATAGTATTGATTCCTCGGAATAAATGCAAGGATGCTTTTATTGGTAGATATTATCCCCCTGCTAAAATTATATCTTTGAGGAGGAGCATAATGAATTTTAAACAATTGGATAATGAACATGTTGCTCAAGCTTGGGAAAGAATGAAATCTTTGGTTAAAAATTGCCCAACCCATGGACTGACTACTTGGATGATCATCCAAACCTTCTATGCAGGACTAAATTTTTCTTCGCGGAATTTATTGGATTCAGCTGCTGGAGGTACCTTTATGTCCATCACTCTTGGTGAAGCAACAAAGCTTCTTGATAATATGATGGTTAATTACTCCGAATGGCACACGGAAAGAGCTCCACAAGGTAAGAAGGTAAATTCCGTTGAAGAATCCTCTTCCTTGAATGATAAGGTTGATGCTATTATGTCTATGCTTGCGAATGATAGGACTAATGTTGATCCTAATAATGTTCCGTTAGCTTCATTGGTTGCCCAAGAAGAACATGTTGATGTAAACTTCATTAAAAATAATAATTTCAACAACAATGCTTATCTGAACAATTCTAGTAATAACTATAGGCCATATCCTTATAATAATGGTAACGGTTATGCTAATTCTTATAGGAATTCTTACAACAATAATAGGAATACACCCCTGGACTTGAAGCTATGCTTAAAGAATTTATTAGTACACAAACCGCCTTTAACAAATCTGTTGAAGAAAAGCTCAATAAAATTGATATTCTTGTTTCTAGAGTTGATAGTATTGCCTCTGATGTTGATCTTTTGAAATCGAAAGTTATGCCTAATAGGGATATTGAAAATAAAATTGTTACTACAGCAAATGCCATCCAAGTTAGAATTAATGAGAATATAAGATTAATGGCTGAACTGCGCGCTAGGTGGGATAGAGAAGAAAATGAAAAACTAGCTAAAGAGGAAAATGTAGCTAAAGTTTGGACTATCACCACCACTAGCAATGCTAATGATTCACATGTTGCTGCACCTCCTACTATCAATGGTAAAATAATTGGTGTTGGCAATGCTTCTACTCCTAGTGCAAAGCGCGCAAAATTACCCGAAGCCGCTAAAACCGTTGAAACCGTCTCGTGATAAAACTGCTGAAATTTTTTCCAACCTTGGGGATGATAATCCCATTGCTTTAAATTGTAATGATTTAGATTTTGATGATTGCCACATCTCTGAAGTTATAAAGTTCTTGCAAAAACTTGCTAAGAGTCCCAATGCTAGCGCTCGTAAACTTGGCTTTCACAAAACATATTACAAATGCTCTCATAAAAGCTAGAGAAGAGAAACTAAAACTTGAAACTTCTATTCCTAGAAAGCTAGAGGATGGTTGGGAGCCCATCATTAAAATGAGAGTCAAAGATTTTGATTGTAATGCTTTATGTGATCTTGGTGCAAGTATTTCTGTTATGCCTAAAAAAGTCTATGATATGCTTGACTTGCCACCATTGAAGAATTGTTATTTGGATATTAATCTCGCTGATAATGCTAAAAAGAAACCTTTGGGGAAAGTTGATAATGTTCATATTATGGTTAATAATAACCTTGTCCCCGTTGATTTTGTTGTCTTGGATATTGAATGCAATGCATCTTGCCCCATTATATTGGGAAGACATTTTCTTCGAACCGTTGGTGCTACTATTGATATGAAGGAAGGTAATATTAAATATCAATTTCCTCTCAAGAAAGGTATGGAACACTTCCCTAGAAAGAGAATGAAGTTACCTTATGATTATATCATTAGAACAAATTATGATGTTGATGCTTCATCTCTCGATGTTACTTGAGATACACTTTCTGCGCCTAGCTGAAAGGCGTTAAAGAAAAGCGCTTATGGGAGACAACCCATGTTTTTACTACAGTATTTTTGTTTTATATTTGAGTCTTGGAAGTTGTTTACTACTGTAGCAACCTCTCCTTATCTTAGTTTTGAGTTTTGTTGTGCCAAGTAAAGTCTTTGATAGTAAAGTAAGTACTAGATTTGGATTACTCGCAGTTCCAGATTTCTTTGCTGTCACGAATCTGGGTCTACCTCCCTGTAGGTAGCTCCGAAAATTAAGCCAATTTACGTGCATGATCCTCAGATATATACGCAACTTTCATTCAATTTGAGCATTTTCATTTGAGCAAGTCTGGTGGCCTAATAAAATCCATCTTTACGGACTGTTCTGTTTTGACAAATTCTGTCTTTTATTTCGCATTGCCTCTTTTGCTATGTTGGATGAATTTCTTTGATCCATTAATGTCCAAGTAGCTTTATGCAATGTCCAGAAGTGTTAAGAATGATTGTGTCACCTCTGAACATGTGAATTTTTATTGTGCACTAACCCTCTAATGAGTTGTTACGAGTTTGGTGTGGAGGAAGTTTTCAAGGATCAAGAGAGGAGTATGATGCAATATGATCAAGGAGAGTGAAATCTCTAAGCTTGGGGATGCCCCGGTGGTTCACCCCTGCATATTCTAAGAAGACTCAAGCGTCTAAGATTGGGGATGCCCAAGGCATCCCCTTCTTCATCGACAACATTATCAGGTTCCTCCCCTGAAACTATATTTTTATTCCGTCACATCTTATGCACTTTGCTTGGAGCGTCGGTTTGTTTTTGTTTTTTGTTTTGTTTGAATAAAATGGATCATAGCATTCACTTTATGGGAGAGAGACACGCTCCGCTGTAGCATATGGACAAGTATGTCCTTAGGCTCTACTCATAGTATTCATGGCGAAGTTTCTTCTTCGTTAAATTGTTATATGGTTGGAATTGGAAAATGCTACATGTAGTAATTCTAAAATGTCTTGGATAATTTGATACTTGGCAATTGTTGTGCTCATGATTAAGCTCTTGCATCATATACTTTGCACCCATTAATGAAGAAACACTTAGAGCTTGCTAATTTGGTTTGCATATTTGGTTTCTCTAGAGTCTAGATAATATCTAGTATTGAGTTTTGAACAACAAGGAAGACGATGTAGAGTCTTATAATATTTACAATATGTCTTTTATGTGAGTTTTGCTGCACCGTTCATCCTTGTGTTTGTTTCAAATAACCTTGCTAGCCTAAACCTTGTATCGAGAGGGAATACTTCTCATGCATCCAAAATCCTTGAGCCAACCACTATGCCATTTGTGTCCACCATACCTACCTACTACATGGTATTTCTCCACCATTCCAAAGTAAATTGCTTGAGTGCTACCTTTAAAATTCCATCATTCACCTTTGCAATATATAGCTCATGGGACAAATAGCTTAAAAACTATTGTGGTATTGAATATGTACTTATGCACTTTATCTCTTATTAAGTTGCTTGTTGTGCGATAACCATGCCTCTGGGGACGCATCAACTATTCTTTGTTGAATATCATGTGAGTTGCTATGCATGTCCGTCTTGTCTGAAGTAAGAGAGATCTACCACCTTAATGGTTGGAGCATGCATATTGTTAGAGAAGAACATTGGGCCGCTAACTAAAGCCATGATTCATGGTGGAAGTTTCAGTTTTGGACATATATCCTCAATCTCATATGAGAATAATAATTGTTTCCACATGCTTATGCATTAAAGAGGAGTCCATTATCCGTTGTCCATGTTGTCCCGGTATGGATGTCTAAGTTGAGAATAATCAAAAGCGAGAAATCCAAAATGCGAGCTTTCTCCTTAGACCTTTGTACATGCGGCATGGAGGTACCCCATTGTGACACTTGGTTAAAACATGTGTATTGCAAAGATCCAGTAGTCCAAGCTAATTAGGACAAGGTGCGGGCACTATTAGTATACTATGCATGAGGCTTGCAACTTGTAAGATATAATTTACATAACTCATATGCTTTATTACTACCGTTGACAAAATTGTTTCATGTTTTCAAAATAAAAGCTCTAGCACAAATATAGCAATCGATGCTTTCCTCTTTGAAGGACCATTCTTTTACTTTTATGTTGAGTCAGCTTCACCTATCTCTCTCCACCTCAAGAAGCAAACACTTGTGTGAACTGTGCATTGATTCCTACATACTTGCATATTGCACTTGTTATATTACTCTATGTTGACAATTATCCATGAGATACACATGTTACAAGTTGAAAGCAACCGCTGAAACTTAATCTTCCTTTGTGTTGCTTCAATACCTTTACTTTGATTTATTGCTTTATGAGTTAACTCTTATGCAAGACTTATTGATGCTTGTCTTGAAGTACTATTCATGAAAAGTCTTTGCTTTATGATTCACTTGTTTACTCATGTCATTACCATTGTTTTGATCGCTGCATCCACTACATATGTTTACAAATAGTATGATCAAGGTTATGATGGCATGTCACTTCGAAATTATCTTTGTTATCGTTTTACCCGCTCGGGACGAGCAGTAACTAAGCTTGGGGATGCTTGATACGTCTCCGACGTATCGATAATTTCTTATGTTCCATGCCATATTATTGATGATACCTACATGTTTTATGCACACTTTATGTCATATTCGTGCATTTTCTGGAACTAACCTATTAACAAGATGCCGAAGTGCCAGTTGCTGGAACTAACCTAGTAACGAAATATTCTCAGAATTGGACGAAATCAAGACCCAGGGGCCTATTTCGCCACGAACCTTCCAGAAGACCGAAGAGCATACGAAGTGGGGCCACGAGGTGGCCAAACCACAAGGCGGCGCGGCCAAGGGGGGCCCGCGCCGCCCGTGGTGTGGGCCCCTCGTCAGCCCTCCGACTCGCCCTTCCGCCTACTTAAAGCCTCCGTCGCGAAACCCCTGATGCGAAAAACCACGATACGGAAAACCTTACTGAGACGCCGCCGCCGCCAATCCCATCTCGGGGGATTCTGGAGATCTCCTCCGGCACCCCGCCGGGAGAGGGGATTCATCTCCTGGAGGACTCTACGCCGCCATGGTCGCCTCCGGAGTGATGAGTGAGTAGTTCACCCCTCGGACTATGGGTCCATAGCAGTAGCTAGATGGTTGTCTTCTCCTCATTGTGCTTCATTGTTGGATCTTGTGAGCTGCCTAACATGATCAAGATCATCTATCTGTAATACTCTATGTTGTGTTTGTCGGGATCCGATGGATAGAGAATACCATGTTATGTTAATTATCGAGTTATTACCTATGTGTTGTTTATGATCTTGCATGCTCTCCGTTATTAGTAGAGGCTCTGGCCAAGTTTTTTCTCTTAACTCCAAGAGGGAGTATTTATGCTCGATAGTGGGTTCATGCTCGCATTGACACCGGGACAAGGTGATGCAAAGTTCTAAGGTTGTGTTGTGCTGTTGCCACTAGGGATAAAACATTGATGCTATATCCGAGGATGTAGTTATTGATTACATTACGCACCATACTTAATGCAATTGTCTCGTTGCTTTGCAACTTAATACCGGAGGGGGTTCGGACGATAACCCGAAGGTGGACTTTTTAGGCATAGATGCAGCTTGGATGGCGGTCTATGTACTTTGTCGTAATGCCCAATTAAATCTCACTCGTACTTATCATGACATGTATGTGCATTGTTATGCCCTCTCTATTTGTCAATTGCCCGACCGTAATTTGTTCACCCAACATGCTTTTATCTTATGGGAGAGACACCTCTAGTGAACTCGTGGACCCCGGTCCATTCTTTAATACTCGAAATACAAATCTGCTGCAATACTTGTTTTACTCGTTTTCTCTCGCAAACAATCATCTTCCACACAATACGGTTAATCCTTTGTTACAGCAAGCCGGTGAGATTGACAACCTCACTCGTTTCGTTGGGGCAAAGTACTTTAGTTGTGTTGTGCAGGTTCCACGTTGGCGCCGGAATCCCCGGTGTTGCGCCGCACTACATCCCGCCGCCATCAACCTTCAACGTGCTTCTTGGCTCCTCCTGGTTCGATAAACCTTGGTTTCTTTCTGAGGGAAAACTTGCTGCTGTGCGCATCATACCTTCCTCTTGGGGTTGTCCAACGAACGTGTGAAATACACGCCATCATGCGACATAAGGATAAAATTTCCCCGACTCTTGAGTCTTGATCCACATCATCAACAATGGGCTCGTCCAAGGCATGGAGGAGGGAGGTAGCCGCTCCTCTTGAACAACGGATTTGGTTATGTCTTTGTATTTTGTAAACGTTCATCTTGTCGTAGTGCATCTTCTCTGATCGGCGAGGTTCGGCTAGTTTTGGCTTCGTCGCAGAGCTACTAAGTTTAGGTCTCCCTAGTCTTGTCTGTCTGGATATGGGCCGGCCTTCCATCCCTCTTTGTCGCATTTTTCTTTGGGATGACGATATTTTCCTTAAATTTTATGCCAGCTTCTTTTGGCTCCTACCAGCGAGTTCCTGATTGTTGTGTTAAGAATGTTTTCTTGGCTCTGGCGTGATTTGGAGGTCTAGAGACAACATTGAGCTTCGTTCATGATATGCCAAGGAGTGCAGGAACAAGACGACGTTGATTTACCAAGGATATGTGGTAAAGAAAATCTTGCAAGGATTGATTCATGCCTTTTCGAGAAAAAAATAGTCTAAACGATGGACTGCAAACACAAGTTCCAAGAGTATGGTTAACTAAGTTAAGAAATGCTCCAAAACCTACACTTTATCTAGAGTCCATGTTTTTTTTGCGGGTTCTAGAGTCCATGTTGCTTGCACAAAAAAGTACTCATGTGAATTTCAAACAAAGGCTATCATTGCCATGTTTTCAGGTAAGAGAGGCGGACGCAAACATAGCATAACATTGACTGACGAAGCCTTTTGAGCTGCAAGTCAAGTGTCCGTAACATATTTCCATTTTTTCTTCCTCATACATGGACAGCACTTTAAGACGAAGATCGATCTCACGAAGTTCGTGTCGGATCCATGGCCACAACCCACAAATATGTGGCGCAGGCCGGCCAAGGTGCTCTTCGTTTGACCGTGTGCCATGAATCAATGCATGATGCACGACCCGCCGGCCCACATGCCCCCGAAGTCCAGTCGAAGTCATCAAGATCTAGCTCACGTGACGCGCAAACGCAGCAACACCACAGCGCCCATGTTCTAGTCAACGGAACCAGGCCCTTGTTTACTCGGATCGATGAACAAGAAGACAAAACCAAGATCCAAAAGGGAGAGCAGAGCAAGAACGAGGATGAATCTCTGAACCGAGTCGCGCAGCAAAGACATCTCTGAACATGCATTCATCTCTCGATAATAGAGGATGGTGTAATAAGGTTGTAAACTAAACACGCTTGAATCCAAGAAGCTTCTTGCACGCCTTGAAGATGCCAGTACCCTTCTTCTTCTTCGGCGTCCCCTCGTCGATCTCCTTGTGGCTCGCCGGTTCTCCCTGCTCTTGTGCAGGCTCCGCCCCCTTCTTCTGCCCGTCGACGACGACCACCTCCTCGAGCGCGTCGGCCTCGTCGTCGTCGCAGTCGTCCAGGCCGTCGTGGATCCTCCAGTACCCGTCCGAGAGGCTGGACGCCGGCTGCCGCCTCATGGAGAAGGCCCTCCTGACCGCGGCCTGGAAGCCGCCGCCGCCGCGGTGGCCGTTGGTGGACTTGCTCCGCTCCACGGCCGCGAACCTCTGGGAGGCGGAGGAGAGGTTCCTGACCATGGTCGCCGCCCCGACAGCCACCCCCTCCCACTTGCCTTCCTCCGCCGCCGTGCCGGTCGGGGCCGGGGTCGGGACCGGAAGCTCGACGCTGGGCGCCGGAGGGGAGGAGACGAGGTTGCTGTAGCCGCTCATCTCTCCCTACACTGCAGGTGGTAGCTCCCGCTGGTAGTAGCGTGTACTGGTATGAAGAAATGGACGTGGGGTCGTTGGCGTGGAGGTTTTCAGGTTCTTGTGAATTTGTAGCCGTGCGCGGAGTTGTGGAGTGGGCGGTGGGCGGTGCCGGCGCGTGCGCGGTGCTCGTCAGCAGCGGCAGTGGAGTGAGAATGGAGCGCGTGGTGTGCTCCGCTCCGTGTTGGGTTTGGGGCGAAATCATGAGCCGTTCAGTCATTGGGGTTGGGGCCCCGCAGGAGCGTCCAATTTGACCAGCACCCCTGGCCCCGCCGTTTGACCACTCTAGCTCCAGCGAAATCCGGATGCGCATGGAGCATTTGACATGATGTGTCACCAACCTAGCCCTGTCTTATCAGCCGTGATTTCAGGCGTACGTATCTGGTGAGCAAGCTGCAGTAAACCTTGTCGCTTGCACCTTCTTTTTTATTAAAAATGACAAGGCAAGGCGTGGCCAAAATTTATTCACCTCATATGCAATTTACAACATGAATTACAAGGTTCTGTAATTGGTAATTGCATCCGGTGAACCGCACAAAAGAGAGGACAAGAAGAATTGTTCGATAAGCTGAATTAGGGCAAAGAAGAAAGACGCACACACACCTTCCTCTTCGAGGTCACCACAGTACATGACATGCGACTAGCTAACTAGGAGATCGATTGGCTCTCGCGTTCATCGTCAATATCCTCGCCAAGCAGCCCTCGAATCTCTAAGAACATTTGCACAAGTTGTTGCTTCGCCAGCACAAAAGTAGATCACTATGGTGTATCGTGGTGATCCATCGAGATTGATGGGAGTTCGTGGCGGCGGTGGTGGTGGAAGATTCTAGCCACGTCGCAGAGGAGGGTGGGGAGAGAAACTATCAAGGGGCGCATGAGGGAGGTCATATAACAACCACGCCATTGTTCTTTAGTTGGAAATTCATTCGTTGAACCGCAGAAAAGAGAGGACAAGAATTGTTCTATAAGCTGAATTAGAGCAACTGCCTACAAAGAAGGAATGGGCATGCCGTCTACCATCTCCATCTTACTCCTGATCGCTTGTGCCATATGATGTACATGGTACGGTGCTCTTGTTTTCCTGCTAATAGGTGACCATTTCGAGATTTCCAAATACACAAACTGAAGTCAAAATATTTGGCACATAAGTGTGAGGGTGATTCATGCTTAACAAGTTTATAATGATTTGTTTGACTGAGTTGCAACTCTAACACGAGTCGACCAGAAGTTCCAGATGATACTTGCTAGTTTAGCAATGAAGTTTTTGGAGAACAGAACATTGGACATGCATGTAATTGGAAGGGGCGGACATAATTTTTTTTATTAGTTCAAGTCTTGCAACATGAGAGAGAGCTTGTCTGATTTGTATGTAGTGCGAGTTTGGATTTGAACTAGTCTAACAATAAGTTATAGGTGGCAACTCTATCAATGTGTGGCACTTGAAAGATCTGTTTAATCCAATGGATGGTATAAGAGATAACTCAATGTGTATAAGGAGAGAATAGAGGGGGCGGGGTTGAATATGTGCTAGTCATTTTTAGGGGTTTTCAATTTTAGGCGGCGCAAGAAGATAATTAAAGGTGATTGCTTTAACAAGTAAATGAATCTAAATGATGCATCAAATAACAATCATACACAAGAGAATAGGAAGAAGCAAAGAACGAGGTAAAGGGGCCGAGACAACCAGGCCGAATGGAGACGAGACAAGCGAGATGTTTCCCGTAGTTCCTTCCCAAGGGAAGCACGTCTACGTTCGGAGGTGTAGTGTCACGAAGGCCACCAACCGCCACAAAGGTGTCACCTTCTTGCCCGGTGAGAACACCACCAAGGTATTCCCACTTGTCCACTATACAAGGTCGGTTGAGGCGCCGCAAACCTTCACAACGCGTTGGGTCAAGAATCCACAAGCTTGGAGGCTCCCAACATCATCTAGGGCTAGTACAACACCAAGCTAGCCTCTTGGTGAGCTCTTCTTCAAGGACCTCCACAAAAGGAGGTCTAGGGTTCCAAGATCCACTAAGGAGATGTAGGGTGAATTTGAATTTGTCTTGGGTAAATGTGTAGATCAGGCCCTCCTCCTTCGATTTCCAGAGTTTGGTATTGATTGGGTGGATAGAGAGGGGTATCTAGGGCTTTGAAGCTCAGCAACAATGGAGGGGGAGAGAGTAGAAAGACGTTTTGGTCGGGTTGGGGAAGAAGTCCCCTTTTATAGCGGCTTTCTAATCCAACCGTTTTCTCAGATCCATGCCCAACCGGTACTACAACTCCTAGGGGTGGTACTAGCACTTTCGTGTTACAGTTGCGGTCAAAGTTGACATGTGGGAATCGCTGGAAGGTACTGAAAGGACACCGATGTCGCCTAGAGGAGGGTGAATAGGCAGTTTTTTTCCTAGATGGGCTTAACAAATGCGGAATAAAACTAGTGTTTACTTTGTCAAGCCGAAAACCTATATACTATGGTTCATCTATGTGCACCAACAACTTATGCTTAGCAAGATAAGCAACTATGAGATAGCAAGATATATATAACTTCAAGTACGAATGCTATCACAAAGTAAAGTGCATAAGTAAAGAGCTCGGGTATAGAGATAACCGAGGCACGCGGGAGACGATGATTTATCCCGAAGTTCACAATCTTGCGAGTGCTAATCTCCGTTGAAGAGGTGCGGTGGCTTAGTGCTCCCGAACGCCACAAGAGGCCTCACCTTGAGGTGTGGTTGCTCGATGCACAGTAACACCACAAAGACCTCACCCCAAGATGCGGTAGTCACACCCTTATTCTCTGGTGATCATTGCCACAAAGGCCTAGATCATGGTTCCACTAAGGGATTTCCTTCGAGGCGGAAACTGGACCTTACACAAAGCTTGGGGCACACATCCACAACTTAATTGGAGGATCCCAAGAAATCACCACAAAGGCCTAAAATCCATCTAGGATTCCAAGAACCCAAGAGTAACAAGCTCCTCACTTTCACTTCCACGAATCACCGTGGAAAGCTCAAACCGATGCACCAAATGCAATGGAAAATCCTTAACTCCCAAATTCCACCAAAGCTACAAAAAGCTTGTGAGGGAAGAAGAGAGGAAGAACAAAGGAAATCTACAAAGAACTCCAAGATCAAGATCTAGAGGAGTCCACTCACAAACAGAGGGATTTGGTTGGTTGAAATGTAGATCTAGATCTCCCCTTACTTTTCCCTCAAAAAGATTCGAGAAACATAGTAGGAATAGAGGGAAAGGTCAAGCTCTCAAGGTCAACAATGAGAGAGATAAAAAGGGGGAGAGGGTTGGCTTCCCAAGGAGGAAGAAGGGGGCTATTTATAGTCCCCCACAAAATATAGCCGTTGGAACTTTCCAGGCTGGAATATCCAGCCTAAGTGAGGGCCGAAATATCCGGGCCGAAACAAAATAACCATCCAAATGTCCGGTGGCAGCCTAGTAGCATTTTTCGTTAATTTCTTAGCCGATTTTTGGGGGCCGGATATTTGCAAATATGGAAATAAGTGTGGGGTGATTTTCTATGAATTTTAGAGTGAAACCTCTCAATACGAGAAACTAAGAAAAACTCCAATATCCAAAACACAACAAGTAAATCAGGTGGAATCCATTTTCGATGATCTAGAGCTTGACATGGAAATAACCACAAGCTCTAAAACACCACATCGATAAGATCCAAATAACACCAAGGAAAGACGATGCAAGGATGCAAAGCTTTGAGCTCTCTGAAGGATACGATCGAGTTATTCACTCGAGAGCCCTCTTGATAGTATGAAAACTAAACTATAAACCGGTCTCCAACTACACCATGAGACCGGTAAGAAATAAACTCTATCAACAGCAAACCTTAACCTTATGTGTTCCATTTGAGCTCGATGATGACGATCTTAAACCGGTCTTGAAGTTAAACTTGAGGGCTCACTTCATCTTCATCTTCATTTTCAAGACATACTTGACACTTGATATTCTTCATCAATTTCTTCTTATTGCAACCTTGAAGCCAACATATGGTTCAATCATTGCCTATGAACAATTCCTACAAATATAACTCAATGCAAACATTAGTCCATAGGGATTGTCATTAATTACCAAAACCACACATGGGGGCTCCGTGCACTTTCAGGTACAACTGGTACAAGTACTGGTCATGGTACCGCGATATGCCATCCGTTACCGCGAGCGTTACCAACACCGGTACTACCGCCACGTTTACAATTGATAGAGTGGCACCTCAGCTGGTACTACCACGATCATGAAAACATGCGATTCAAGCGGTAGTTCCAAGCTAGGTACAGGTTGAGTACCGTCTGGATTACAGCAAGATAAACCATAAAAGCGGTACCGTGAGCGGTACTACTGCATCCATAAAGAGAACCTGTAGTGCAGCTGGCAACATTCCAGATCACGCGTACACGTGTGTTGGAGGTGGTAGCGGTACTACCGCTCCCAACACCGGTACTACCGGTCAGGGCAAAAACCACAAAAATCCTTCAGCATTTCAATACCTCTCCAATCAGAACCTCGCGACACGCACACAAGAACCAGAAAAACCTATCACCTAAGACCTAGCGTAGACTACAAAGTCTTCAACACAACTATGCACACACTGAAGTGCTATTCAACTGTTGTTATCAAACGCAGAAAACACAAAAGGAGACCGTGATCTTTCACTATCATTTATGCTCAAAACTATTCTACCATTGCTCTAAACATAGAGCATGTAAATCCTCGATGAGAACCCTAATCTCTGGATCGGTCTTTTATGGGCTCCTTTCACCAAGTGGAACTTTGTAATGTCCCAGGTTTAGAGGCGATCGAGGGGTAGATTTTAGAAAGGGATGTGCATTGCATTGTAATTTACGGGGAAATTTCGCGCTTTTAAAACAAAACTGCATTGAAGGGGGACAGGTTTCTCTCTCGACACCTTACAGGGTTAGGGTTTCGAGAGTGCGATGAACTTGTTCCTACTTGTCTAAAATTAGGGTTTTGAGAAGAGAGACGTGATAATTGCATTGAAATCTTAAGTTGTATGATTGAATTACAAGTTAAGTGGTATGTCTGAATTCAAACCAAATTTGAATTTGAATTTCAAATTCAAACATCAAATAATCATCACATAATTCAAATTTGAGATAATTTCACAAACAAATACTATTAAGCAATAATATAAGTAATACAACTATTACACTAAGCTCAATAAGGAAAACTTGGGCTTTATTGATCATCACACACATAATACATTGTCTTTACAATATTCAGATTTGAATTATGAAATTTACAACAAATTACAAGAATTGAATAAATAGAAAAAGAAAGAAAAAGGAAATTACAATTCAATGGTCTATCCTAAATACTACAAGCTCATCTTCACTTGATCTTGGACTTGATGACCTCCATAGTCATCTTGACCAATTCTTGATACCTGCACATAAAACAACAAAGAGCACATTATGCCAAGTGGCATTGCCACTTGGCGAGGTTAGCAAATAATGGAAATGATGAGGATATGATCAAGTCTCGCCGAGCGGATCCATGCCACGGACGGAAACAAGTCCAAGTGCACGAGCACTAGCACACACACACGGCCGAGCTGCTCACACGGCGAGTGTGCATGCAGCACACCACACACACACAGCGATGAGTCACAACGGGCTGCCGGGCCTTGTTGTCGACCGAGAGATGGAGGTGGAGATCATATAAAGTCTCCACGAGTAAACCCTAACCATTGCCATCGACAGAATTGCACTCGGTAAGCCACCAAGAACGAGTCAAGAACTCAAGAACAGCTTGAACAGCTCTACGCTGTTCAACATATCTTCACCACCACAGCAAATAACCAGGAAGCATCAAGCCACAGGGAGGAGCAGGGCAAGCCAAACTAACCACCAGAAGCAAAACCTCTACACCAACATCCAATTCTAGGAGCTGGAGTGAGGTATACAAATCATCCTGAACAAACCAGATGGTTTTGTTCATAAATAAACATATGCACCAATCACACATAAGCAAAAGGGTAGATACCCTATGTTTGTGTCATCCTATGGCTAACTAGTCATTTGGTTCAAGCAAACATAAAGAACAGCCAGTAGAGATCATCCAGGGAACATTGGTTGTGTCTACACATGGACACAACCGAGAGAAATCCAACATGGATTCAAAACCCCGGCCGGATACCGAGGCTCACTTGACAACCAGAGCTAGCTAAGCCATCGGACATGATAGACTATCATGTGTCTATCTAGATTATCAACATCAAAAGCATCCGGCAACCAGAAATGGTAAGGCCGGTAAGCAACAATCCACCACGGCCGGTTCTCGAGAAGTGGGAGCTACCATGACGACACCAAGTGGGTCATCAAGGCTACCTCAAACCACGACCAACATTCCCAGCACTTATATCATTACCCAGAGGGGTTCAAATGAAGCTAGGGTTCCCAATAAATGATTGGCATCCCTTTAGCTTTACCAAATCCACTCATATGATCATCACTGCAGAGCAGTTCATATCATTTATCTACTTAATGAATCAAAGCTACACGAGATAAATGAAACAGAAGTAAGCTATGCACCGGGCCATGCGAGATGATCCAATGGATCATTGCGGACGATAGTGAGGGCTTGAGCAAACACCAAGGAATACAAACACAAGCCGGTGTGTTACACCGACATCGAGGAGAGCATCGGCTAGACACAAGAATGAAACAGCGGCCATTCACCAAGCAAGCCGATGATCATAAGATCATCGGGACTTGACCAAGCATGCTAGAACCAAGCCTAGCATCAACACCTTAACCATATAAATTAAATGGCCTCAGAACAGGAACAATGGCATAGCAGACAATCAAATATATGACATATAATTGAATGCAGTAACACATCATCAAGGGAAGGTGTTGTCTAGACCACAAGCATGCTCAAGGGAGCATGTCCATGAATTATAGCACACTGAAGAGCACCCAGGTGCACTGGTTCTTGCAAATTAGCAAGAATTGCACACTGCAATCAAACCAGAGCAGTATATATGAATACATTTGATGTCAGGCAAGCATAGAAACAAGAACTGAGGCACAGGGAAGAAATCTTGCAAGTAAGGCAAGCTTACACAGGCACATAACTTAGCAATCTTGCGCAGCAGCACAAGCAGCACATCAGCATAAGCAACACAGCAGTAGCACACGCATAGCGCAGCGACGATAGCACGGCGAGGAGCGAGGCAAATATGGCGCGACAGAAGAATACAACAGCTCTTGCGCGAGGCAAGCACGGCACAGCAGCGAGGACTAGAGGAGGAAGAAGGTCGGGCACGGGAGGGGAGCCAGGAAAAGAGGCGCACTTACCCGGAGTCGAGGAGAACAGCGCAGCCATGGCGGCCACGGCGGCACACACCGGAGCGCGGCGGCGCCAGGCCAAGCCAGGCCATGGCCGCACCACAGCACCACGGCCAGGCACAGCAACACCGCAGCATCAGGGGCGCCGGCAGGCGGCGCATCGCCATGAATCCTTGCGGCCAGGGTTGCAGACGAGTTGGGGCCGCATGGTGGCGTGGATGAATTCCGGATCGACGCGGACCACCGTGTCCGCCGTCGAAAGGCGGATCGAGATCCACCCGATCTCGCCGGCGGCGGCGGCTGAGTTGGCCGGAGAAATTCCGAGAAGGGGGCGGCGACGAGGAAATCGCCAGAGAGGAGAAGGGGATTAGGGTTAGGTCGAGCGGCGCGGGGAGAGGGAGTGAGAAAGCGACCGCTCGGGTCGGTTGGACCCGAGCTGGTTTAGCCCAATCCACTGGGCCACCCTGACAGGTGGGCCCAGGGGCAAAAGTGACTTTTCACAATTCAATAAAAACATGAAATTTTGAAATTCAAAAGAAAATTGATAAAAGCTCATAAAAATAAATTAAAAATATGAAAAAGGATCAGCATAAAATTCTCTATTTAAATAAAATATCAAACATAATTTTTGAAGACAATTAAGAAGAAGTCTTATTGTGATGATTTAAATAAGAATTAAGACCACATATATTATTTTCTAAAATGAAAATAAGTCCATTAATGTAATTGGACTTTAAAAACACCTTGACAATATTTCAAGGTTGTATTTATCCTAAACAGAGTATCTCCAAATCTATCTTAGTATTAACCTCTCATAAAATAACAACGACATCGGAAGGGGAAACAAACCCTAAAACTGGAATCATGCATAATTGCTTCTTTAACCATTGCCCTTATCGGACAATGATGCTATTTTTCAGAGACAGAGGACAAGGGTCAGTCCACACCTTCCAACTGCAAACTTTGCAGTATTCAGGCAAGTTCATCACTTGCTCATGTCATTTGAGTATTTCTATCAAATTACTTGCAAAGTATTATGGATATCACTATTGCATAAAAATCAAAACCACTACTTTCATAACTATGAATATGACTATGTGGTGGGCAATGGAACCATGGATTGTGTTGATATGGTGGAGGTTCCATTGCACGGGTTTATATCCATCTAGGATTAAACAACAAATGTCGCCAGATGATTCTTGTGCCGTAATAACCGTGTTAACCATAAGATCCGGAGTGGGACGGAGTAGTCAAAAGTGTTTCCACCTCTCGTTCATCAACGGATGCGCTTACCGTAGCGGCTTGTGTACGGCGGAACAACCGGAGGGTGGGGATCCCATTCTAATTCCCCACGGTAAAGCATTGCTTGCCGTAGCGAGTTGTGTCTTGCGGAACAACCGGAGGGTGGGGATCCCATTCTAATTCCCCACGGTAATGCGGTCTATGATGGGTTGCAGCTATCGGCGTAGGAGTGTATGGTAGAGCCCATCACCGTTGTCGTGGTCGGGGTCCACCCCGAAATTACGGGAATAATGGGACCGGCGTGGACCCGGTGGTCGGGGCATGCAACAACGGGTGGGTGTTCGAGGTAGCGGAGGAACATGATTGGCTAGACCTTATACCGGGCCTCACACCAAAGGAAGTGTGGACGGGAAAGCTGCCCGGTTGGCACCAAGGTTAAGATCTCTGTTGCGGTCATAAACCCACCGGCGGGCAGCGACGGGCAACACCGTAGAGCCGGGAATCTCCCAGGACTGCGGCTGGCCCTGGTCCCTCCGAGCGACGGCCAGCAAAGCCTTCGGCACGCACGTTCGATGCTGATGCAAGGGCGTGCCACCTGACCTATACCTGGTCAGGAAGGTGTTGGATGATGCCTCGCTTAGTTTCCTGCATGGCATACATGTAAACGTTAAATACGAGCCTCGATCGGCTCTCAGGTTGTCCTGTGAATCGGCTCAAGGAGCCGATCCACCCATGATGCGTACGAGGTGTACGATCAGATGGTGGTCCTGCTTGATCAAGATGAAGCTAAAACGACCTACTACGATTTGGGGTTTTCACCGCATAATCGGAACATCCTACTCGTGATCGAGCCTGGCGGCCACGCACGGTGATCGTAAACCGACCCTAGACAAGGCCTAAAAACCAACACAAAGTTGATCCTCGGAACATCCTGTCTAGGGCTAGCAAACTACACCCTACGCGCCACTTGGATCCTTCGACCCGTTTGTAAGGCCTAACGATGCGGATATTAAACTAATCCTTGAAGAACAAGGAGCAATCATAACGGATCGGATCTACTAAACAATGATCAAGCGGGGTGCCGCCCTTACACCCAAGATAGGTGTAAGGGCGGCTAGATGCCTAAGGGTTGCACGACGATAGCATATGATATGATGAACGATGCTAACCCTAAAACATCCATGATAACTACGTTGCTCGCCATCAAAAAGGCTTCAGTACGAGCAACGCATGAACGACGGATAAACGTGCTGCTGCCTAGATCGCAAGATGCGATCTAGGCAGCATGGTGCTTACCGGAAGAAACCCTCGAGACGGGGAGTTGGCGATGCGCCTAGATTGGTTTTGTGGTGAACGTGATTGTTGTTTATTTCATAAACCCTAGATACATATTTATAGTCCGGGGACTTTCTAATTCGAGGCGTGCACCTAACCGGTGCACGGGTTAAACTCTAACTTCTAAACGACACGTATCCTACTATGTTACAGATACACGGGCAAACTAGCCCAAACTTGGTATACAAGGCCGATTCATGTATTCCTTCTATGTATATTCTTCAAGCCCATCTTCAATCGCGGCCCACCTCTAATCCGGTCAAATTCTGGTGATAACACATGCCCCCCTGATTTTGGAAATGACATTTCCAAAATCATTACGCTTTTCCTTCGTCGGGTCATGTCGTGGCAGAGCAAAACTGCCGCAGAATCCTTCATCATGATGCCTTGCCTCCTCCACTTCTCCGCGTGGCCTGACATTTTTTTTTCTTCTGTTGGGCACCACTTCCTCGGAAACTGCCGTGGCATTGAATCTCCACTATATCCCCTTTATTTAACCGTTCCAAACAGTTTGCTTCGTCATCCTCTTCGCACTAGCACTCCAAAAGCCCTCCTGCGCCACCATGTCTTCTTCTTCCTCCGCCTCATCGGGTCTTTCCATCGAGTCCTCCTCCTCCCGCGAGCCGACGCCGGAGTGGAACCCGGCGGAGGCCCACGCGGCCAACATCCGCCGCGCCATCGAGGCCGGGGATGAGCCGAGTCACAACTTCTCCATCTGGTCAGAGGACGACAAGTCCTCGACCGATGGGGAAAGTGACCTCCGCTTCCTCGCCGACGGGGAGACGGAGGAGGAGAGCGATGACGACCGACTCTCCTGCAATGACTTCACCTTCTCCGAGGAGGAGGAGGAAGAAGAGGAGGAGGAGGAGGACGACACCTCCTCCGACGAACCGCCGGCCAAGCGCCACTGCCCCTGGCCGGGGAATCTCAGTGATTTCGACAGCGACGACGACGGCGACGACGAGGAGGATGAGGACAACGAAGGTCCTGCCGGCGGCCGCTACAACAGCGACGACGAGCCCGCCGGGAGTAGCGCCGACAGCGGCGACGACGGCGACGACGAGGGCAGCGACGGCCCGTAGATAGGACCCTTAGCATAGGATCAGTAGCAGTAGCCGGGGCAATGTATCCCCTTAGTACTTCCTTTTGAGAGCAATCAGCTCTTTTATGTAAGAAATCTCGTTTATCAATGAAGAAGTTCCCCAATTTGATTTTGCCGATTTCCTTTATGCCAATTTAGCCGATTTCCCCTCATACTGATTTTGCCGATTGTCTCTTAGCCAATGCTCAATTAGCCGATGGCCACGCATCGGTCCCTATAATCCGTCCTTCATCTCTTCGACTACGGAGTGATCGTAAACCTGGTCAACGCTCAGTAAGCCGATGTCAGCGCATCAATCCCTCATGATCTATCCCTCATCTTTTCGACCGATGAGTTTGAGCTACGATGGATCACCACCTTTGAAGAAGATCGCGACACGGGACTAGCCGATGGCAACCCAATCGGCTTCCAAAAACAGAGCATCCACCGGGCCGGCTGCCCCCGAGCCTCGGTCGAGGTGCAAACGAGTGATGAGGACACGTAATTCGGACAAATGGACCCGAGCTCGATCGTGTCCGAGAGAGCTACCATGCGAAGTCAGCCGAGCCGATCACCCCTCTTCCGTTGAAAGCCGATATCGCGAGATGGTCACCGGCGGCTTTAGAAACCAAAACTCCTCTGACAAAGAGTTGGAGGTCCTCGTGTCTTGAACACGCAACTGGTAGATCCTGTGTCGTTGTGCTAGAGTCGATGGCTATGCATCGGCTTTGTTCCTCATGAGAATTTTTTTTTACGGGCCGATTTTTTCTATCGACCCCCAATATTTCACTGCACATGTATCGCACATGTTCATTTGACTAGGTGCCCCCCGAGCCGATTCTGCCAGGTAACTGCTGATATCGGCTCTGTGGTTAGCCAAAGCACTAAAATGTGAACGTCGGCTCTGTTAGGAACAATGTGGATTTCTTCCAGCGCATCAGCCGACGCAAACCCATTGCCCATTAGATCGACGTTGAACCCAGGCAGAATGAATGGTGAGGATAATTTTGGCCGATTGCTGGAATCGGCCTCCATGTCGAATTGCTTAATGAAGGCTTTGCAATGTTCCTCCATAGATCCTTGGGGCCGATCACATGGATCGGCATCGCCATGTTTGTCCATAGATGTTGCTCTTGTTGCACGGTCAGGCCGGTGGATAAAACCAGCCTAACCCCGTCCTTTGTCACGTCAATATGCTCGCAGTCGTCCAAATTGATGCCTGAGAGTGGCTCTTGGCCTGATGTCTCCCAAACGTTCATGCGAACCGTTGAAATCTCGGCTGAATCATCTGCGTGGACGACTTCTACTTCATCTCCATACCACTGTATTAGGCATTGGTGCATCGTGGATGGAATGCAACAGTTGGCGTGGATCCAATCTCTCCCTAGTAGGACAGCATAGGTGCTCTTGCTGTCGACAATGAAGAACGTCGTAGGGACGGTCTTCCTTCCTACGGTCAGATCCACGTTCAGAACACCTTGTGCGTCAGATGCTTGGCCGTTGAAATCGCTCAGTGTCACATTGGCCTTGATCAGATCCGAGCTAGAGCGTCCCAACCGTCGTAGCATGGAGTATGGCATAATGTTAACTGCCGCTCCGGTGTCCACCAACATCTTGTTGACAGGCTGCCCATTGATGTAACCTCGCAAGTACATGGCCTTTAGATGCCTGTAGCTTCTCTCTCATGGCTTCTCAAAGATGACCGGCCGTGGGCCGCAGTCAAGTTGTGCCACAGGTGCTTCATCTACTCCTGGAGCACTAAACTCCGTTGGCAGGATGAACACCATGTTTGTGCCAGCCGATGTCTCATCGTCGGCTTTCTTTTGTACGGGCGCCACTCTTTCCTTTGTGGCCGACCTTCTTCGTCCGGGGTTCGCTGAATTTTAGCGGCCGGATCAGGCCGCGCCTTCCTCCAACGTGTGCGGGTATAACCTTTCGGCTTCCTCCAACCCACGTAGACGCTGAACCCTTCGCTTTTGGGAACGGCCGAGCCCATCGGGGCACCACCTTGGCCGATGATACTTGTCTTCTTCTTCATCATCGTCCTCTAGTTCCTCGAGATCTTCCATCCGAGCGGACTCGGCATTCTTATTCCGAGGCGGGAGAGGCCCTAGACGTTTGAACACGGACACGTTAGCTGCATCCTTCTTCTTTTGTTTACATTCTGGGCAATTGCCGATTGTAGGCAATCGGCTCATTCCTGAATCCCGGCGGTGTACGAAGAAGGGGCAGTCCCAGTGCCTATCCACGTCGTCTTGCTCCCTCGACTTTTCCTTGGCGTGGCGCTCATATCGCTCCTCGTCGCGATCATGCCGACGGTGTCTCCTGGCGTCCCTAGCCAGACGATCTCTTTCATAATCGTCGTTGTATCGCCGGCGTTGGTCGTATTGACCCACGTACTTGTTGAGGAGGTGATCGAGAGAGGTCGGTCGATATCTTACGTTCCTCACTTCTCCCTCCGTGATGTAGCGCTTGCCATCGTGACGGAGCCGATCGCGTGGAGCGGCTTCCTCCGTGTCCTTGCTATGAGAGCAGTTGCCCTCATCTCCGTCCTTACCGAGTGGTGCCCGAGGTCCTACCATGTTGATATTGCACGAGAAATCTGGCTGGCACCCTCCATGGTAAGTATACTCCACCATGTTAACGGCGGGGAAGGGGTGTGTGTCGACCTTCATGGCGTGCCGGCTGAAAATTAGCCGTCCTTGTTCTATCGCCATTTGGACCTGTTGACGCCACACCCTGCGGTCGTTGGTTGCATGGGTGAACGTGTTATGCCATTTGCGGTATGGCTTTCCGTTCAGCTCTTGCACCGTGGGGATCTTGTGGCCTTCGGGTAACTTTAGCTGCTTCTCCTTGAGTAAGAGGTCGAAAATCTGCTCAGCTTTGGTCACGTCGAAGTCAAACCCTTTTGGAGGACCTTGTGGCTTAACCCATTTACAGGACACGGGGCTTGCCCCCCGAGTCCATTCAGCCACTGCTACCTCTTGATCTCCCGCGAGCACCTTCATCTTCATCCGCCTCAACCGGGACCACCGCACGCTTGAATTTATCCTGGTAAACATCCGGGTGGCGCCTGTTCATATGCTGACAGCTTCTGCACCATGTGCGCCAGTGAAGGGTAGTCTGCTTGGGAGGCCACGTCCTTGATCGATGATGAGAGACCCACCACCGCCAACTCGACTGCTTCTTTTTCACTTACATGAACCGAATAGCATCGGTTCCTAACGGTCCTGAAGCGCCGGACGTATTCTGCCACTGTTTCCCCGCGCTTCGTCGTACTTGTGCTAGATCGGCAATGCCGGCCTCGGAAGCCTCCGAGTGATACCTGCACGTGGAACTCGTTCTTCCAAGCTGCTTCCAAGTCCGAATTGAGTTTGGTGGCAGCGATGTGTACCACCCGAAAGCCGATCCTGTGAGGGACCGCGCGAAGAACCTCACACGCAGCTCGTCTGATGCTGAGATCGTGCCCAGCTGTGCCAAATATCGGCTCACATGCTCGATGGAGCTGGAACCATCCGATCCATTAAACTTTGTGAAATCGGGGAGCCGATATTTGGGTGGTAGCGGGATCAACTCGTACTCGTTGGGGTACGGCTTGGAATAGCCGATTGTCCTCCTTTTCGGCATCATGCCGAACCGGTCTTTCGAATTGTACAAATCTGATCCGCGGTGATGGCCGCAGGCGTCGAACTCCGAAGATTCTTCGGGGTGGCATACTTAGCCAGCCATGCTTGCTTTTCTAGCTACGAGCCAAGCTGCAGGAGCCGAGCTGCGGAGGTTTGTCGGAGTGGCATACTTAGCTAGCCACGTACGCTTCTCAAGATCTGTTCCCGAAGCTCCTCCCTGCTGTTCCGGAAGTCCCCGTCGTTGCGGCCTCGGTTCGAGAGTGCCCGAGTCATTGCGGTCCGGCACGTATGCGCACGTGTATCCGTGAGGGATCTCCTTAGGCGCCTCATGCAAGAATTGGTAGTCACTAGGGTCACCACCGATCTTGTAGACGACGTATGCCGATGAACTCGGCACTTCTGGTGCTGCCAACGCGAACGGCAGCGGTGGATGGGACTGGAGTGGCCTTTCTCCATGGTGAGTCCCCAGAGCCGGTCCTGACGGAGAATACTGATGGCTCATGATTTCCTGGATCACGCGCAGAGCGACACGCTCCAAAGTGTTCACCGAGGCTCTCGGAATGGCGGTGCGGCGAATGAGCCACCATGAAGTTGATCTCCCGACGCGGCGACCTGGTGCGTTCTTCGACGGGGTGGACAGGTCCACTCCATCGAGCGCGCCTTCGGGTGAGAACCCTTTCCACCCGATGCCATGTGAGCGGGTTCCGTGAAAAGAGCCGATGAGGTCGGCTTCGAGGACTGCTTTGATCTCGTCATGCTTCTTCTTGAGCTCCTCGGTCGGATCCTCGTACTTGACCGGAGTGCCTTCCGCCATCTCGGATGTAGATGGCGATGCGGTGGATGTCGAAGATTGTCCCACCGGGCGTGCCGAGAATGTGTTGCGGTCGAGAAACCCACCGGCGGGCAGCGACGGGCAACACCGTAGAGCCGGGAATCTCCCGGGATCGCGGGCTGGCCCCGGTCCCTCCGAGCGACGGCCCGCAAAGCCTTCGGCACGCACGTCCGATGCTGATGCAAGGGCGTGCCACCTGACCTATACCCGGTCGGGAAGGTGTTGGATGATGCCTCGCTTAGTTTCTCGCATGGCATACACGTAAACGTTAAATACGAGCCTCGATCGGCTCTCGAGGTTGTCCCGTGAATCGGCTCAAGGAGCCGATCCACCCATGATGCGTACGAGGTGTACGATCGGATGGTGGTCCTGCTTGATCAAGATGAAGCTAAAACGACCTACTACGATTTGGGGTTTTCACCGCATAATCGGAACATCCTACTCGTGATCGAGCTCGGCGGCCACGCACGGTGATCGTAAACCGACCCTAGACAAGGCCTAAAAACCAACACAAAGTTGATCCTCGGAACATCCTGTCTAGGGCTAGCAAACTACACCCTACGCGCCACTTGGATCCTTCGACCCGTTTGTAAGGCCTAACGATGCAGATATTAAACTAATCCTTGAAGAACAAGGAGCAATCATAACGGATCGGATCTACTAAACAATGATCAAGCGGGGTGCCGCCCTTACACCCAAGATAGGTGTAAGGGCGGCTAGATGCCTAAGGGTTGCACGACGATAGCATATGATATGATGAACGATGCTAACCCTAAAACATCCATGATAACTACGTTGCTCGCCATCAAAAAGGCTTCAGTACGAGCAACGCATGAACGACGGATAAACGTGCGCTGCCTAGATCGCAAGATGCGATCTAGGCAGCATGGTGCTTACCCGGAAGAAACCCTCGAGATGGGGGAGTTGGCGATGCGCCTAGATTGGTTTTGTGGTGAACGTGATTGTTGTTTATTTCATAAACCCAAGATACATATTTATAGTCCGGGGGACTTTCTAATTCAGGCGTGCACCTAACCGTGCACGGGTTAAACTCTAACTTCTAAACGACACGTATCCTACTATGTTACAGATACACGGGCAAACTAGCGCAAACTTGGTATACAAGGCCGATTCATGTATTCCTTCTATGTATATTCTTCAAGCCCATCTTCAATCGCGGCCCACCTCTGATCCGGTCAAATTCTGGTGATAACAATCTCTTATGGGTAAAGCAACACACCTCTGCAGAGTGTAAAGAACTGTGACCTGTCACTCCCTGTTCCGGGATAAGGAACTGCGAACGCGGCCGGAAAGGAGCTCCATGAAGTTCTAGTGAACCGGTGAAGGCTGACGGACATAGCTCTTTGAAATAAAAGCAATCTCTTGAAGAAATGTTTACCAAAACTTGCATTGGTATTAGACTTTCTGTTCTAATATCGTAGATAGTGCATTAAACACCTCTTATCTATAATGAACTTGTTGAGTACGCTCGTACTCATACCACTCTTAAATCCCATGCTTAGATTGTCTGAATCGTCTGGAGGAGGACTACGACAACAATGAAGGAGCCGAGATCATCGGCTATGAGGAACCAGACCTCTCTGGAGGTATTGAGGGCGTAGACTACCTCATCGTCTACGGAACCGGGGAGGCTTCCGGAGGAGATCAAGCCTAGAGATATCCAGTAGTAGTAGTAGCCGAGCAGCCCGAACTCTTAGTATTTAGCTGCTCGAGGCAATAAATGTGTAATTTAATGAGACTCTTATATTGTAAGCTAAGTTGGGTTCACCTCGAACCCAGGAGTATCCCTCTTTGGACCCAAGAGGAGCTCCAAGACAATATATGTTTGATGCTTGTAATAATAAGTGAATGAGTTATGGACCCTGCTATGTTCTATTGTACTACTCTGAGGGATGTAATATTTGCGGAATGGTACTTCGTGAATGTTATATCAACGACCGGCATACTACAACATGCGGTGGTATGCGGTGGTCACCACAGTTGGTATCAGAGCAAAAGCTTTGACCTTAAGTTGGAACCTAGTAAATGGGACCGAACGTTAGGAGTCAAATAGGACTAGTAAAGAATTCTCTAAAAATATGGTGTATATTCAATTGAGAATAAAACAATCATATCTTTTAGTGCGATAATTCTTTATTATCTCTATTATGATGCATTATTATTAATCTCATAATCTTTCTATTTCTACAGCCAACATGGCAAGTTCACGTCCTGGACGAAACGTGAAGGTGATGGATTCCATACTGAGTGAATACGAAGGAGGACTTGCAGATATTCTACGGGCCATGTTACTTGAATTTGGGTGTGATCCCCAGATTCAAGTAAAGAAATACATGTACTATGATGATACTATATTGGCCAAATGTAGGGTAGGGCTACGACTTCCCGAATCTTTGGGAATGAGCGTAGTAATGCCGGCAGGGAAGCCCGAACTATGAACACAGCCTACCATATTGCCGTTATGAGAGCCATAACCGATATTCGGGAGCATAAGACGAAAGAGCTTATGGGTTCCGAATTCACACACATTCCTCATATGGAGGAGGACGATGATCCCATGCTGAACCATTTCAAATATGCCAAAAGCAAACCAGCCGAAGCAGCAAAATATATGGACAATAGCCGCAACTTATTATCATTGTTCTTTCAATTGAACCGTCATTTGGCGGGAGCAATTGATACAATGCTAGAGGAGTTTACTGAACCCAAGGAGGAGACTAAGGGGAAGGAACCTATGGAGAATGAGGTGCACACACCAGTCTACTCAGCTGGTGACTATATCAGTATAGATCCTTTTGAGCGTGAAGCTACACCTGTTACACCTGGGAACTATCTGGGAAGTTCCTACGGGGGATATGAGGGTGGAGAGGAATCCGGGAACAATCAGCGTTCCGTGACTCCAATAGAAAACTCCACGGGTTGGCGTTGGGGGTCTGATACGGGAACTCATAGTACCACAGCGTATTATGATGGGGAGATGAATGAAGATGCCACGACCCAGCACCAGAGTTATCCGTGGAATGAGGAGGTAGTTGGAGGGTATCCGACATAGGTTGAGTCGGATACGAATGTAGGAAATACCTATGGTGTAGGTACAGGGGAGTACACCCGATGGGTGGATTACGATGCACTGAATGATCAGTTCATGAACACTGATTTCTCCCTAGGATCATCATCGGGGAGACCTTATGTTCCAGGTTTTGTCAGGAGAACGACACGTTCGACCGGATGGAAGCCTGGAATGTATCGGGAGTGAAGATCGATTAGAGACTACCAAGGGAAGCAAAGCTACAATACACAAGTACCACGTGTATTGTAGAGTGTAATATTTTGTAGAAATTTGTACATATACTTTAATAAGTGAGTTTGCATACTCACATCGACTTGAGTATTGTAATAAGACCACTTATGCATGTATATACAGGGTATATGTTTTGTATGATTTGGATTTGCTTCTTGATTTTCATTGCGTGACTAGTTCTGTGCACAATGTTGAGCTCAGAAACCTTGCGCATGGAGTAATTATGAGTATCATCTTGTGTTGCAGAACTAGGGGGTTATGTCGGGAGCGTTAGGAGAGGAGACCGAAGCGCAGCGCATGGAGCGCGAAGCAAAACAAAAGGAAGAGGCTGACGAAGCAGCCAGAGATCAGTTTCACCACCACCACCACCCATGACGCAGCAGAATTTCATTCAGTACATGCAGATGGTGGAAGAGAGACAACGTGTCACGTTGGAGCAGCAGAATAAATTCTTCCAGGAGCTGCTGCAACAGAACCAGGTAGAGAGACCCGAGAATCAGGGAGTCACCTTAGCAGACTTCCAGAATACCAAGCCTATATCTTTTGCATACGCGCCCGAGCCAATGGACGCGGAAGATTGGCTTATGGATACTGAGCGAAAGCTCAATACCGTTGGTTGTAATGATCAGGAGAAGGTCCGTTATGCTACACATCTGTTGTGTGGACCCGCTGCATCATGGTGGGATAATATTGTAGCCGTTTATCCGGCGGGAAAGGTATTCACCTGGGAGGAGTTTGCAAGGAAGTTCAGGGAATCCAATGTCCCTGAAAGTATTGTGGAACTGAAGCGTCGAGAATTTGAAAGTCTCGAGCAGAAGGATAAGGCCATCCTGACCTATGTCGGGAGTTTTCAAAGTTGTCCCGGTATGCTGTGGAGGAAGTCAACACCGAGGACAAGAAGAAGAAAAGGTTTTCGAGGGGGTTAAGTCCCCGAGTTCAATGTACAGCTCCGTATGATGAGAGCAACGGAATTTCAAGAGTTGGTGGATGCTTGCCATCACTCCGGAAGATGATTTTAAACAAGCTGCAGGAGGAGAAAAGGAAAAAGGCCAAGTTTGAGCCTAAGAGGTTTGTTAGTAACAAGCCCAATACCGACTTGAGTTTCAAGCCCAGATTCAACAACAACAACAACAACAGTAACTACTACGGTAGTAGGAAGAACCAAGCATTCCAGTCTGCAAATCAAATAGTTTGCAGAAGCTGTGGATTCACAGGGCATTTTGCCAAAGACTGTAAGAAGCCAAAGATCATATGCTTTGGTTGTCGCCAGGAGGGGCACATGCTGAAGGACTGCCCCAAGAGAAACACCGGAGGAGGTCAATCTGGAGGAGGAGGAAGCCGAGGAGGAAACACCGGAGGGAACTGGAAGAATAAGAAGCCCTTCGGCAAGCTGAACCGCACCGGTCTGGAGGAGGTGGCCAACTCCGATCGGGCGGTGATAGGTACGCTCCGGATACTCACTCATCCCGGCAAAGTACTTTTTGATACTCGGTGCAACTACATCATTCATTTCTCAACAATTCATCATCAAACATGGGATTAGTTGCACTAAGTTAGACACACCCATAACCATACTTTCTGCGGGGGGAACGATAGTAGTAACCCATACCAAACAAAAACAAGTCGTCATGATCAATAAGTGCGCGTTTGACGCGGACCTGTTCATTTTACCGATGAAGGACATTGATGTCATTCTTGGTATGAACTCGGTTGGAAGCTAATGGAGCATTGATCGATCGTGTGAACAAGACGGTATCTTTGAAAAGCCCCGATGGAAGTAGAATGATCTACCAAGGCGACAAACATACACAGATTGAAGTGGAGCTACAAGCTGAACGACATGAAGGAGGTGAAGCTGGAGAATATACCCGTAGTGAATGAATTTCGGGATGTATTTCCGCGGAATTACACGGTATGCCACCGAGATAGGGAGATAGAATTGACTATCGACCTAATTCCAGAACGGCTCCGATTGCTAAGGCACCATACAAGATGGGGCCCAAGGAGTTGAAAGAACTTAAGGAGCAATTGGATGATTTGGAACAGAAAGGATTCATACAAGAAAGTGTTTCACCATGGGGATCACCTGTGATCTTCGTGGATAAAAGAGATGGAGGAAGAAGGATGTGCGGAGACTACAGGAATCTGAATAACGTCACAATCAAGAACAAGTATCCACTACCAAGTATACAAGATCTATTTGATCAAGTTAGAGGTGCGGGAGTCTTTTCCAAAATCGATCTAAGGTCCGGTTATCACCAGATAAAGATCAAGAAGGAAGACGTTCCGAAAACTGCCTTTGTTTCAAGATATGGACATCATGAATATCTTGTAGTGCCATTTGGTTTAACCAATGCCCCAGCAATTTTCATGAATCTCATGAATAAGATTTTCATGCCATGTCTAGACAAGTTCGTCATCGTATTCATCGATGATATCTTGATCTATTCCAAAGATAAAGCTGAACATGCTGAACATCTGAAGATAGTGTTGCAAACACTAAGAGAACATCAACTCTATGCCAAATTCAGCAAGTGTGAATTTTGGCTAGATCAAGTGGAATTTCTTGGTCATGTCATTAGTAAAGATGGAATCGCTGTTAACCCGAGCAAGGTAGCAGCAGTTCTAGAATGGGAAGCACCCAAGACTGTCAAGGAGATCCGAGGATTCCTAGGAATGGCAGGATACTACCGGAGATTCATTGAAGGATTCTCCAAGATAGCGGGACCAATGACTAAGTTGTTAAGGAAGAACACACCATTCGTGTGGTCCGATGAGTGTGAGAAAAGTTTTCAGACTCTAAAGAGAAACTCACCACGAGCACCGGTGTTAGCAGTTCCGAAGATGGCAAGGATTACACCGTGTACCGTGACGCATCCAAGCATGGATTGGGTTGTGTACTCATGCAAGATCGGAAAGTGATATCTTATGGATCAAGGCAACTCGGACCTCATGAAGTAAACTATCCAACACATGACTTAGAATTAGCAGCAGTGGTATTTGCACTCAAAACATGGAGACATTTTCTCTATGGAGCCAAGTGTGAGCTCTATACGGATCATAAAAGCCTCAAATACTTCTTCACTCAGAAGGAACTCAACATGAGGCAGAAAAGATGGCTAGAATTAATCAAGGATTATGATTTGACCATCAATTACACTCCAGGAAAGGCCAATGTTGTAGCAGATGCCTTAAGTAGGAAGAGCACCGGAGGAGTGGAACAAGAAATATCACCGGAGTTGAGGAAGGAAATAAGTCAAGCCCAAATACAACTTTGGGAGAAAGAAGCTCATGAAGGATTATCGGCTTTACAAGTAGCCGATGAGCTAAATGTCAACTCTGAAGAATGAGATAATGATGGGATCAGTTGGACGATCCATTCATCGTGGAGGAGATGAGAAGGATAGATGAAGGAAGACCATCAGAATTTCATCGAGGAGAATCGGGATCATTATGGTTCCGAGAAAAGAATTTGTGTTCCGGATATTGCTGAAATCAAGGAAGTAATACTCCAGGAAGCACATCAAACACCATACTCCATTCATCCAGGAAGTACGAAGATGTACATGGATCTAAAGGAGCTATTACGGTGGAACAACATGAAGAGAGAAATAGCACAATATGTGGCGGAATGCCATACCTGCCATAGAGTGAAGGCTGAACATCGAGTCCGGCAGGAAAGTTACAACCTTTACCTATTCCAGAATGGAAATGGGAAGAAATAGGAATGGCTTTCATCACCGGACTACCCATGACAAATAAAAGAAGGACATGATATGGGTAATCGTGGACCGGTTGACGAAAAGTGCACACTTTTTAGCGGTAAACCAACAAGATAAAGGAGAGAAACTCATTGATCTTTACATCAAAGAGATCGTGAGTAAACATGGAGTGCCTAAGAAGATCGTGTCGGATCGAGGATCCGTATTCACGTCAACATTTTGGAAGCAATTACATGAAGCTTTAGGATCCAAGTTGGATTATAGTACCGCCTATCATCCTCAGACAGGTGGACAAACGGAGAGAACTAACCAGATTTTAGAAGATATGCTTAGGGCTTGTGCCCTAGATTTCGGAGGATCATGGGAGGAGCACTTGCCACTAGCAGAGTTTTCATACAATAATAGCTATCAAAGCAGCATCAAGATGGCACCGTTTGAAGCTCTGTATGGAAGAAAGTGTAGATCACCGATATGTTGGTATGAAGCTGGAGCAAGCAAAGAGTTCAACCCTGATTATGTCAAGGAAAAGCAACAAATCATTGACATCATCGGAGATAGACTTAAGATAGCCCGGAGCCGACGAAAAGAGTTACGCCGATCAAAGAGGAGAACATGGGAGCCACGAGTTGGAGACATGGTTTACCTTAAGGTGAGCCCGATGAAAGGACTTCAGAGGTTTGGAGTAAAAGGAAAGCTAAGCCCTAGGTACATCGGACCTTTTAAGATACTGAGTCAAAACCGAGGTTTAGCCTTTGAATTGGAACTACCGGGAAGATTATCTCAAGTTCACAATGTATTCCATGTGTCTCAACTCAGGAAATGCTTAAAAACCCCAGATGAGCCAATATCACATGACGAGCTCGAGTTACAACCAGATTTGACTTACATCGAGAAACCAACCAAGATTCTCGAGGAAAGCCGGAAACAACTCGAAATAAAGCTATCAAATACCGCAAGATACAATGGAAGCATCATCCCGAGAGGGAAGCCACCTGGGAAAAGGAGGAGGACCCGAGGAAAACATACCCCGAACTCTTCGGGTATTACAACCACAACTTCGGGACGAAGTTTTCTTTAAGGGGGAAAGGCTGTAATGTCCCAGGTTTAGAGACGATCGAGGGGTAGATTTTAGAAAGGGATGTGCATTGCATTGTAATTTACGGGGAAATTTCGCGCTTTTAAACAAAACTGCATCGAAGGGGGACAGGTTTCTCTCTCGACACCTTACAGGGTTAGGGTTTCGAGAGTGCGATGAACTTGTTCCTACTTGTCTAAAATTAGGGTTTTGAGAAGAGAGAAGTGATAATTGCATTGAAATCTTAAGTTGTATGATTGAATTACAAGTTAAGTGGTATGTCTGAATTCAAACCAAATTTGAATTTGAATTTCAAATTCAAACATCAAATAATCATCACATAATTCAAATTTGAGATAATTTCACAAACAAATACCATTAAGCAATAATATAAGTAATACAACTATTACACTAAGCTCAATAAGGAAAACTTGGGCTTTATTGATCATCACACACATAATACATTGTCTTTACAATATTCAGATTTGAATTATGAAATTTACAACAAATTACAAGAATTGAATAAATAGAAAAAGAAATAAAAAGGAAATTACAATTCAATGATCTATCCTAAATACTACAAGATCATCTTCACTTGATCTTGGACTTGATGACCTCCATAGTCATCTTGACCAATTCTTGATACCTGTACATAAAACAACAAAGAGCACATTATGCCAAGTGGCATTGCCACTTGGCAGGTTAGCAAATAATGGAAATGAAGAGGATATGATCAAGTCTCTGCCGAGCAGATCCATGCCACAGACAGAAACAAGTCCAAGTGCACAGAGACTAGCACACACACACGACCAAGCTGCTCACACAGCGGTGTGCATGCAGCACACCACACACACACAGTCGATGAGTCACAACAGGCTGCCGGGCCTTGTTGTCGACCGTGAGATGGAGGTGGAGATCATATAAAGTCTCCACGAGTAAACCCTAACCATTGCCATCGACAGAATTGCACTGGTAAGCCACCAAGAACAGTCAAGAACTCAAGAACAGCTTGAACAGCTACTGCTGTTCAACATATCTTCACCACCACAGCAAATAACCAGGAAGCATCAAGCCACAGGGAGGAGCAGGGCAAGCCAAACTAACCACCAGAAGCAAAACCTCTACACCAACATCCAATTCTAGGAGCTGGAGTGAGGTATACAAATCATCCCGAACAAACCGGATGGTTTTGTTCATAAATAAGCATATGCACCAATCACACATAAGCAAAAGGGTAGATACCCTATGTTTGTGTCATCCCATGGCTAACTAGTCATTTGGTTCAAGCAAACATAGAGAACAGACCGATAGAGATCATCCAGGGAACATTGGTTGTGTCTACACATGGACACAACCAGAGAAATCCAACATGGATTCAAAACCCCGGCCGGATACCGAGGCTCACTTGACAACCGAGAGCTAGCTAAGCCATCGGACATGATAGACTATCATGTGTCTATCTAGATTATCAACATCAAAAGCATCCGGCAACCAGAAATGGTAAGGCCGATAAGCAACAATCCACCACAGCCGGTTCTCGAGAAGTGGGAGCTACCATGACGAGCACCAAGTGGTCATCAAGGCTACCTCAAACCACAGCCAACATTCCCGACACTTATATCATTACCCGGAGGGGTTCAAATGAAGCTAGGGTTCCCAATAAATGATTGGCATCCCTCTAGCTATACCAAATCCACTCATATGATCATCAGCTGCAGAGCAGTTCACATCATTTATCTACTTAATGAATCAAAGCTACACAGATAAATGAAACAGAGAAGTAAGCTATGCACCAGGCCATGCAGATGATCCAATGGATCATTGCAGACAGTAGCAGGGGCTTGAGCAAACACCAAGGAATACAAACACAAGCCAGTGTGTTACACCGACATCGGAGAGCATCGGCTAGACACAAGAATGAAACAGATGGCCATTCACCAAGCAACTGATGATCATAAGATCATCAGGACTTGACCAAGCATGCTAGAACCAAGCCTAGCATCAACACCTTAACCATATAAATTAAATGGCCTCAGAACAGGAACAATGGCATAGCAGACAATCAAATATATGACATATAATTGAATGCAGTAACACATCATCAAGGGAGGGTGTTGTCTAGACCACAAGCATGCTCAAGGGAGCATGTCTATGAATTATAACACACTGAAGAGCACCCAGGTGCACTGGTTCTTGCAAATTAGCAAGAATTGCACACTGCAATCAAACCAGAGCAGTATATATGAACACATTTGATGTCAGGCAAGCATAGAAACAAGAACTGAGGCACAGGGAAGAAATCTTGCAAGTAAAGCAAGCTTACACAGGCACATAGCTTAGCAATCTTGCGCAGCAGCACAAGCGACACATCGGCATAAGCAACACAGCGAGTAGCACACGCATAGCGCAGCGGCATAGCACGAGCGAGGAGCGAGGCAAATATGGCGCAACGGAAGAATACAACGGCTCTTGCGCGAGGCAAGCACAGCACGACGAGCGAGGACTAGAGGAGGAAGAAGGTCGGGCACGGGAGGGAGCGGGAAAAGAGGCGCACTTACCGGAGTCGAGGAGAACAGCGCAGCCATGGCGGCCACGGCGGCACACACCGGAGCGCGGCGGCGCCAGGCCAAGCCAGGCCATGGCCGCACCACAGCACCACGGCCAGGCACAGCAACACCGCAGCATCAGGGGCGCCGGCAGGCGGCACATCGCCATGAATCCTTGCGGCCAGGGTTGCAGACGAGTTGGGGCCGCATGGTGGCGTGGATGAATTCCAGATCTACGCGGACCACCGTGTCCCGCGGCCGAAAGGCGGATCGGATCCACCTGATCTCGCCGGCGGCGGCGGCTCTGAGTTGGCGGAGAAATTCCGAAGAGGGCGGCGACGAGGAAATCGCCGAGAGAGGAGAAGGGGATTAGGGTTAGGTCGAGCGGCGCGGGGAGAGGGAGTGAGCAAGCGGCCGCTCGGGTCGGTTGGACCCGAGCTGGTTTAGCCCAATCCACCGGGCCACCCCGACAGGTGGGCCCAGGGGCAAAAGTGACTTTTCACAATTCAATAAAAACATGAAATTTTGAAATTCAAAAGAAAATTGATAATAGCTCATAAAAATAAATTAAAAATATGAAAAAGGATCAGCATAAAATTCTCTATTTAAATAAAATATCAAACAGAATTTTTGAAGACAATTAAGAAGAAGTCTTATTGTGATGATTTAAATAAGAATTAAGACCACATATATTATTTTATAAAATGAAAATAAGTCCATTAATGTAATTGGACTTTAAAAACACCTTGACAATATTTCAAGGTTGTATTTATCCTAAACAGAGTATCTCCAAATCTATCTTAGTATTAACCTCTCATAAAATAACAACGACATCGGAAGGGGGAACAAACCCTAAAAGCTGGAATCATGCATAATTGCTTCTTTAACCATTGCCCTTATCGGAAAATGATGCTATTTTTCGGAGACGAGAGGACAAGGGTCAGTCCACACCTTCCAAGCGCAAAACTTTGCGGTATTCGAGCAAGTTCATCACTTGCTCATGTCATTTGAGTATTTCTATCAAATTACTTGCAAAGTATTTGGTTATCACTATTGCATAAAAATCAAAACCACTACTTTCATAACTATGAATATGACTATGTGGTGAGCAATGGAACCATGGATTGTGTTGACATGGTGGAGGTTCCATTGCACGGGTTTATATCCATCTAGGATTAAACAACAAATGTCGCCAGTGATTCTTGTGCCGTAATAACCGTGTTAACCATAAGATTCGGAGTGGGACGGAGTAGTCAAAAGTGTTTCCACCTCTCGTTCATCAACGGATGCGCTTACTAGTAGCGGTTGTGTACGGCGGAACAACTCGGAGGGTGGGGATCCCATTCTAATTCCCCACGGTAAAGCATTGCTTGCCGTAGCGGTTGTGTCTTGCGGAACAACCGGAGGGTGGGGATCCCATTCTAATTCCCCACGGTAATGCGGTCTATGATGGGTTGCGGCTACCGGCTTAGGAGTGTATGGTAGAGCCCGGCCAGCTGTCGTCGTGGTCGGGGTCCACCACGAAATTACTGGAATAATGGGACCGGCGTGGACCCGGGGTCGGGGCATGCAACAACGGGTGGGTGTTCGAGGTAGCGGAGGAACATGATTGGCTAGACCTTATACCGGGCCTCACACCAAAGGAAGTGTGGACGGGAAAGCTGCCGGTTGGCACCAAGGTTAAGATCTCTTATGGGTAAAGCAACACACCTCTGCAGAGTGTAAAGAAGCAGTGACTGTCACTCCTGTTCGGGATAAGGAAGCTGCGAACGCGGCCGGAAAGGAGCTCCATGAAGTTCTAGTAAACCGAGTGAAGGCCGACGGACATAGCTCTTTGAAATAAAAGCAATCTCTTGAAGAAATGTTTACCAAAACTTGCATTGGTATTAGACTTTCTGGTCTAATATCGTAGATAGTGCATTAAACACCTCTTATCTATAATGAACTTGTTGAGTACGCTCGTACTCATACCACTCTTAAATCCCATGCTTAGATTGTCTGAATCGGCTGGAGGAGGACTACGACAACAATGAAGGAGCCGAGATCATCGGCTATGAGGAACCAGACCTCTCTGGAGGTATTGAGGGCGTAGACTACCTCATCGTCTATGGAACCGGGGAGGCTTCCGGAGGAGATCAAGCCTGAGCATCTCGAGTAGTAGTAGTAGTAGTATCCGAGCAGCCCGAACTCTTAGTATTTAGCTGCTCGAAGAAATAAATGTATAACTTAATGAGACACTTGTATTGTAAGCTAAGATGGGTTCGCCTCGAACCCGGGAGTATTCCTCTTAGGACCCAAGAGGAGCTCCGGAACGACATGTGTGTGATATTTGTAATAATAAATGAATGAGTTATGGACCTGCTATGTTCTGTTGTACTACTCTGAGGGATGTAATATTTGCGGAATGGTACTTCGTGAATGTTATATCAACGACTGGCATACTACAACATGCAGTGGTATGCAGGGTCACCACATATGAGAACACTAATTGTTGCTACATGCTTATGCATTAAAGAGGAGTCCATTATCTGCTGTCCATGTTGTCCCGGTATGGATGTCTAAGTTGAGAATAATCAAAAGCGAGAAATCCAAAATGCGAGCTTTCTCCTTAGACCTTTGTACGGGCGGCATGGAGGTACCCCTTTGTGACACTTGGTTAAAACATGTGTATTGCGATGATCCCGGTAGTCCAAGCTAATTAGGACAAGGTGCGGGCACTATTAGTATACTATGCATGAGGCTTGCAACTTGTAAGATATAATTTACATGATACATATGCTTTATTACTACCGTTGACAAAATTGTTTCTTGTTTTCAAAATAAAAGCTCTAGCACAAATATAGCAATCGATGCTTTCCTCCGCGAAGGACCTTTCTTTTACTTTTATGTTGAGTCAGTTCACCTATTTCTCTCCACCTCAAGAAGCAAACACTTGTGTGAACTGTGCATTGATTCCTACATACTTGCATATTGCACTTGTTATATTACTCTATGTTGACAATTATCCATGAGATATACATGTTATAAGTTGAAAGCAACCGCTGAAACTTAATCTTCCTTTGTGTTGCTTCAATACCTTTACTTTGATTTATTGCTTTATGAGTTAACTCTTATGCAAGACTTATTGATGCTTGTCTTTAAGTACTATTCATGAAAAGTCTTTGCTTTATGATTCATTTGTTTACTCATGTCATTACCATTGTTTTGATCGCTGCATTCATTACATATGTTTACAATAGTATGATCAAGGTTATGATGGCATGTCACTCCAGAAATTATCTTTGTTATCGTTTACCTGCTCGGGACGAGCAGGAACTAAGCTTGGGGATGCTGATACGTCTCCGACGTATCGATAATTTCTTTTGTTCCATGCCACATTGGTGATGATATATACATGTTTGATACACATTATATGTCGTATTTATGCATTTTCCGGCACTAACCTATTAACGAGATGCCGAAGAGCCGATTGCTTGTTTTCTGTCTGTTTTTGGTTTCGAAATCCTAGTAAGGAAATATTCTCGGAATTGGACGAAATCAACGCCCGGGGTCCTATTTTGCCACGAAGCTTCCGGAAGTCCGAGGAGTAAACGAAGTGGGGCCACGAGGCGACGACACGCCGGGCGGCGCGGCCCGGTGCCGGCCGCGCGGCCCCGTTGTGTGGGTCCCTCGTGACCCTCCCGAGGTTGCCCTTCCGCCTACTTAAAGCCTTCATCGTGAAACCCCCGCACCGAGAGCCACGATACGGAAAACCTTGCGAGACGCCGCCGCCGCCAATCCCATCTCGGGGATTCTCGGAGATCACCTCCGGCACCCCGCCGGAGAGGGGAATCATCTCCCGGAGGACTCTTCACCGCCATGGTCGCCTCCGGAGTGATTAGTGAGTAGTTCACCCCTGGACTATGGGTCCATAGCGGTAGCTAGATTGTTGTCTTCTCCTCATGTGCTTCATTGTCGGATCTTGTGAGCTGCCTAACATGATCAAGATCATCTATCCGTAATTCTATATGTTGTGTTTGTCGGGATCCGATGGATAGAGAATACTATGTTATGTTGATTATCAATCTATTACATATGTGTTGTTTATGATCTTGCATGCTCTCCGTTATTAGTAGAGGCTCTGGCCAAGTTTTTTACTCTTAACTCCAAGAGGGAGTATTTATGCTCGATAATGGGTTCATGCCTCCATTAAATGCAGGACGGTGACGATGAAAGTTCTAAGGTTGTGGATGTGCTGTTTCCACTAGGGATAAAACATTGATGCTATGTCCGAGGATGTAGTTATTGATTACATTACGCACCATACTTAATGCAATTGTCTCGTTGTTTTGCAACTTAATACCGGAAGGGGTTCGGATGATAACCTCGAAGGTGGACTTTTTAGGCATAGATGCATGTCTGGATAGCGGTCTATGTACTTTGTCGTAATGCCCAATTAAATCTCACAATATTCATCATATCATGTATGTGCATTGTCATGCTCTCTTTATTTGTCAATTGCCCGACCGTAATTTGTTCACCCAACATGCTATTTATCTTATGGGAGAGACACCTCTAGTGAACTCGTGGACCCCGGTCCATTCTTTTACATCGAATACAATCTATCGCAATACTTGTTCTACTCGTTTTCTCGCAAACAATCATCATCCACACTATACATCTAATCCTTTATTACGACAAGCCGGTGAGATTGACAACCTCACTCGTTTCGTTGGGGCAAAGTACTTTGGTTGTGTTGTGCGGGTTCCACGTTGGCGCCGGAATCCCCGGTGTTGCGCCGCACTACATCCCGCCGCCATCAACCTTCGACGTGCTTCTTGGCTCCTACTGGTTCGATAACCTTGGTTTCTTACTGAGGGAAAACTTGCTGATGTGCGCATCACACCTTCCTCTTGGGGTTCCCAACGGACGCGTGTTGTACGCGTATCAAAGAGCTTGTCGAGTTTGTTCCATGCTTCCTTGGCGGTCTTAAGCGAGCGGATATGAGCGCGGTCCTTGGGCGTGACGGCCATGTGGATCATGTTGATGGCGGTGGCGTTGAGTTGGTCAGCCACCACTTCCCTTCTTGTCAAGTTCTTTGGGTCTCGTGGTGAATATCCCTCCTCAATGATGCGCCAAAGCTCGGTAGAAGCACTGCACGCCAATTTTCAAAGCTATTAGATTCAAGTAGCGGTGGTGAGACATGAGTCAAAATATGAGGCATAGGTATTGGGACATTTACGGTGTAATCACTTGGTGGGGGCACCGCATGATTACCTCCTAATTGTCTCGCTACCGGAGGTTCATCCTTCCCTTTTGATGAAGTGTCAACATCCTCAAGTTCCCTTTCTCGAGGTGGTTTTGTCGATTGCTCAACAAAACCAACAAGAGGAAGAGTGTTGACTTGTTGTGGAGGAACATCGACACTTCCCTTAGGATCTATGATGGGGTTTGGTTTTGGAGCAATCAACTCCATCATCATAGCCTTCATTTGAGATACAATGGATGACTCCAATTTCTTGAGGTCATCCAAAGTAGCCGGAGTATTATTGGCAATTGATGATGGAGGTGATTTCTCACCGGGAAGGGATCCATTCGCAATCGTCTCTTGTTCGGCCATTTCTTAGGCGGTAAAGCCCGAGCAACAAAACCTTGCTCTGATACCAATTGAATGGATCGTAGCGAACAAGAGGGGGGGTGAATGGACGTTACGTCAAGTTTTAGCCTTTTTCAATTTTTAGTGCAACGGAAGTAAAGGTGATAGCTTTGATGCTCAAGGTGATCCTAGTATGATCCTAGACAAATGCAACAAGTAAAGGAACCAGACAAGATAGTAAGAGTAAGGAGCGTGACAACCGGAGGGCGCGAAGACGAGGCGAGGTTTGTTTCCCGCAGTTCCTCCAGGGAGTACGTCTGCGTTGAGGAGGTGCTAGCCTCACACAAGAGGCTAGGCGGCCACACCACGAAGGCCTCACCTTCTTCCTCGAGAGAGCTCCACGAAGGTGCTCCCCCTTCTCCACTATGGCACCGCGAGGCGGTGATTCCTTCACAAGGTTGGGGCGAGCTCCACACCCCAAGGAGGCTCCCAACAACCTATGGGGCTAGCACAACACCAAGCTAGCCTCCATATGTGCACTTCTTCCAAGATTCCACCATAGGAACCCTACCACCAAGATACACTAAGGACTACCACGAATTGGTGAAATTTCTGTCGGTAGAATGATAGATCGGGGTCTCCTCCACCACTCCTCAAAGTATGAGCAAAATTGATTGGGTAGGTAGGGAGATCCACTCAGTTTGAGCTCAACAACAATGGAGGAGATAGAGAGAGAAGAGCTAAAAACGAGTTGGGGAAGAAGAAGCCTTTATATAGGTCTCCTCAAATCCAACCGTTATGTGCGATTCGCCTAAGCGGTACTACCGCTTTGGTAAGCGATACTACCGCTCTGGATTCGAAATCCCCACAGAACTTGTCCACGTGGACACAAAGCGGTACTACCGCTCGAGGTACCGCAATGGGCTCCAAACCTTACTGGATCCCAAGCGGTACCGAAGCGGTACTGCCGTAACTAGTTACGGTACTTAAGTGGTACCGTAGGCGGTACTACCGCTCGCAAGCGGTACTAACGCTCAAGGTACCGTAACTTGTTCTGTGGGACAATCGCGTGAGAAACCTCCAGAGCGGTACCTCAGAGCGGTACCAGTAGGGTAGCGGTACTACCGCTCCTGGTACCGGTAGTACCGCTATGGCTGAAACTGTTTTTTCCTCTTTTCCTCTCCTGCCATGTTACCTCGCGACACACAAACACAAAACCAGAAAATCTAAGAACTACGCTTCAGTCTTCCGATCATAATGTGTTCAGCGAGTTCACCGTACACTTTGCAAATCTATCAAAGAAAATCTTTGCGCACGGTTAAATTCATTCGAGTGTTATTATCAAACACACAAAACACGAGATATGAATCTTGCTCTTACATATACGTCGTACGTCGTGCTAGATTATATTGCTTGAGATGTTTACAGTGGGGAGCTCATGGAGTTGGCGTTGGGCGACGAGCTATGGTTTATGGAGATTGGAGAGAGAGACTAATTTTTCTTTAAGAAAATTCAGATTCTATTACTGGCCCATTATGCATCAGCCCATGGGTGGCCTTCTCAGTGGCCCCTTTCAGAAAAAGAACCAGCGGCCCTTTCGCTTTTAGTCGGAAAAAGTCTAGGGCTCCTCCACCATCTCCCCCATCCCCACCCCCGAGCTTTCAACACTCGACTTCTTGCGGCGAAACAGACGCACCCAACACCATTTGCAACCTCGAATCCGCAAGAAGCAGAGAGGAACAACGCCACCAGCGATGGCGATGTTGGCGGCGGCACTTCGACGCAGGGGTAGTCAGGCCATCCTCTCTGCTCCCTCCAAGGTTGCATCCATGGCCGCGGGCTACCCGGCGGCCCCCCAGCCGTAAGATCCCTATCGATTTACTCCTTCTCCCTTATCGATCCGCCTCCCCTTATACCACTCGTTCCCTAGAGATCCGCTGGGCCTGTCTACAGATCTGATCTTTCCGTAGGCGAGTAGCCACGTTCCACGTGTTCTTGGTCAAACGGAAGATGACCCCTCGAATGCGAGATTCGTGTAGGTCGTGTTCGCCTGCGGAAACTGCGAAATGTATGGCTCCGTTCTGATTCTGTCTGTTCACGATTGTTTGGGTCAAGGATCCGTGAAGGCTCGGTAGGGGATTTTATCTGGCGAAATGGTCGTCTAAATTGGATTCTGGAACGCCTCTCTGATAAACGATTGAGATTTCTTATTGGGTTGTGTAATGCCATGATTCAATCATGGCGTCGCTCTCGTTTTTTTGTTGTTGTGTCAGTATTCAAGATTTGGGTGCACGTTCTTAGGTTATGGATGCGAAAACGTAAAGCTCCCTTTGGATTCACAATTATAGGAGTATCAATAACGATACAATTTGATGCGCTTGCTCTGCAAACGTTGTGGCATTATGTTTGGCTGTGCTTTCACGCTACCAACTGTGGGTCATGTATTATTCTCATGATTTGGGTTTAGCTAATCCCGTAAAATTAGTTTCTCTGAAAAGATTATGTCTGATCTGTGCTCTGTTTCTACCAATTGTCCATCATGAATGTCTTGGTGCAAATTTACTGGTTTAATGTTCTATATCTATGCTAAAATTTGTGATATTCGATTTGTGCTTTGACGCTACCAGTTGTGATCGTGCATATTCTGCTCTTAGGTTTTGTTTAGATAATTTGGTAATTGTAATGTGTATGAAATTACTGGTTTATAATGTTTAAAACATGGTTTTGTTCATTCTGTTCCACTTCTCTCACATAAATTTCAACTGCTGGTGAAATTATTTTTCTAGATGATATATACTTGCTATATTTGACTTTCAGATTGCACCATTTTTTTAAAAGTATCAAAGCACTGTTCAGCTGTCTGTACAATATTTATGTTAATCAGATTGTTGCGTTGTTGCATTTTGAACTTCCAGGGAGATTGCTATTCTTGGTGCACGGTCCGTCTCCACACAAATTGGTTAGGATTTTCATTCTAGCCCTTCTCTTATATTGCCTTTATGAAATGATGTCGTATTTATTAATCTTTAATAACGATCTTCAGTAAGGACCCGCATGAAGAGTGTCAAGAACATCCAAAAGATTACAAAAGCAATGAAGATGGTTGCAGCTTCAAAGCTTCGAGCTGTTCAAACAAGAACAGAGAATTCACGTGGTTTATGGCAGCCATTCACAGCTCTTCTCGGGGATGCACCTAGTATGTATAAGCCATCTTGTCATATCTGATACAATGTTTATTGTAGCATCTTATCCAATTTCCTTATTTCTCCTGTCCATTGTTGGGCATCCCTTTTAATTTCATTTTTGTTTATTGGTCTGTCTGCGTGTTTGTGGGTGGTTCCAGCATGTTATGCTTATGTTAGCATGCAACATATATATCTTAATCATTAGATGGTTGCACTTGTACTGATGTTATCTTGGTTTCTTAATCATGTATTCTAGTAATTAAAACTTAGATATCTAGCACATGTATTCTAGTAATTAAAACGCACCAGAGATCTCCTAGTTTCTCATTCTAATAACGCATTTATTAATTCAGTGACCCACAGTTTCTTAATGAAAACTGTATATCATTGTGGTAAGAAACAAACTTATCAGATCCTCTCTCTTACGCCCCCCTCCCCCCCCCCCTCCCCTCCCCCCCAAGAGGATGGCTTTCCTAGATAGGATATATCTATATCTATTGATTTCTTAATCATTCAAGGATATAATCCTTGAGTTTTCTTTGTTTGGCTGTTAACATATTTGATGCAAACACCAGGTGTTGATGTCAAGAAGAATGTTATTGTTGCCATTACATCTGACAAGGGTCTCTGTGGTGGTATCAACTCTACATCAGTTAAAGTCAGCAAAGCACTTCTGAAGATGACTTCTGGTAATGTGGTTCATGATTATTTGTCATCATTTATATCTGGTTCATGATCAAAACAGTTTGCTTATATATCTAGTTATTATCAGGTCCAGAGAAAGAAACCAAGTATGTCATATTAGGAGAAAAGGGGAAAGTTCAACTCATTCGTGACTCCAGGAAGCATATTGAAATGACAGTATCTGAGTTACAGAAGAACCCTATTAACTATACACAGGTAAAATTATTTTGCTGTGCTTTTTATTTCCATTACACATACATCGTGAATTGCAATGTTATTCTTTCATTCCTATGTGAGTGACTCCTAATAAGACGTACAACCAAAGCAGCAAACTACTGTGTTCACTGCCACCCTGATAAATGAAAGCATCAGAGTACTATATTTTACAGCTAACCTGAGTAAACAATGTTTCACATGTTTTTTAAAGTTCTGTAGCATATCAAAGGTGTCGTACTAGTACCTTCTTAATTACATGCAGCATACCTATCTAGGAGTTTCTTTTCTGCAGTTTCATTTAATGCAGACTTTCTGGGTTGGAGCAATTTAGACGTCAGTGTGTACTTACCTATGCTCATTATAACATTTTCTTCATCACTATTTTCTTCAAAAGAATCATACTACGGAGTACTTTGCAAAGCAGCTGTGTCATTTTACTGAACATAATTTTATTTACACTTTTTACCAAGCATGTGTTAGCATGTCAAGAGGTTCACATTTATTTGATTGCATTATGAGGGTTTCATTAAAGCGTTATTTTTACGTTAACTAGTTCCACTCTGTTTGAAAATATAAGGCACGCATGTTCCGCAGAAGTGATCTTCTACTAACATGTAGTTCAACAGGTTTGAATTATTTCATATGCAAAATTGGTACTGTTGGAAAGTGCATTTACATGTGAAACCAATGGTGTCAATTATGAATCGCATAATTGTTGATCAAAGATATATCTTGAAACTGTGTCTGCCTTGTATCTTTGGATGTATGGAGTATCTAATTCTGGAACCAATGGGTAGTGTATATGTTCTCGATGAGATTAAAATCATTGTTTCAATGGTTTTTCAGGTTGCAGTATTGGCAGATGATATCTTGAAAAATGTGGAATATGATGCTATAAGAGTTGTTTTTAACAAGTTTCAGTCGGTCATATCATTTCAGCCCACAATGGCCACAATTCTGTCCCCAGAGGTGAGTCCTTGTTCTTGAGGCATATGAATTTGCGCTTCCATGGCCTATACCCGGTTAAATTAGCTACTTACTAAATTCGTGTTGGCTCCAATTCTTCTTTACCTGGTAGGTTATGGAGAAAGAATCAGAATCTGGTGGGAAGGTTGGTGACCTGGACTCATATGAAATTGAAGGAGGTGAAACAAAATCAGAAATTCTGCAGAATCTTACCGAATTTCAGTTTTCCTGCGTAAGTCACATTTCATCGCTTAAACCTTGACCCTTTGTAGTTTTCTTAGTTTCTGGGGATGAATTGCATAGAGTTGTTCCCTCCAAATCAAGTTATAATTTTTTTCTTTCTATTTTAAACATTTCTTTGATAGCACAAAATAATGATATTTGGTTGAAATTCTGCTGCCAGGATCATGTGCTAATTGTGTTGAGTTTGTGCTCTTGGCAGGTTATGTATAATGCTGTTCTAGAGAATGGATGTAGTGAGCTTGGTGCCCGGATGTCTGCTATGGACAGCTCGAGCAGAAATGCTGGTGAAATGCTTGATCGTCTTACACTGACATACAACAGGTCTGTCCCTCCTCCTTTTTCCCATCAGATCTTCAGTGCATGGGTACATTAATCTAAGTTGAAGTATACTGGACGCATCAAACACCAAACATGACTGTAAAACAGGGCTGATTCACTCCAATTTTATCTGCCTGCAGGACACGTCAAGCATCTATCACTACAGAGCTCACTGAGATCATATCGGGTGCCTCTGCCCTTGAGGGATGATGATGAAACTTTTGCGCATCATCTTTTTCATTTTCTTGTTCCAACGAAGGCCGCTTATAATCTTAGACACCCTTTCATTTTCCCTAGTGAATGGACCATGGTGCTAAGTTACAATAATTAGCCTGATCACTGGACAGTGCTGTGCATACATGCTTTCTTGCTATCAACCTTGTTTTGTATTGTCCAAAGTTCCAGCATATGCTGAAGTATGGGTGGTAAGATTTGCCTGTCATGCATAAGTGAAGCCTGCACATTGTACTGGTTATTGTTTCACTACTTGAATACCTGTGTTGCCAAGACCCTTTCATGTTTTTCTAATGTCGCACATGTAACACTACATGCACGTGATTTTGTGTGTATACATAAAAAGGATGGCCACATATTATTCATAAACACAAATTTTCATTTTGCATAATTTCTGTTGGAGCAAAAAATCTTAAAACTAGTGAAAACGAATGGAGTATAAACAGGAGTATAATCCATTCAATCTACCAAGCGACGGCCCAAAACCTTTTTAAGCTCTTGTGAGGCAGATCGGCATGAACAGGAGTATAATCAGATCTGAAGTCCTTCAATTGTGAAACACGGAACACATTACCCAACTGCTAGCTGGACAGTACGCCAGCTAACCAGTGTGTTCCAAGACCCTATATGGGCCAAAGTATTTGTAGGCTTCCAGTTTTTTTAAAAAAAGTATTTGTAGGCTTCCTGAAAGTCTGAGCATATGGTTGTAGCTTCAACAACACTTGATCACCCACCTGGAAGTCCTGTTCGGTTAATCCCCTATTCAGGTGGATTGAAGTGTGTTGGAGTGGATTGGGGTGTATTTTAACTTGTTAGGGATTTAAACCACCTCAATGGCTCAATCCACCCCAACCCTCCTCGGATTGCTGCAAGCCGAACGGGGCCGAAAAGATCTCTAGGTGGTACTCAAGGAGCAACATCAAACCTCAACCGCGATGTGTTATCGTCTCTGTTTGGCCATTACCTAAACTATTTCTAGCCTTGACACTACCGCTAAGGCAACGGCGCTAAGGCAACGGTTAAAAGAAACGGTCAATGAGGTTAACAATTCTAGAGATTGAACATTTTTAAAAATTCCAAACCGAGAATATCTGCTGGTGTCGTGTTTGCATGTATTTTTTGCTCTCATTTTTCATACATTCATGTTTGAGAGGGTGGTTCAGAGAGGTGCAGCACCAAAAGAAAAAATTGAGGCAAAAGATGTCTAGCGTACAAACTTAGGAAATAATCCACATATATACATCTATGTGTGCACATATATGAAATAGTTTCATTAGAGAGAACCAACCTGAGGTTGGGTGGTTAGGAGGATGGTTGTATCCCCAGCCCACCAGAGTTCAAACCCCAGGTTTGACATCTGTGTGTCTCATAAAGGCAGAATATTCATTCAGTTGGAGGCGACGTTCCCGTCGACAGCGAGGCGCCTGTGGTGACTTCGTCAATTTCAAGATCCAATCCGCCGGCTCAGTCTTCCGGAGGTGCTCATAGGGGTAGGGTGTGCGTGTGTGCGTTCATAGGGGTGAGTGTATACGTGCGTATGTGAGCGTCTGCGTTTGTACTGTGTTTCTCAAAAAAAAATAAAAAATAGTTCCATTAGAGATGGCATAGGTCAGACCAAAATGACAAAAGGCAATCTTCAAAAACATAAACATCTACAACAACTGCAGGGGCAGGGTACGATGTAACATCATGTAGTGTTACAAGAGCCAGTAATAGCATTACAGCAAACCATAGCACCGCTATGCCAATCTACATATTAAGGGTCAACACATACATGCAGAGACTAATCTTGTGCCTGCCTATCTTAATCTCCAAACATTACAACATCTATTAGAATCGCCAGTGAGCATGGGTGAGCTGATAACTGAACACGATCAAGCAGCACAAGTAGTGTTGTATCACTACAAAGCGCAGGTTTTCTTGCATCCCTGAGATGGAGACCAAGACACAGTGGGACCTGCGACGGAGGAAATATAAATGATTAAGTTCATGATTTCAGATGATATAACAGGCGTGATACTTTGTTTCTAAAATGTGTATACTTCGAGTTTGTCATCTAACATTTAGACTTCAGAGGTAATGACCATACTGAGGATTCAAATGTCAATATACTAGAAGATAATAGTAACAAGACCTGCAGTTGTAAGCTAAGCATTGTATTCCTCAAGAAAAAAGAAGGCTAGAACATTGCAAGGAAGGACTGGTGTAAAAGCTTAAACTACAATCCAGCCATTAAAAATTATTACGGCATGAAAAAATGTTTGCAACTATCAACCGAATTAGTAATGTTGTTCAATACCCCTAACGCCGCACAATTCCTCATTTTTGATAATGTTGTTCAATACCCCTAATGCTACACAAATCCTCATTTTTGATAATGGGCAAGATAGCTGATACCCAGGTTTGCCATTCTCCAGGTCAAAGAAAAACCTGCTTGTCTGATCACTTTACGTGCCGCACAAATCCTCTAGAAAACTAAAATAATATAGCACGGAGTCTGACAGAACAAAGAGTCTTTTCTTGCAAGTGGAGACTAGGCCTTTAACCGGCTGCAAGTGCCACAGTGGTCCAGGAGGGACTAAACACCCAGTTATCTTATCAAATTAGTTTTTGTTAAATCAGCAATTTGCACGTGTGATGAAAAAACCCAATCTATCTTCAAATTAGTCCCGGTCTGCAACTCGTAAGTTGGATGTCAACTGGCACCTGGATTTGACTTGTTGGCATAGTGAGAGGCTGGCTAAGTAGCCAGTGACTAATCTAGCCCCTTGAGTCGAGTGACTCAAAATTTGCCCACATTTACCTTTAGAAAAGCGCTTTTGCTAATTCTCTGTCAGATGAGAATCATCCTAAAACGGAGATTCGTGCTGGCTGGTTGTAACTGATTTTTTCTTGACTTGTATGAAGATTACAACTGAAATTCTCCCATTTGTAACTGAAATTTCCCGGTGCAATTGTTTTTTTAGAACAAAAAAGGTGCACTCACGCACCCTCCAGTTGAGCAGGAGGAAGCATTATGCTGGCCGCTTAACCCTAGATCCTCTTGTGCACTCACGCACCCTCCACCCTCCAGATCGAGTCGCCTCTTGGGTGTTGCTAACCCTAGCCTTGCTAGGCGGCGGCCATACTAGTAGCCACAACACTGACTATGTTGCAAACCTCTGCCAGTGATTGATCTTCTCATCCGCCCACCTTCCTCACTTGATCTGTTTTCCTCCTCTCATTCCAATCCTTCCCGCTGAACTGATTTGCTTTGTAGTTTCCTCCATTCCATATCGTGCTAGCATCATGTTGCAGGTAGAGATAGCTCAAGAAGTTGCTGCAGCTGGAGCTGTTGAGCAGCATAATCCATCCAAAGATCCTAAGAGGAAGCCAAGTCCAAGGACCCTTGTAGTGTCGCGGTCTGGTTCACCCTGAATCATGTGCTGTGGGAGCAGGAGGATGAATGGATCATGCATTTGCTTACTGGGTGTTCCTTCTCTTGACACGTCTGGTATGATGTTTTAAAGGAGTTTGGTACAGAAGATCACATCAGCAGTCACAGGGGATGTATTTAACTAACAAACGCAAGATTTTTTTAATATTGATACTCAAACCGGCATCATGGTGTCTAAACAAACTATTAATTAAACAGTGCTGATAAAAAAAGGCAAAAAAGAGAGTGTGCCTAGCACTACTGCACAAGGGATATATGAAAATAAACTGGAATCAATTCTAATCGGTTACTGTCAAGTACTGCTATGGCACTACCACACTAGAAAGTGCAGACAAGGCGTTTTGGCACTCGGGAGCATATGCTCCTGGTGAAATGAGTTTTGAACATAGTTTAAAACGTCAAATAATTCCGACAAAAAATTTCACGCGTACATCTCGACATTCTATTTGCTCACAAAGTCGTTTCACGGAAAACCGATATCTTTTGTGTCGTGTGACAAAAAGGTGCTAGAAAAAGCTTTTCAGGAGACATTTCTTTATCTTTTTTTTACACATGACACACAAAATGTTGATTTTCCGTGAAACTAGGCGTGCACACATAGAATGTCGATATGTGCGCGCCAATTTTTTGTTCGGATCTTTTTTGAATTTTTAACAAGTTTTTTCGGTGGCAGGAGCATATGCACCCAAGATCAAAAGTGAATTTTGGTACATGTACAATATTGAAAGTGGTGAATCCAATACAGTGCTTATAACATACACTAAGTGTTCTCAACCAAATAACACAATCGCATGTAGAAAAAACATAAACTGAGGAAACTGTAAAAATTAAAGGCTGTCTGAAATTATCGTTCTTGTTTTCAAGCAAAAAATGGAGCAACCAGTTTTCTGACATTGTTGATCCTGGTACCTCAGACTAGGTCTTATCACCAAAGTAAAGGTCAATTTGAGTTAGCATGGAATGGTTTATGTAGTAGACCTAGATATAAATGCATTCATCTGAAGATATTTTTAAGGTTTGTAGCTAGAGTTATATAGAACAATCTAGCAAAAACTATTGAATGATTATAAGTTCGGGAAGCAAACAATATACATACATCAGATTCTCGTGAAGACATGTCAACACCATGCAGAAGACACAACCAACACTCTATTCTTCCATCCAAGGTAAAGGACACCGTCTCTCTCCTCAAGCCTGTAGTAACTGTTGTAACTATTCAGCAGTGTTTTGATGGTGTTGTTCACCACTGAACTAAGCGGGTATGGCCTAAATCCAGCCATTTCAAATCTTGCCTTCCATTTTCCGAACACCTCATGCCTCTCAACCCTATCAGTGCCCTCACACGCGATTAGGTTGACAATATCCCTCGCAACACAGTGCTGCTCTGCGCTCATCCTTCTCTTATCACCCCTCGGAAGAGCAACATCTATTGACTCAAACATTGCCGTATAGTGGTCAAGAGTCTCTAAGTATCTTGGGAAGAATGGAGCTGTGTTTGTATTTGACTCCTGCTCAACAAGAGTCACCACCCTTGGAGAGAGACTCTTGATCATTCTCAAAATCCTATCGCGGTGATTTTCTGTGCTCACGCTTTCATCAGGAGTATGATGCAGCTGATAAGCAAAATTCACAGCAATAACCTCCCCAGGCCTTATGTCAAGATGCTCAAGGTAAACCTCATGGCTAGCGGCTGGAATAGCATTGAACTCAAAGGGAAGACCACACGCTTGAGAAACATTATACAATCTAGCCCCAACTATATCCAGTCCACCACCTCGGGCATAAACAGAATCTGAGTCATCAATACCAGTGATTCTTAGGCATGGTGGACCACCAGGTCTCGCGGCAAGAGCCTGTATAACAGTTACCCACTGGCTCCCCTGTGCAATTTGGAAATCAATGATGTGAACAAAGTTCTCACCTTTGATAGCTTCAGCTATGGCACCATTTGCTGACATGTAACCGAACTTGTAAAATGGGCAGATCTCATAAAGAAGAGTCATGTATGACATGAGCTCAGAGCCTGTAGGTTCTTTACACTTCAAGGATTTATATATTTTACTCCCAGAGGAAGAAAGCCTGGCAACAAGGCCTTCCAACATATATGCACCCAGTCGTTGCATTGGATCACCAGAGACAGACACCAGCTGACCTAGCTCTGATAGCAGTAGTTCTGTTGCAAATACATCATCCTCGGCAACAGCCCTACCACATGCTATGATCACCTCCTTCAAGTCCCCTGTATTAATTCCCAGAAGTTGTCTCCAATTATCAGGTTTCAAAGGATTGTTAGCTTGCAAGGAGCTCTCAGGGCTGTCATAAGCTATGTCTAATTCAGGTCCAAGAATTGCATTCTCTAGCTCCTTCAGTTTAACCTGGAGATCCGCAACCTCAGTGACACAGGAGACACTTGGGGGTGAACCATATACATGGTCTGAGTGGCTGTCATGCTGAGACAAGGGGCTCCCACTTATAGGGGAGATGCTCTGAGAAGATGTGGAGCTTTGTGTAGGATACACACCATTCCCTGATGATGACTCCAGGGTGCAGTACTGTGGCTCAAATACTTGAGGGTTGGATCTTATCTTCTGTGACCCCTCATCTGAAGAAACGTAGTGAACATCCAGATGGCTTTGCGTTACATAGAACCTTCCATTTTCCCCCAAAGGCACTGAATTGTTGTAGTATGCCATTTGTGAATCATCCGTGTGTCTGTATGTACGACCTGAAGCCTTAGCCGACATACTGGTGGTTACAAGCTTGTGCAACAATACTCAAAATGTAGTTGATCCTGCCATCTTCAACAAAAACATATTTAGTATATATATATTTCCACCATGAACTGAGTATAAACAATAATATTTAAGCCACGTAAAAAAGCCAGTTTATCTCTCCACTGGTTTACAAAAGAGGTCAATTTAAGGTAACAAATTCAAAGAAACTTGCAATATCTCCTAGATTAGTAACGCACTGCGAAATTGCAACAAGACCGAAATCCAATTATTAGATTCCATCGCATCCTTTAATCATCTAGTCCATCACATGCTTCATGAATCTAATAATTGGACTAGATGATTAAAGCATGCGATGGAAGCTTCAATTGCCAACAAATGAATCAAGTGTAATTTCACGCTAGCTAACAAAGATCACTATACCTACAAAGTTAGGAGGAAACATGACACCTGAACAAACCTAACAAATATTGGACTGCATCATCATTAAAACAACAAGTGAGAGCAATCCTGTAATTTCATGAGAAGAATGGACCAATTGTGTCCGAAAAGTTCTAGTGGGACATATATTAGTATGTTCAAATGGACCCAAGAAAATTGCATGGAGGTAGCAGGGCATCGATTACTGAAGCCAGGCCACTGACATAGTTTGCCATGGACTGATTAAACAGATTCTGCGCTACTGTTATGTCAAGAACACAACATAAACAACAGAGGAGTGGATAAAAAAATTAATCGCTAGGTCACAAACCAAACGGTTCAAGAAAGAGATCCAATCAAGCTAATGTATTTCCAAGAAACTTGCATTATGTCCTATAATTAGTAATGCTCCTATTCCGAAAGAAATGAGCAGATGTTGTTCTGTATGATGGCAAGAGAGCTAAGAAGTCAAAAGAAAATATCAACCCCAGTGAAGCGTATCATTAAAGCCATGTACCATCCTCAACCATGAGCCACAAATAAAAACAACCCTAACACCTTTACCAGGGAAGATATACCTATATGTCTCAAAGATCGACTGGGTCATATAATTTAAGTTCCGTTCCACTAACTACAGGAAACTGATAGGGCCTTAATTATGGAGAATGTCCAAGCGACATCTTTGGCTATGAAATGATAGAACAGAGATGTGTATATCAGGGATAATGCGTACCAATAGTAGGAAATAAAACAAGAAGTTCAAACCAAGAAAGAGCTACAGACTACTACCATTGAGGTGAAACCTCAGTGAACAGCAGACCGAATAAAAGTTGCATCTTAAACAGTTGAGAAACTAACCTAGAGTACTTCGTCTGGGGCGTCTAAGTGGTTTCCGCCAAATTTACCAGAAAACCAAGAAAAAAAAACCATGGAACTAACATGAAAAGCATGTAGACCACAAAGTCTTGAGCCAAAATCAAGACCAACAACCAATTACCAGGCAAAAGCTACATGTGCCACATCACAATCAAGTCAAGATCAAGAACTAAGAGAAAGAAGAGAGCTATACCAACAAGAAAACACGCGCCTGCGGACAGCGGAGAGTTCCTAGTATTCTTGGATCCGGAACAGAGACCAACAACCTGAGGGATTGGCTATGCTGCAGCTCCAAGGGAACTCGAGAAGAGAGAGAGAGAGACCGGGAGAGGAATGAAAGAGAGAGGAAGGGGAGGAGAAAGGGGGAAAAGGGGGAGAGAGGACGCGGTGACGACGACTGCTGGGTGACTGAGACAGCTGGGTGGAGGAGGGATTGGTGCGGTCCAGAAGAAAAGAAGCCTTTGGTTGCTTAAGAAAAATCGGAAGGGAGACAAGGGGAGACTGAGGGCATGAGCAACGGTAGCATATGCAAGTAGCCGCTCCATGCCCTCTACGTAGGCTTGTAGTGCTGAGACAATCCATCTACAGATCCTTCCAAACCAAAGCTAAAGCACATGAAACCCATCTATTTATCTCTCCTCACGTCATTTTCTTTGGGCTTGTCCACTCGCTGCTCTCCACCTCCCTCTTCTCTCCTACTTTTCTTCTTTCTCAGTTGCTTTTTTTCCTTTCCAACCTGAGGAAGTGGCCTCCTCTGCAAGCAGTATCTGCCTCAGCAAAGCTTGCCATGGCAGCATCCGAACCTACGTGGTTACTGGGGCAGTAAGCTAGGGCCACGCGTTGGCCATGCCCTGAGAAGCCACATGACGGCGGGCCACGGCGGAGGTTGCACTAGCGGACCACGATGACTCATTTTTACCAGCAACGGTGCTGCGTGATAAGTATCTTTTTGGCATTTCGTCAGCTTGAGTCGTTGAGCTAGCTATCGGCCGTGACGTTGAACGGGTGTGGTGCCGCTCGTGTCTTGTTCGAAGATGGCAAATGGAGCAATGATCTTCTCGGCTTGGATTTAGTTTTGGGGTGAGCCCGACGGAGATTTTTTTTTTTTGAACTGCCGACGGAGATATCCATAGAGCCTTTTGTTTGATCTGCACTATGATAGCACGTTTTCAGTTCAGTAATGAAAGCCGGAAGATTCGAAATGGGACTGGGATTAAATTAACTAAGACATCAACCACCGGCCACGTGAACTACGCATACAACAAAAACCGGAAATGTATAAGTTTTAGAGTGGTTGGCATTTTTAATAACTTTCCATCCACCTCCATCTATTGATGGCAAATAGACAAAACCAAACTGACCAAACTAAATATGTGGGACTAGAACCAAAATCTATGAGACCGAAACCTCAAATATATATTGTGAGTATTATAAAAGAGGAGCGTCCTTTTGAGCAGCCGAAGCATTGACAACACAAATCTTCAAACAACAATCAATTAAGCATATTTGCACAGTCTTAAAGCAATTGCACAAATCTTGAAGCAACGATCGATTGCGCATATCTAACACCGAAGAGGAGACCTAGAAGGAGCTCGTCGGGTCGGAGAGGATCAAAGGAGACGCGGGTTCGGACCCACAAACGTGTGCCGGAGAGGACCACAGGCTTTCCCTTCCAAAAATGATTGACTATTTTTTTCTTTTGAGTCCGCTGGCAAATCAAATTAGACGGAACCACATGGAACCTAGGTTTGGTGCCAATCACCGTAAAAGAGCTCAAATTGGAAACTAGCTACATGTATAGGCATAATTTTATTCAAAGAAGAAAAAAGAGAGTGCAGAGGGTGAACAACTAAATACACTAAGCAACTAGAAACAAGTAAACCAAACTAAGCTTGAACGCCCAAAGGATTGCTTGAATCTCACCAAGAGGATGTGCCTTCTGCTAAACAGGGTTGCTCCATCAAGCACTAGGTTACAAGTTTACAACAAGCAGCACAGCGGAGTCCGATCTATATCTCACGAGAAAACCCTAGTGGGGCAACACCATCAACACAAGAAGCGCGGACCTTAGATCAGGTTGCCAAATTGTCGCGGGTTTATTCATGGACACCGGGTGAGAACACTTCTTTTGGTTTGGCGAGGGGTGGTAAGGCAATACGAACAATCTCACGCAAGCACAATAAACACATGACAAGTTTACCCAGGTTCAGGATGCTCTTTTGAGCTAAGGCCCCACGTCCTGCTTTCCCGAATTCATCGCCGGAGTGATGATTACAATGAAGAACTTGCCTTGCGGGGGAGAACCCTTCAAACTTGTTCTTCAGCATCCAAAGAACTAAGGTCAGAAGACTCTCTCCTTAGCCCTCAGTTGCTATAGGATCTAACCATCCTTTTTTGCGAATAGAATAGGATCCAACCATCATGTGCGCATGGGCGTCATGTGTACGTCCACACTTCACCAGTAGCCCGTGAAGAGGTATGTTCCTTCACGCGTGCGGCCATCTGAGTTGACGGGCAGTAGTGTCCAAGAGGGTCTCCATGCTTCGGACAAGCTGTGTTGGCTGGGAGGGATCATGTCCCCGTGTCCCCCAGAAGGAGCGCTAGAGTGAAGGCTCCTTCGCCACATGCCGAAGAAGTCCCGGGACTCCTCCATGAGAGTGGCACTGCCCCTCTTGGGTGTGTGTTCCCAAGGAAGCAGAGTCAGACCATACATGCCAAGGAGGCGACGCGCTCTAGCCGGGTCGTGCAGTCCCCGGTTCTCGCGACACCAATAGTAGCCCCGGGGCATGGCCCTGGCTAGGACAGATCCGCTGCCGAGGCCATGCCCCTCTGAGCGTGTGTCGCCTTAGTCTTCTGCTACTCCGTCAACGCGACTTTTGATGCTTCTGTAGACGCGTTTTACCACCTCAGATGAGGGGCATCATTTATTTGTTCACATGAACCGCCACACATCATAGGGATTGGTCTTCCAAGCTGCCAGCTCTAGTGTTATCCTTCCTCCGTCCTGCATCTCTCATTAGCTTCTCCCTATTCGAACACCGGTGATAGATCTTCCTCGTGATGTCGCGGGCCAGTGGTCATATTCCCTCACCAGGGTTGTCTCAGATAGCCTCTCACTTCGCTTCCGTGGCTCGAGCAGATCAGATGGCGAGATCCCTTTCCACCGAGGAGGATGAGGTGGAGTCTGTGCCCAGGCGTTTCGATCCATTTCCCCATCTCATCGTTCTCACGGGGTGTGGTGACCCGGCATACCACTGCATGGTGTAGTATGCAAGTCTGATATAACACCAATGAAACACCGTTCCACTAGTATTATATCGCTCAGAGTGGTACAACAGAAACATATGCGGGTCCAAGGCATGTCTATAGAATTACAACTACGTACTCTTTACAAAAGATCCACACAGCCTCCTACTTTACAATGAGGTAAAACCGCAACTAAACTCCGGAAGAACGACTCGTAGTCTAAACCTAACACGAACTCTATTTGTAGAGTATTTAACTAGCTACAGAGGCTATGAGTAGATTCTAGCTAAATAGGAGCTAAGTTTAGGAAACTAGTTCCCTTCTATGGCTATACTAGGTTTTCTCCTTGTTGGATGAGGTATCTGACTCTTCTGACAAGGTCCTGTCTCGTGAAGTAGTTGTTGACTCCTCGGCCTTCGAGTTGTACTGTAGATCCTCCTTCGATGCCTCCATATCTAAGCAGTGGAATTTAAGAGTGGGATGAGTACGAGCGTACTCAACAAGTTCATTATAGGAAAGAGGTGTTTAATGCACTAGCTACGCATTAGACCGAAAGTCTAATACCAATGCAAGTTTTCATAACCATTTCTTTAAAAGGTTGCTTTTATTCGGAAGAACTATGTCCGTCAGCCTTCACCGGTTTACTAGAACTTCATGGAGCTCCTTTCCGGCCGCGTTCGCAGTTCCATATCCCGAACGAGGGAGTGACGAGTCACGATTCATTACACTCTACAGAGGTGTGTTGCTTTACCCATAAGAGATCTTAACCTTGGTGCCAACCGGGCGTACTCCCCGTCCACACTTCCTTTGGTGTGAGGCCCGATATAAGGTCTAGCCAATCATGTTCCTCCGCTACCTCGAACACCCACCCTTTGTTGCATGCCCCGACCCTGGGTCCACGCCGGTCCCATTATTCCCGTAGATTTCAAGGTGGACCCCGACCACGACGACAGTGCTGGGCTCTACCATACACTCCTACGCCGGTAGCTGCAACCCATCATAGACCGCAATACCGTGGGGACTTAGGACTCCCCAGCCTCACCGCTTGCTCCTTCGGGCGACAAGTGTACTATGGACTATGCCGTGGGGACTTAGGACTCCCCAGCCTCACCGCTTGCCCCCTTGGATTACAAGTGTACTACGGTAAAGCGCATCCGTTGATGAACGAGAGGTGGAAACACTTTTGACTACTCCGTCCCACTCCGGATCTTATGGTTAACACAGGTATTATGGCACAAGAATCACTGGCGACATTTGTTGTTTAATCCTAGATGGATATAAACCCTTGCAATGGAACCTCCACCATATCAACACAATCCATGGTTCCATTGCCCACCACATAGTCATATTCATAGTTATGAAAGTAGTGGTTTTGGTTTTTTATGCAATAGTGATAACCATAGTACTTTGCAAGTAATTTGATAGAAATACTCAAATGACATGAGCAAGTGATGAACTTGCCTTTCTTTACTGCAAGATTATGCAGGCAAGGTCTTCGATACGTAGTAACTCCAAATTCTGAAATAGCATCATCGTCCGGTAAGGACGATGTTTAAAAGATCGGCAAGGATGCAATAATGCATAAGTATGAGATGCAATCGCTCTAAGCGTGACCTAACCTCGATGATTTAGGATTAGTGAGTGGTAATGATTGGTTCAGGGTGTGTTGCACTTTTAGAGTGATTCACAAACAAGGTTCTTATTAAGGATTGGTTGCTTGATATCATAAACAGGTGTTGTAATATATCATAATAATAATACTAATAGTACACAACAATAACATTTGGTATAACACTAACATGTAATGAATAGTGGTTGGTGTTAGCACTATATGACATGGTTAATGATTAATTATCATATACTTCAAAAGAATAACTTTTGAAGAACATGTTCTTTAATAATGAACAAGTATGATAATTAGAGTTGTGGAGTTCTATGGTTTACTATATTTCTAATTGGTTTTCGGAGTAAGGGTTAGATGGATCTCAACAAAGTTGGATTCATTAATAACTAGGGCTTGTATGGTTTTAGTGAAGCATAAGTATCTTAAGCAATTAATGGTTGCTATCATGATGATATGTTTTAGTGGTAATAGTTAGCTAGGGTTGATAGGTCCTGTTAGGCAAGGTTGATGACTAGTTCCTATTTACTTCAAAAGAATAACTTTTGAAGAACATCCTTCTTAAATAATAAGAAGTATAACAATTAAGGTTGAGGTTGTCTTTTATTAGCTATTGGATCTCTAAGTAGAGAATGGTTGGTTCCTAAATAGGATAGTTCATAAGTATCTCACACTAGTAGGGTTTAGTGGAACAGGGTTATGTAATGTAAAATAGTAGGTATGGTTGCTGATACGTCTCCAACGTATCTATAATTTCCGATGTTCCATGCTTGTTTTATGACAATACCAACATGTTTTGTTCACACTTTATATCATTTTTATGCGTTTTCCGGAACTAACCTATTGACGAGATGCCGAAAGGCCAGTTCTTGTTTTCTGCTGTTTTTGGTTTCGAAATCCTAGTAAGGAAATATTTTCGGAATCGGACGAAATCAAATCCGGGGATCTTATAATTTCGCGAGGCTTCCAGAGCACCGGAGAAGGGCCAGAGAGGTGCCAGGGGGGGCCCACACCACACCCCGGCGCGGCCGGGGGGGGGCGCGCCCCTATGGTGTGGGCAGCCCGTGGCCCCTCCGACTCCGATTCTTCGCCTATATAAGCCTTCCTGACCTAAAAACATCGACAGAAAAATACCACGATACGGAAAACCTTCCGAGCCGCCGCCATCGCGAAGCCAAGATCCGGGGACAGGAGTCTCCGTTCCGGCACCTTGCCGGAGTGGGGAAGTGCCCCGGAAGGCTTCTCCATCGACACCGCTGCCATCTCCACCGTCCTCTTCATCACCGCTCGTTGCTCCCATGAGGAGGGAGTAGTTCTCCATCGAGGCTCGGGGCTGTACCGGTAGCTATGTGGCTAATCTCTCTCCATGTACTTCAATACAATGATCTCATGAGTCTGCTTTACATGATTGAGATTCATATGGTTTGTATCACTACTATCTATGTGCTACTCTAGTGATGTTATTAAAGTAGTTCTATTCCTCCGCACGTGTGTAACGGTGACGAGTGTGTGCACCGTGTTAGTACTTGGTTTATGCTATGATCATGATCTCTTGTAGATTGCGAAGTTAACTATTGCTATGATAATATTGATGTGATCTATTCCTCCTACATATGCATGAAGGTGACGAGTGTGCATGCTATGCTAGTACTTGGTTTAGTCTCGTTGATCTATCTTACACTTAAGGTTACTAAAATATGAGCATTATTGTGGAGCTTGTTAACTCCGGCATTGAGGGTTCGTGTAATCCTACGCAATGTGTTCATCATCCAACAAAAGTGTAGAGTATGCATTTATCTATTCTGTTATGTGATCAATGTTGAGAGTGTCCACTAGTGAAAGTGTAATCCCTAGGCCTTGTTCCTAAATACCGCTGAGTTACTACTTGCTTGTTTACTTGTTTTACTTGCGTTACTACTGCTACATTACTCATCGCTTGTTTACTCGTCCTGGGCAAAGCACTTTTCCGGTGTCGTTGCCGTTGCTACTGCTTATTCATACCACCCGTATTTTACTATCTCTTCGCCGAACTAGTGCACCTATTAGGTGTGTTGGGGACACCGGAGACTTCTTGCTTTGTGGTTGCGGGGTTGCATGAGAGGGATATCTTTGACCTCTTCCTCCCCGAGATCGATAAACCTTGGGTAATCCACTTAAGGGAAACTTGCTGTCTGTTCTACAAACCTCTCGCTCTTGGAGGCCCAACACCGTCTACAAGAATAGAAGCTCCCGTAGACATCAAGCACTTTTCCGGCGCCGTTGTCGGGAGGAAAGGTAAAAGGCTCTCATACTACGGTCTCGGGTAAAGTATTTTTCTCGGCGCCGTTGTGTGTGTGCTCAAAGCTATTTCCTTTAGATCCCGCAATTGCATCTTTTTGTTTCTTGTTTACACTAGTTAGGCATAATGGAAAACAACAAAAAATTTAGTGAGCTTTTTAATCTTTTCCCTGATTTAGAATTGTTTGGTGCAAACATTAAAAAACCAATGGAACCTCATTTGCATGCTAGTAGCGATGTTATTAGTATGAATGCCATTACTGCTAATGCTATGGAGAAGTCTAAGCTTGGGGAAGCTAGTTTTTGTGATCTTTTTAGCTTCCCATCTTCAGGTGAGAAAATTTGTTGTGATAATACTTTATCTCCCATATGCGATAACTCTAATGATGCTTGTGATATTTTAAATGCACCTACTGAAAGTACTCCATATAAAATACCTATGAAAATTATTGAACGTGTTATGGATAACCGCTATGAAGGGGATGGAACTGTGCATCCCGGAGATCATTTACTCGTTTTTGCATGAATTATGCGGGTTATTCAAGTGTGCGAGTATCTCTATGGATGAAGTGAAGAAGAAATTATTCTCTATGTCGTTGTCTGGTAAAGCGGCGCATTGGTATAAACTGCTGAAGGATGAGCATTCTCTTGATTGGAAGGATATTGTGCATCTATTTTATTCTAAATTTTATCCTCCAAGTGAAATTCACAAAGACCGAAACCGAATATATAATTTCTGGCCTCATGATGGAGAGAGTATTGCCCAAGCATGGGAGAGATTGAAGTCTTTAATGCTCAAATGCCCCAATCATGAGCTTCCAGGTAATATCATTATTGATAATTTCTATGCGAGACTTTCTCTTCAGGATAAGACTTTGCTAGATGCTACTTGTTCTGGATCATTCACGCGCAACAAAGAAGAGTTTAAAAGGGACCTTCTTGATCGGATTAAGGAAAACGCTGAAGATTGGGAGAATGACAAAGGTAAAGAGTCAGGTATAAATTATGATTATGAATGCATTGAAACTTTTATGGATACCGATAAATTTCGAAATATGAGTGCTACTTATGGTCTTGACTCTCAAGTTGCTGCAAATCTTTATAAAGCCTTTGCTTCTCATTTTGAATTGCCCAAAAAGAATTTTGATAAGTATCATGAACCTTTTAAAGAGGCTTGCATGAAGAATGAAATTGTTGTTAATTATTGTAATGAGCATGCTCAAACTCCTAAGAATGTTATTTCCTATAAGCATGTTAATTTTTGTGGAATACATAGACCTTGTGGAATTAATCAAATCAAAGATGAATATTGTATCCATCATGCTAATGAAAAAACTAGAAAGTGGTTTAGGGCTCTAGATGATCTTGGTAAAAAAGTTTGTGCCCTCTATCCTTTTATTTGTGAAGTTTGCCATGAAGTGGGTCATTTTAGTTTTCAATGCTCCTCCAATGATAATTTGAACCCAATGAGTGCTGCAAATTTGTATTGTGATGATGAAATTACTCCTAACCAGACATGATGAACTTACTTTATTTTTGGGGTGTGAAGAACTCGTCGAGAAAAATCTCTTTGTTACATATGAGTGATCTTGATATTGATGATGTCCTGCATGGGTGTTTTTCTTATTGCATTGATAATAGCCATACAAATACTTACATACAAAATATTTTAGAAGATGACACCTTGCCAAAATATGATAGGACCGCTGTGTGTTTTCAACTAATTAATGAAAAGGAGGGATCCTCCCAAGTTTCTTCTATTGTTTCTGAAAGTAAATCAGGTTATGCGGACAAGCCACCCTTCAAGCCTCTCCCTCCTGAAGAAGGGAACGAGAAAAAGGAGAAGAAGAAGAAGGGAACGAAGAAGAAGAAGAAGAATAAGGGGAATAAAAAGAAAGAGGTAACGGCGTATCCCCGCGTGAATGAGATAACGCTAGGTAACCGTAAGTATGTTGCTCCTAATGATTATTGTGATAATGAATCTGAATACGATGATCTTCCTATGCCCTTTACATACATTAGCGATCATGATTTGAATGAGCACACTACTTTTGATATTACAAATCTCCGGGAAACTAATTCTGAAAATGATGATAATAATTGCCATAGTGTCGGTGCTATCCATGCTTCCTCCCATAATGATATAGAAAGCTCTAAGCTCGGGGAAGAGGTGTTTGAAAATCCTTTTGCTACTGGTCATTATGTTCTTGATACATCTCCTTCTAATAACAATGATGGTATGGACACGGATAAACCGATCGTGAAAGATAACTATTCTATTTCTTATGATGACACTGTGCCTCCGATCTTTGATGACTATTATAAAGAATGCTATGATATAGGTTATAACTATCCTTATGAAACTTGTCATAGTCATGATTGGGTTACCAAAAACAATTCCCTTAATATGCAACTTGTTTACCACGTTCAAATTCTTGATAATAATCCTGCTCCAATTACTATTAATGAGAATAACTCTTCTCATGCCAAATTTAATGATACTTCTATGCATATGAACCATGATAAGAATGTTTTAAGTGATGGGTATATTGTGGATTTCATCAATGATGCTACTGAAAGTTATTATGAGAGAGGGAAATATGGTTATATGCATCTTAATAATATTAAGTTTCCCCTCTTTATGTTGAGAATCTTGAAGTTACTCGTGTTTTATCCTCTTATGCTTGTCACTTTGTTCTTCATGAATTCATTTGTGTACAAGGCTCCTCTTCATAGGAAGCATGTTAGACTTAAATTTGTTTTGGATTTGCTTCTTGATGCTCTCTTTTTGCTCCGGATACTATTTCCTGTGAGCGCAACATTAAAACTGCTAAGCCCATCTTAATGGCTATAAAGAAAGAACTTCTTGGGAGATAACCCATGTGTTATTTTGCTACAGTACTTTGTTTTACATTTGTGTCTTGGAAGTTGTTTACTACTGTAGCAACCTCTCCTTATCTTAGTTTTGTGTTTTGTTGTGCCAAGTAAAGTCTTTGATAGTAAAGTAAGTACTAGATTTGGATTACTGCGCAGAAACAGATTTCTTTCTTCGTCACGAATCTGGGTCTAATTCTCTCGTAGGTAACACAGAAAATTATGCCAATTTACGTGAGTGATCCTCAGATATGTACGCAACTTTCATTCAATTTGAGCATTTTCGTTTGAGCAAGTCTGGTGGCCTAATAAAATCCATCTTTACGGACTGTTCCGTTTTGACAGATTCTGCCTTTTATTTCGCATTGCCTCTTTTGCTATGTTGGATGAATTTCTTTGATCCATTAATGTCCAGTAGCTTTATGCAATGTCCAGAAGTGTTAAGAATGATTGTGTCACCTCTGAACATGTGAATTTTTATTGTCCACTAACCCTCTAATGAGTTGTTTCGAGTTTGGTGTGGAGGAAGTTTTCAAGGGTCAAGAGAGGAGGATGATATACTACGATCAAGAAGAGTGAAAAGTCTAAGCTTGGGGATGCCCCGGTGGTTCATCCCTGCATATATCAAGAAGACTCAAGTGTCTAAGCTTGGGGATGCCCAAGGCATCCCCTTCTTCATCGACAAATTATCAGGTTCCTTCTCTTGAAACTATATTTTTATTCGGCCACATCTTATGTACTTTACTTGAAGCGTCTGTGTGCTTTTGTTTTTGTTTGAATAAATGCTTGTGTGGGAGAGAGACACGCTCCGCTGGTTCATATGAACACATGTGTTCTTAGCTTTATCTTTTAGTGTTCATGGCAAAGGTTAAAAACTGCTTCGTTCATTTTTATATGGTTGGAATTGGAAAATGCTACATGTAGTAATTGGTATGATGTCTTGAATAACTTGATACTTGGCAATTGTTGTGCTCTTATTTAAGCTCTTGCATCATATACCTTGCACCTATTAGTGAAGAAATACATAGAGCTTGTTAAAATTTGGTTTGCATGAGTGGTTTCTCTAGAGTCTAGATATTTTCTAGTAAGATGTTTGAACAACAAGGAAGACGATGTATAGTTTTATAATGCTTGTAATATGTCTTTTATGTGAGTTCTGCTGTACTAGTTCGTACTTGTGTTTGCTTCAAACAACCTTGCTAGCCTAAACCTTGTATCGAGAGGGAATACTTCTCATGCATCCAAATCTTGAGCCAATCATTATGCCATTTGTGTCCACCATACCTACCTACTACATGGTATTTCTCCGCCATTCCAAAGTAAATTGCTTGAGTGCTACCTTTAAAATTCCATCATTCACCTCTGCAATATATAGCTCATGGGACAAATAGTTTAAAAAACTATTGTGGTATTGAATATGTACTTATGCACTTTATCTCTTATTAAGTTGCTTGTTGAGCGATAACCATGTTTCTGGGGACGCCATCAACTATTCTTTGTTGGATATCATGTGAGTTGCTATGCATGTCCGTCTTGTCCGAAGCAAGAGAGATCTACCACCTTCATGGTTGGAGCATGCATGTTGTTAGAGAAGAACTTTGGGCCGCTAACTAAAGCCATGATTCATGGTGGAAGTTTCGGTTTGGACATATATCCTCAATCTCATATGAGAATAAAAATTGTTGCCACATGCTTATGCATTAAAGAGGAGTCCATTATCTGTTGTCCATGTTGTCCCGGTATGGATGTCTAAGTTGAGAATAATCAAAAGCGAGAAATCCAAAATGCGAGCTTTCTCCTTAGACCTTTGTACCAGGCGGCATGGAGGTACCCCATTGTGACACTTGGTCAAAACATGTGCATTGCAAAGATCCGGTAGTCCAAGTTAATTAGGACAAGGTGCGGGCACTATTAGGATACTATGCATGAGACTTGCAACTTGTAAGATATAATGTACATAACTCATATGCTTTATTACTACCGTTGACAAAATTGTTTCATGTTTTCAAAATAAAAGCTCTAGCACAAATATAGCAATCGATGCTTTCCTCTTTGAAGGACCATTCTTTTACTTTTATGTCGAGTCAGTTCACCTATTTCTCTCCACCTCAAGAAGCAAACACTTGTGTGAACTTTGCATTGATTCTTACATATTTGCATATTGCATTTGTTATATTGCTTTGCATTGACAATTATCCATGAGATATACATGTTACAAGTTGAAAGCAACCGCTGAAACTTAATCTTCCATTATGTTGCTTCAATACCTTTTACTAAGAATTTATTGCTTTATGAGTAACTCTTATGCAAGACTTATTGATGCTTGTCTTGAAAGTACTATTCATGAAAAGTCTTTGCTATATGATTCAATTGTTTACTCATTGCATTTACATTGTTTCGAATCGCTGCATTCATCTCATAAGCTTTACAATAGTATGATTAAGATTATGTTGGTAGCATGTCACCTCGAAATTATCTTTTATCGTTTACCTACTCGAGGACGAGTAGGAACTAAGCTTGGGGATGCCGATACGTCTCCAACGTATCTATAATTTCCGATGTTCCATGCTTGTTTTATGACAATACCAACATGTTTTGTTCACACTTTATATCATTTTTATGCGTTTTCCGGAACTAACCTATTGACGAGATGCCGAAAGGTCGGTTCTTTGTTTCTGCTGTTTTTGGTTTCAGAAATCCTAGTAAGGAAATATTTTCGGAATCGGACGAAATCAAATCCGGGGATCTTATAATTTCGCGAGGCTTCCAGAGCACCGGAGAAGGGCCAGAGAGGTGCCAGGGGGGGCCCACACCATACCCCGGCGCGGCCAGGGGGGGGGGGGGGCGCGCCCCCCTATGGTGTGGGCAGCCCGTGGCCCCTCCGACTCCGATTCTTCGCCTATATAAGCCTTCCTGACCTAAAAACATCGACAGAAAAAAACCACGATACGGAAAACCTTCCAGAGCCGCCGCCATCGCGAAGCCAAGATCTGGGGGACAGGAGTCTCTGTTCCGGCACCTTGCCGGAGTGGGGAAGTGCCCCCGGAAGGCTTCTCCATCGACACTGCTGCCATCTCCACCGCCCTCTTCATCACCGCTGCTGCTCCCATGAGGAGGGAGTAGTTCTCCATCGAGGCTCGGGGCTGTACCGGTAGCTATGTGGCTAATCTCTCTCCATGTACTTCAATACAATGATCTCATGAGCTGCTTTACATGATTGAGATTCATATGGTTTGTATCACTACTATCTATGTGCTACTCTAGTGATGTTATTAAAGTAGTTCTATTCCTCCTGCACGTGTGTAACGGTGACAGTGTGTGCACCGTGTTAGTACTTGGTTTATGCTATGATCATGATCTCTTGTAGATTGCGAAGTTAACTATTGCTATGATAATATTGATGTGATCTATTCCTCCTACATATGCATGAAGGTGACAGTGTGCATGCTATGCTAGTACTTGGTTTAGTCTGTTGATCTATCTTACACTTAAGGTTACTAAAATATGAGCATTATTGTGGAGCTTGTTAACTCCGGCATTGAGGGTTCGTGTAATCCTACGCAATGTGTTCATCATCCAACAAAAGTGTAGAGTATGCATTTATCTATTCTGTTATGTGATCAATGTTGAGAGTGTCCACTAGTGAAAGTGTAATCCCTAGGCCTTGTTCCTAAATACTGCTGAGTTACTACTTGCTTGTTTCTTGTTTCTCTGCGTTACTACTGCTACATTACTACTGCTTGTTTACTGTCCTGGGCAAAGCACTTTTCTGGTGTCGTTGCCGTTGCTACTGCTTACTCATACCACCTGTATTTTACTATCTCTTCGCCGAACTAGTGCACCTATTAGGTGTGTTGGGGACACCAGAGACTTCTTGCTTTGTGGTTGCAGGGTTGCATGAGAGGGATATCTTTGACCTCTTCCTCCCTGAGATCGATAAACCTTGGGTAATCCACTTAAGGGAAACTTGCTGCTGTTCTACAAACCTCTGCTCTTGGAGGCCCAACACTGTCTACAAGAATAGAAGCTCCCGTAGACATCAGTTGCTATTAGGGTTCATCACAATGGTGTGATGCTAAATAGGAATAAATAAGGAGGATGGCTTTGGTAATAGGATCTAGGGTTTACACTTAGTTGACCCTACTTGATTATTTAGGTCTAATGAAGATGAACACATGGGATACTAATTTAGTAATGATGGTTACTACATTTTATGTGGTCATGGTAAACATTTAGTAGCTACTATGGTTCTAGGATTAAAAGGAACTATTATGATCACATGCTCCAACCTAAGGTTTAGGTTATAAGCAATTTAGGGTTCACATATATTAATGGAGCTATGGTTCCTACATGGATTAGGGTTTTTAGGATCACATGAAATGATAAGGTTATAATATCACTCCATGTGGAATTTAGGGTTTGTTATTTACCATATAATTCTATGATTAATAACTTCATGTTAAAGTTGAAGTTATTAATAACTTTGAAATAAAATTAATATTGCATTTGACATTTTATTATTTTTGAACAATTAATAATTAAGATAATTATTAATCAGGGTTTAAATCTCTCTAATTATGATTTAACAAAATAACAAACAAAGAAAATTAGTTTTAATGGTTTCTTTATTTATTTACTGGTTTTTATCTAATTTGGACATTTTTCGAATTACTAAATTTTAATTGCATTTTGAATAAAAGAAAAGACTTAATTATTAAGTTTAAAACAATTAAATTTTTATTAAAAATAAAAATTTCATATTATATTTTTATTGGATAGAATTTACTTTTATAAGAATTTCGATGTCTTATTTATATTTTTCCGAGCTATATTGAATTTTATACATTAATTTGAAATCTCTGGAATTGTTGGATTTGAATTAAAATGAAACCAAACACTAGAGCTACCCGGACGGGGCTACCCACGGCCTACGGACAGGTGGGCCGGTGGTCCACGTCGGTTTTGACCAAGTCAAAATCGAGGACGTGGCCGAGGAGCATGGTGACCGGCGGGCGGACGTCGCCGGCGTCGTCGATTTCGACCACGCGCGGATGGGCGGCCGGTTCCATTCGAACCCGCCGCACCACGAGGAGCCTAAAGGTGGCGGCGCCGCTCCGGTAAGGTCACCGGAGCTTGCTCGCCGGCGAGGCCGAGCGGCGGTGCGGACGAGGGACACGGTGCGGCGGCACTACGGCGGGCTAGGGAGCAAACCAAGCATGCGAGGGGGTTCGGCGGCTCACCGGAAGGACGTAGGGTGTGTCGGCGAGGTCCATGGCGGGCGGCATCGCTGGAATCGGTCGCTCCCGTCGTCGGGGAAGACGACCAGGTGTGGTCAACTACGGGCGCGTTGGCTCGATTCCTTGCTCCTGCTGGGCAAGAAGAGGGTGGTGGTAACGATGGTAACGACGGCGGTTCCCGGGGATTCTCCGAACGGCGGCGATGGTCGATGGCCGGCGACTAGGGTTTCGGTTTGGGATGGAATTGGAGTAGAGGGGGAAAAATCGGAAGCTGCTGTTCGTCGTGGGGCTTTTATACCGCGCCAAACTATGCCTTGTCACGACGTCGGCCGAGGAGGAGCTGCCGCCGACGAGGAGAAGCTGGCCACGACGTCCTGGTGTCCTCCATGCGCGAAGAAGAGATGAGGACGAGCTCCTCTCGTTGATTTTTCAACGAAGGGGTACTGGGCTGGGTTGGGCTGTGCTGGTTTGGTGCTGATGGGCTGTTTGGTGGGCTGTGTTGGTGGGTCGCTGCGTCGGAGGAGGTCCAGGTGAGATTTTCTCCTCTCTTTTCTTTTTTCCATTTCTGTTTTTAATTTCTGTTTTCTTTGTCTAATTTGCATTCTGTTTTAAATTCAAATTTAAATCCTTTTCTATTTTCAGGTGTTTGATAACTGCAATTTCATGAGGACTAATAAGACAATTCATTATCTGACTGCATTGTTCTTGAATAAACATTAATATATATATATATGTGGCCTTGCTACAATTTTTAATTAGGCAAGAATTTAGGTATTAATTTTAATTTTCCTTTTCATTTATGATATAACTCCCTGTTGAATAACTAAAGTTGGTTATTCCTCTTCCAATTGTTTTGGAAGATATTATTATGACTTGGCTTCATATTTGAGGACTTGGTCAATTGCACATGATTTTATGTGCTAAAATATCTCTAAGGATCCACTCTCCCAATTGAGAATTTGATCTTATGTATGTGATTTTATGTGGACATTTATTGATTAATATCTTGTAGGTTTTATTATAACCTTATTTCAAGATTGGCACTATTATTGCATTTTATTAGCACTTTGAGATCCTTAGAATAGGTAATACTCTCCTCATAGTTGGGTCCTGGTTATTAAGTCAAATGGTTGATATGAGTGGTTATTCACCACACATGGGTTTTAATTATGGAACTTAGCATGATGTGTTTCTTATGTTTAATAGTTGAAGTATAAGGATTAACTAGTGAGCAATTATAGAGTTCTAACTATATTCACCTAATGATGCATGGTTTGGAACTTAGTTGTGGCTTAGGTTTTAGTTGTGATCACCCAAGTGATACACAAACTAGGTTTGAGTCATAATTCTAGGTTATGAAGATGGAATGACATCATATTGCATTTGCTAGGGTTTAATCTCCCCTAACCATGATAAGGTGGTTGCTTACTTAACATTTTATATTCTCCTCTAGTTACTAAGATATTGAGAATTGGTTTTATTTTCTACCAATAGATTTGTATTATATCCTTAATCTGTTGTTAAAGTAACTAAAGTTGTTATAGTTCTTTTTATAGTTAATTTTGGTCCTATGGATGTATGGTTTCTCACCATCTAAGGTATAGAGTTTTACTCTAAGGTTTTCTGATGTTTCTTAGGTGAAGAATAAGTGGAATGTAGATGTGGTAGGATTCTACTTATGATCACCAAGGGGTTCACAAGTTAAGGTTGGGATATCAGCCTAAGGTTGCTTACTAGTTACCTCCCTATGATTTCATGTTGTGAATAACATCTACCTATCATATAGGGTTTAACTTATAGCTTATTCTTCTATTTCTCCAAAGTATGGTCATGGCATTATTATGAGCAATTTATTCTCAATGACTTCTACTCCCAATTCTTAGGGTATATGATCATTACCCAATTGTGATAATCATGCATGGTATAGGCTTCCTAAAGTATTCTAGAAGTATTTGAATATGGTTATACTAATTACCCCCCTCACTCCACAAGGACTTGGATTATAATCTAGGGTGCTACTCAATGAATGATGATGTGATTATCTAAATATGTGGTCTTCCTAAGAATTCTACCTTGCTATCTTCTGTAGCTTGTTCTTCAGGAATTCGATAAACCTGCATCTTGTGGCATGCCTCCACCTCCTAGCTGCTTCATCTTGATCCTAACTATTTTATGGAGTGGCTCAATGTGTTGGTCTTCTTGCATCAAGGTGCAAGATGATGAAATGGATGGAGTGTGAGGCTCCTTTTATAGGCTTGGGCATGCTCTAGTAACATGACACATGTGTGGATGACTCTTGCTTTACTTTGTTGAGTAAGGTGCTTGGTTGTCATGCTCTCATCCATAACAATCCTTTAAGCATGAGGTGGCATAGCTTAGGACTCAAGCTATGAAGATATTTTTATCCTATGTGGCATTGAGATTATCCTCTCATGTGATTTATTTTTGGATAGCCAAGTGGCTTTTGTTACTAAATATCTTGTGAATGATTTTATGCTTGTGATTGAGTCACTATATCATATGTGATTGTATTTATATTATTATTGGGATCAAAATGTCAAAGATAAGGATTATACCCCAATTTTGAATGGTGATGTTTGATTTCACCAAGGCATGATCATACGAGTTTCTAAATACTCATAGTTTATTTTATTCAAATAGTTTGAACTATAATTCGTAATGTAAATGAATTTAGTTTTGTGATATTCCACATATTTAATAAGTTATGATTGAAATCAGAAGGTGTGGCTTTTATGCACTTAGGTCCTTGTGTTTTTCTATATTTGGTATTTAGTTTTAAAGTGAATTCAATTGTACCTCAAGGTAGTTGCTTAACTTTTAAGTGTTAATAATTTAGAGTGTGCTTCTTATCTCTTTAATGGTTATATACCTCTCCCATCTCTAGGGTTTAATGATAAGCTTTTGTTGGTGTTAAGTTCAAGAGTTTAGTTCAAGAAATACCATGAGGTTCATGGTGGGAATATTTATTTGTTAAAGACATGGAAAAGATAAGTCAAGAATGGTTCCTCATTTGTTTCTTGTTCTTTGATTTGTAGGTACATATGAATCAAGGTGTTGGTTTTAGTTTCATTTGATCTAATCCCTTAGATCAAATCATCTCTACCCAAAATAAGGTTTTAGCAAAGTCACATTGAGGTTTATAGCACTGGACTTGATGAGCTACTTCAATTCCACCAAGGTCAAGTGAAACTTCAGTTACTGTGACTATTTTACTTTAAAGCGCGAAAATTCCCCAGATTTTCTATGCATGAATGCAATGCACACATCTGTTTCCTCTATTTTGTAACCCCAAATACTGGGATATTACAGTCTCTACCCCTTAAACTAAACTTCGTCCTCGAAGTTTGATCTCTTTCACGTTTCCGAAGTGTGAATCTGACTAGTGCAGACTACGACTTTTCTTGAATTCCGTATTGATCTTGTTGGATATATTTGAATATATCCCTTGTCCAGATTCTTCCTGGAATCCCTTAGGGTTTGTCTCTGAACATTAGTTTCTTACTCCAGTTCTCCGATACCTATCTCTGAGATCTAAAAAATACCTGTCTCTGAACCATGGTTCTTACTTGGGTTCATTGATTTCTTCCAACTCTATAAGCTTGTTTCCTTTCTCATTGAAGATTCAAGGATTGGGACTTCTTCTTGTTCTGACAGTCTTGATTGAGGACTAATTGGATAACATTCTCCTATTTGGTAAATAGGTCTTTGTTTTCCCTTACTACCAAAATTGCAGTAATAGTGCTTAATAAGGTACTAACCATGGAAATGGTTGTGATGGTTTATTTTCCTAAGAATGGATTAGACTCATTTAGTCCATCCAATCATGGTTTATAGTTGATACCTATGACTATTTTGGATTATTTAGGTTCCATGAAAGGAATCTTTCTATTAGTCTTTAGTTTTGGTATAATCAATCTCGTTCGGTCTTTGGCCTTCTCGAGCTGTATTTGGTCTACAGTATCTTCTTTGTCCAACTTCATTAACTTTGTCTTACTTGAGCTTATGTACTTCTGAGTAGATATTACTCATTTTCTCAAGTTATAGTCCACTTCTTACTTCCTCGAGGTATAAATCTCGGCTTCTGGTCTGACATCCTTCTGAAAGTAATGTTCAACAATCTTATGAAAATAAGATCGAACTTCCTCTCAGTTCAGACCTTTTTTTTTCTTGCTTCAAGTATTGAGTCTTTGTACTTCCAACTCAATCTTTACTCTACCCCTTAGAGTTTACTTATGTTCTTCAACTCCTTTTCTTCCAACTATTGGACTTATGATTAGAATATTGGTATAGGTCTTGTTTACGATTTATATTCTTCTAAGGTTTTGCGAAGAAACTTTGTGGTGTATCCACTCAATTGTGGACATCCAATGTGAATCTTTTGACTAAATGTTTATAGATCTAGCTATTTGGCTGACAAGATTTTTATTTGTTCACAAACTTTTGTTACAACTAATTAAATCATGGACTATTTATAATACCAACTGATACCAGCTGTGGTTATTATACCAACTGTGGCTATTTGATATCTAAAGATGGATTCTATTATAGGTTCTGATCAACTGGACGAGACATCTTCTACTTTATCTCGCAGTATTGATATTATACCAATTGTGGTCTTCTGATATCGACTATGGTCTTCTTATGTCTGCTATGATTTCATATATCACCTTCCTTCATTCAGGGGTTTATTTTGCAAGAAAACCACTAGCTAACACTATGATTATAGTATCCTAAGTGATTTCCCATGCATTCCCTCTTCTATGTTGACTATGGATCTGCTTGAGCTTCACCATAATCATTATATTTCTCACCTTCATGCTTCTTATGTACTAAAGTACTCCTCGGTTGAGGTAAGCATGAGTTTCTGATTGTACTTCCTTCAGAGTATTGTGGTTACTTCCCACAACTTTACTTCCTTTTTCTGATGAACCTTCATCTTGTCTTTAAGATCTTCAGAGTTCGTCACTTCCTCACACGTTTACCATTACCCTCTAGATCTACAGCATCAAGTAAGGACTTGATATTGCAACATGCATTTGCATATCAAAGTCAAACTTCATGTATGGATCTAGTCAAACAATGAAAAATCCAATAAAATCCAAGAAGATTCAGCTTTGTGTTTATAGTACACACCATCATAAGCCTGAATAAAATAGTTGAGTATGACATCTCTAAACATCAGGCTCTGATGTGTAGTATATAACACCACATAAGATAGGTTTGTTTTGTGATACTTAGCACGAATATGTGAATTCTACTATTTGTCTCAACCTTTACCTTAATTGCACATTTGCAATGAGATAAGCTTGAAACAAAGTGGTCTAGGATAGTTAAGGTTAACCTAATTTTCTTTGGAAGTACTACTTAACTTCCATTTTTGTTGAGGACTAACTCACATGATATGTCTAGGTTCTAGTATGGCTACTCTAAACACATATCTATGGAAATATAGCTCCTATACTACCAAGTGTTTATATTATCATAAGACTATGGTCATGATGTGCTTGGCACACTTCCCATGGTTTTGGAACAAAAATCTTGCACTATTATTGAACGCCTGACTTCTTATTATACTCTCCTAAGTATTTATGATGTTCTTGTCCATCACATAACGATTCTCAGGTGAATCATATATGATTAATAACTCTACCATGTAAGTAGACATATATTATTCCTATCACTCTTCCTTATTTCCCATGATTGACTCATCATGGTCTATACTACCTCATATCACTTGTTTGTATCACTTACTATCAGTTGTTACACAAGTCTGGATAATTTTATTTAATCATAACATGTGTTGGTACACATCTTCCAATAGGATATCTTCCTTATGGTTGTATCCTCTCTTTGGACTACCATGTATTGTATACCAACTGTGATCTACTCATCTATTCATTTTAAGGTCTTAAGAGTATCCTACATAATTTGAGATTAGCTAGCTAACATTACTTAGGAAATATAGGTAAGAAATGTTGACTCAAGTGTGTCAGGATTATTCTCAAGTGAATATCCATCTCAAGTCATAAAAAGATTTGGTTTAAATAAGACGACTTCCTATAGACACTACCAATCCTATAGGTCTCCTTTAAAGGGTTTTAATCCTAGGGTCAAAGCATTTGCTCTGATACCAACTGTGGTGACCCGGCATACCACTGCATGGTGTAGTATGCAAGTCTGATATAACACCAATGAAACACCGTTCCACTAGTATTATATCGCTCGAGTGGTACAACGAAACATATGCGGGTCCAAGGCATGTCTATAGAATTACAACACGGACTCTTTACAAAAGATCCACACAGACCTCCTACTTTACAATGAGGTAAAAGCGCAACTAAACTCCAGAAGAACGACTCGTAGTCTAAACCTAACACGAACTCTATTTGTAGAGTATTTAACTAGCTACAGAGGCTATGAGTAGATTCTAGCTAAATAGGAGCTAAGTTTAGGAAACTAGTTCCCTTCTATGGCTATACTAGGTTTTCTCCTTGTTGGATGAGGTATTCGACTCTTCCGACAAGGTCCTGTCTCGTGAAGTAGTTGTTGACTCCTCGGCCTTCGAGTTGTACTGTAGATCCTCCTTCGATGCCTCCATATCTAAGCAGGGGATTTAAGAGTGGGATGAGTACGAGCGTACTCAACAAGTTCATTATAGGAAAGAGGTGTTTAATTGTGGTGACCCGGCATACCACTGCATGGTGTAGTATGCAAGTCTGATACAACACCAATGAAACACCGTTCCACTAGTATTATATCGCTCAGAGTGGTACAACAGAAACATATGCGGGTCCAAGGCATGTCTATAGAATTACAACATCGACTCTGTTACATAAGATCATCACATCCTCCTACTTTACAATGAGGTAAAACTGCAAATAAACTCCAGAAGAACGACTCGTAGTCTAACCCTATCACGAACTCTATTTGTAGAGTATTTTACTAGCTATAGGGCTATGAATAGATTCTAGCTAAATAGGAGCTACGTTTAGGAAGCTAGTTCCCTTCTATGGCTAAACTATGTTTTCTCCTCGTTGGATGTGATATCTGACTCCACTGACGGGTTCCTATCTCTTGAAGTAGTTGTTGACTCCTCGGCCTTTGAGTTGCACTGTAGATCCTCCTTCGATGCCTCCATACCTAAGCAGGGGATTTAAGAGTGGGATGAGTACGAGCGTACTCAACAAGTTCATTATAGGAAAGAGGTGTTTAATGCACTAGCTACGGCATTAGACCATAAAGTCTAATACCAATGCAGGTTTTCATAATCATTTCTTCAAGAGGTTGCTTTTATTCAGAAGAACTATGTCCGTCAGCCTTCACCGGTTTACTAGAACTTCATGGAGCTCCTTTCCGGCCGCGTTCGCAGTTCCTCAATCCCGGAACAGGGAGTGACAGAGTCACGATTCTTTACACTCGCGAGGTGTGTTGCTTTACCCATAAGAGATCTTAACCTTGGTGCCAACCGAGCCGCGAGCTCGTCCACACTTCCTTTGGTGTGAGGCCCGGTATAAGGTCTAGCCAATCATGTTCCTCCGCTACCTCGAACACCCACCCTTTGTTGCATGCGCCGACCACGGGTCCACGTCGGTCCCATTATTCCCGTAATTTCAGGGTGGACCCCGACCACGACAACGAGTCTGGGCTCTTACCATACACTCCTACGCCGGTGGCTGCAACCCATCATAGACCGCATTACCGTGGGGAATTAGAATGGGATCCCCACCCTCCGGTTGTTCCGCAAGACACAAGCTGCTACGGCAAGCAATGCTTTACCGTGGGGAATTAGAATGGGATCCCCACCCTCCGGTTGTTCCGCCGGATACAAGCTGCTACGGTAAGCGCATCCGTTGATGAACGAGAGGTGGAAACACTTTTGACTACTCCGTCCCACTCCGGATCTTATGGTTAACACGGGTATTACGGCACAAGAATCACTTGGCGACATTTGTTGTTTAATCCTAGATGGATATAAACCCGTGCAATGGAACCTCCACCATATCAACACAATCCATGGTTCCATTGCCCACCACATAGTCATATTCATAGTTATGAAAGTAGTGGTTTTGATTTTTATGCAATAGTGATAACCATAGTACTTTGCAATTAATTTGATAGAAATACTCAAATGACATGAGCAAGCGATGAACTTGCCTTTCTTGATTGCAAGATTATGCGGACAAGGTCTTCGATACGTAATAACTCCAAATTCTGAAATAGCATCATCGTCCAGTAAGGGACGATGTTTAAAAGATTGGCAATGATGCAATAATGCATAAGAATGAGATGCAATCGCTCTAAGCGTGACTTAACCCCGATGATTTAGGATTAGTGAATTGAAATGATTTGTTTAGAATGTGTTGCACTTTTAGGGTGATTCACAAACAAGGTTCTTATTCAGGTGTGGTTACATGGTATCATAAACAGGTGTTGCAACATATCATAACAATAGCATTATAGCACACAACTATAACATTTGGTATAATCTTAACATGTAATGATTAGTGGTGGGTTTTAGCACTACATGGCATGGTAAATGATTAATTATCATATACTTCAAAAGAATAACTTTTGAAGAACATGTTCTTTAATGAAGAACAAGTATGATAATTAGGGTTGTGGGGTTGTATGGTTTACTATGGTTTCAACTAGTTCTTGAGTAGTTATTGGATGGATCCTATCAAGGTTGGGATTCATTAGCAATTAGGCTTGAATGGTTTTACTTAAGCATAAGCATCTTAAGCAATTAGTTATACATGGTTGTTATCATGGTGGGTTCATCTTGCTGGTGATAGCTAGGTAGGGTTTATAGGTCCTATAAGGCAGGGTTAATGACTATTCTTTACTTTCTTCAAAAGAATAAATTTTGAAGAACATACTTCTTAAGCAAGAAGAAGTATTACAATTAAGGTTGAGTTTATCTTGGATTAGCTATTGGATTTCTAAGTAGAGAATGGTTGTTCCTAAATAGGATGATTCATAAGTATCTCACACTAGTAGAGTTTAGTGTGAATAGTATATGATGCACAATATTGGATATGGTTGCTATTATGGTTCATCACAAGGGTGTGATGCTAATTAAGGTTCATAAAGGATTATATCCTTGGTGATAGGGATTAGGTTTGATCCTACTTGATCAACTTGGTTTAATGGTTTGCATACATGGAATGCTAAATTGGTAGTGATAGGGTTCTACATTTTATGTGAATATATATATGTCTTTAGTTGCTAATCATGGCCCTATGATAATTGAGTAACATGATCTCATATTCTATCCTAGGATTAGGTTAGAAACAAATTAAGGTTCAATTGGATTAGTGGAGCTAGGGTTCCTAATGAATTAGGGTTTTAGAATACCACATGAAATGATGAGGTTATCACTTTATTTATAATGGAACTAGGGTTTCTTAATTACCCTATAATTATTGGATTAATAACTTCATTATTAAAGTTGAAGTTATTAATAATTTTGGAATAGAAATAATATTGAATTTGGCATTTTATTATTTCTAAAGAATTTATAATTAAGGTAATTATTAATTAGGGTTTAAATTTCCACTAATAAAGATTTAACAAAATAACAAGTAAAGAAAAATAGCTTTAATGTTTTCTTTATTTTTCTTACTGGTTTTTATTTGTTTTAGAAGGTTTTACTATTTATTGAATTTTAATTCAATTTAGAATTAAAGAAAAGGATTATTTAATAAGTATTAAATAGTGAATTTCTAGTTAAAAATATAAATTTCATTTTATATTTTTATTGGATAGATTTTTCTTTTATAAGAATTTTGATATCTTATTTGCATTTTTCTGAGCTTTTATGAATTTTCTACATTTATTTGAAGTTTCAGTAATTATTAATTTGAAATAAAACACAAGAAAAGCTAAATCTACCCGGGCAGTGATACCCATAGTCACAGACAGGTGGGCCAGTGGTCCACGTGGACTGCCATGCGAGCAGCGACCGGTCAAAATTGACCAGGGCGTTTGACCCACCGGCGGTTAAACGCCGGCGTGTCCGCGTGCGGCGGCGCCGCCAATTTTTGGCGCCCCAGGACGCGCGGCTAGGCTCTACTGGTCCCCCTCGACACGCTGAGTACAGCGGTGGTTTTTGTTTTTCCAAATGGCCACCGGAGCTTCACCGGTAGACCAACCCGCGGCGGAGCACTCCGGCGGGATCTCGAATCCTAGGCTACGATTGATGGAAATGCACAAATAAGGGGTCTCTGGGAGCGCACACTCACCCTGAAGCTGATAGGCTGCTCGACGAAGCCCGGTATAGTCGGAGTTGCCCTCACGGACATGATTTCCGGCGAGTACCTGAGAAAGGGAACACTCAAATTCGCCCGATAGAGACCGCCCCCTTCTCGATTCTTTCTACCAGGATAATACTCTCACTGGTGCGCTTCTCCTAGGCTACCTCTGTGTCCCTGGGGTGGCCTCCTCCGACGAGGTCTTGCTCGACGCCGGCGACATCTGTGAGGTGGTGGCGACAGATATGGAGGGCTAGCGAGCAATTGATTGAGCGGAGGGGCATTAGGGTCTACGGCGGAGCTTATAGCGGCCTTTATAGCACAATGCGAGGCTAGGCTCGGCGTCTCGCCGGCGGCAGTGGCCCTGATGAAGACAGCGATGTAGGTCCTGTTCTGGGCGTGAATCTTGGCGCATAGGGATATGCTTGAACGCGGTCGACTTGCAGCACACTCCCGGATGATCTGCGTGAGCTCGACGTCGTCCAATGCGGTGGCGCGGGACGTGGCCGAGTTCCTCTCGTGCGTTGTCGACGTTGGGGAAGAAGAGGGGCTCGTTTTTCTTCCTCAACGGATCGGTACGAGGTTTGGGTTGGCTTTGGTCTTGGGCTGGGCTTCGCTGGTGGGCTGCTGCTGGGCAGCGCCACGGCTGCACAACTAGGTAAGGTCTGGTAAGGTTTTTCCTCCCCTTTTCTGTTTTTTTCTTTTTCTTTCTTGTTTTCATTTATTGAATTCTGTTTTGAATCTAATTTGTTTTCAAAATTTTCTTGCAGGTTTCTTATTATGTCAATTCAATTAAGAGGTAGTGTGATGTATTACACCACACTCCTATATGAAGCAAGTATTTTATATTTGTTTACATGTCATGCTTGTTGGCTTAAAAATAAATAGGCATGAGCTTATATTCTTATTTTTAGTTTTCTTTTTCCTTGTGAATTCAATTATTTGGATCATTATTGTTGATACTTTCAACTCAAAGTATTTTAAAGGTTGTGTTAAGCCTTGATTTCAATTTAGGGAATTGGTCACTTGCACAAGATTTTATGTGAGCACCAATGTATTAGGGTTTTATAGTTTCTCTCATAACCCCTCTTTTTAAGGTTAATACCATCATTATATTTGAAAGTATCTAAGTAGGTAATGTTTCCATCATAGTTGATCTTGGTTACCAAGATAACTAGTTGATCACTACACATCTGGTTTAATTATAGGGCTTAGCATTAGGTGGCTCTTATGATTTGAATTAAAGTACCATGATCACTTGTTCTAACCTTGGGTTTAGGTTTTATTTGTGATCACTCGGGTGATACTCAACTAGGGTTGATATTTAGTTCTAGGTTATAGAGATGGGGTGCCTCCATATTACATGTGCTAGGATTTAATTTTCCCCAACCATGATAGAGTGGTGGCTTACTTTATATCTTATGTGCTTCCCAAATTACTAACAATTAGAGAATTGGTTTTATCTTCTACCAATTTAACTTCTATTATTATCCTCAATTTATCATTAAAGTAACTACATTGGTTATATTTCTTTTTATAGTTAACTTTGGTCATATGGGTATATGGTTTCCCACCATATGAAATATAGTGTTTAACTCTAAGGTTTGTCTTAGGTTCATTAATTGATGAATGAAGGAAAATTAGATGTGGTAAGATTCTACTTATTATCACCAAATGGTTCATAAGTAAAGGTTGGGATGTAAGCCTAGATTTGATTACTAGTGATCTCCCTATAATTTCATGTGTAAATGGGATCTACTTATCCTAGTAGGGTTTAACTAATCCTCACATATCTCAAGAGCATGATCATGGGTTAGGCATGATCAACTTGTTCTTAATATCTCTACCTCAAGTTCTTAGGGTTTATGATCATTACCCAATTTGTAATGATCAAAGGTTTGGCTTCCTTAAGTATCTCTTATGATCTAGTTTCTCACTTCCAAGATCAAGTGTTGTCTTGAATAATATCTTAGGGTTCCTCTTAAAGATGATTATTTGATTACATGGATGTATATCCAAGTTTTAGCTTAAGGTTTATCTTTGCTTCTCTAACAAATAACATAAAACTCTCACCTCACTAGATTTGATGGATAATAATATGGAATGGAGAAGGATCTATATTTATAGAGTTTAACTCCTTGTCTTGTTTCCATGAATGAAGTGAAATGGATACCATGAGGTTCATGGTAAGATCAAGGATTAGTTTAGGACATGAAAAAGATAAGTGAAGAATAGTTTCTCCAATTAATGTTACTTGATTTCCAATTAAATGGATGTTCATATATTATGGCAAGGAATATCTTGTGGTGATCTTTAATAAGATCAAGTAGTTGATCATTAAGTAAAGTGGTGTTGTGTTGATTATTAGTTCTATTTGATCTAACCCCTTAGATCAAATCCTCTCTACCCAAAACAAGGTCTTAACAAAGTCACATTGAGGTTTATAGCGCTTGACTTGATGAGCTACTTCAATTCCACCAAGGTCAAGTGAAACTTCGATTCATCGTGACTGTTTTACTTTAAAGCGCGAAAATTCCCCAGATTTTCTATGCATGAATGCAATGCACACATCTGTGTCCTCTATTTTTGTAACCCCATTACCTGGGATATTACAGTCTCTACCCCTTAAACTAAACTTCGTCCTCGAAGTTTGATATCTCTCACGTTTCGGAGTGTGGATCTGACTTGTGCAGACTACATCTTTTCTCAAACTCCTTGTTGATCTCACTGGATATAATTGAATATATTCCTTGTCCAGATTCTTTCTAGAATCCCTTAGTGTCTGTCTCTGAACCATGGTTCTTACTTTGATTCTTTGATTTCTTCCAATATCATAATCTTTTTTCCTTTCTCATTGAATATTCAATGATTGAGACTTCTTCTTGTCTTGACAGTCGTAATTGAGGAATAATTGGATAACATTCTCCTATTTGATAAAATAGGTCTTTGTTTTTCCCTTACTACCAAGACTACATTAATGGTACTAAGTAAGGTATTTTAACATGGAAATGATCATGATAGTTTATTCCTTTAAGAATGGAGTAGACTCATTTGGTCTGTCCAATCAGGGTTTATAGTTGATACCTATAACTATTTTGGGTTATTTAGGTTCCATGAAAGGAATTATTCTATTAGTCTTTGGTATTGGTATGTTCAATCTTCTCCTGTCTTTTGCCTTTTTGAGCTATATTTGGTCTATGTTATTTCCTTCATTCAACTTCATTATCCTCAGCTTACTTGAGCTTTCGTACTTCTAAGTAAATGTTACTCACTTTCTCAAGTTATAATCCACTTCTTACGTCCTCGAGGTATGAACCTCGGCTTCTGGTCTGACCTCCTTCTGAAGGTATTGTTCAACAATCTTATGTAAATAAGATCGAACTTCCTCTCAGTTCAGACCCTCTTCTCCATCTTACTCAAAGTATGGAGTCATTGTACATCCAACTCAATATTTTACTCAACCCCTTAGAGTTTTCTTATGGTCTTCAACTCCTTTTCTTCCAACAATTGGACTTATGATTAGAATATTGGTCTCGGTCTAGCTTATGGTTTATATTCCTCTAAGGTTTTGCGAAGAATGTTGGTGGTGTATCCACTCAATTGTGGACATCCAATGTGAATCCTTCGACTAAATGATTATAGATCTAGCTATTTGGCTGACAAGATTTTTATTTGTTCACAAACTTTTGTTGCAAATAATTAATTAAATTGTGGACTATTTGTATTACCAGCTGATAACTGTGGTTATTGTACCAACTGTGGCTATTTGATATCTAAAAATGGATTCTATTATAGGTTCTTATAAACTGGTCGAGACATCTTCTATTTTATCTCGCAGTATTGATATTATACCAATTGTGGTCTTCTGATATCGACTATGGTCTTCTTATGTCTGCTATGATTTCATATATCACCTTCCTTCGTTCAGGGTTTATTTTGCAAGAAAACCACTAGCTGACACTATGATTATAGTATCCTAAGTGATTTCCTATGCATTCCCTCTTCTATGTTGACTATGGATCTGCTTGAGCTTCACCATAATCATCATATTTCTCACCTTCATGCTTCTTCTGTACTAAAGTACTCCTCTGTTGAAGTAAAGCATGAATGTTGATTGGCACTTCCTTCGAGTATTGTGGTTGCTTCCCACAACTTTGTTTCCTTTATCCGATGAACCTTCATCTTGTCTTCAAAATATCTCGAATTCGTCACTTCCTCACACGAATACCATTACCCTCTAGATCTATAGCATTAAGTCGAACTTGATATTGCAACATGCATTTGCATATCAAAGTCAAACTTCATGTATGGATCTAGTCAAACAATGAAAATTCAATGAAATCCAAGAAGATTCAGCTTTGTGTTTATAATACATACCATCATAAGCCTGAATATGATTGTTGAGTAAGACATCTCTAAACATCAGGCTCTGATGTGTAGTATATAACACCACATAAGATAGGTTTATATCGTAATACTTAGTACTTATGGAAGTCTACTATTTGTCTCAACCTTTACCTTAATTGCACATTTGCAATGAGATAAACTTGAAACAAAGTGGTCTGGGATGGTTAAAGTTAACCTAATTTTCTTTAGAAGTACTACTTAACTTAGTATTATACCATATGTAAGTGCTATTGAGGACTATTTTGTATGATACCTCTAGTTCTAATATGGTTATTCTGAATACATATTTATTAGGATACAGTTCCTATACTTTTAAGTGTTTCTACCATAAACATATGGTCATGATGTGCTTGGCACACTTCCATATTTTTGGTACACAGTTCTTGCACTATTGTTGAACAACTGGCTTCTTATTGTACTTCTCCTAAATTTTTATGATGCTCTAGTTCATCACATAATGATTCTCAGGTGAATCATATATGATTAACAACTCTACTCTGTAAGTCGACATGATTTATTTCTATTTCTCTTCCTTACTTCCCATGATTGACTCATCATGGTCTATACTACCTCATATAACTCATAGTTATCATTTACTAGCAAGCTTGTTTCACAAGTTTGGATAGATTTTACTTACCCATTACTTGTATGGATCTACATCTTCTATTAGGATATCTTAATGATTATCATCACTTGATATTACTTCTAGTACAGGTCGGAGTAATTCTTATTTAATTATAACATGTGTTGGTACACATCTTCCACTAGGATATCTTCCTTATGGTTGTATCCTCTCTTTGGACTACCATGTATTGTATACCAACTGTGATCTACTCATCTATGGTTTGAAGGACTTAATGTATGCTACATATTTGGGATTAGCTAACTAACTTCACTTAGGAAGGATAGATAAGAAAGGTTGACTCAAGTGTGTCAGGATTATTCTCAAGTGAATATCCATCTCAAGTCATAAGAAGTATTTGGTTTAACTAAGACAACTTCCTATAGACACTACCAATCCTATAGGTCTCATTTAAAGGGTTTTAATCCTAGGGACAAAGCATTTGCTCTGATACCAACTGTGGTGACCCGGCATACCACTGCATGGTGTAGTATGCAAGTCTGATACAACACCAATGAAACACCGTTCCACTAGTATTATATCGCTCGAGTGGTACAACGAAACATATGCGGGTCCAAGGCATGTCTATAGAATTACAACATCGACTCTGTTACATAAGATCATCACGGCCTCCTACTTTACAATGAGGTAAAGCTGCAAATAAACTCCGGAAGAACGACTCGTAGTCTAACCCTATCACGAACTCTATTTGTAGAGTATTTTACTAGCTATAGGGCTATGAATAGATTCTAGCTAAATAGGAGCTACGTTTAGGAAGCTAGTTCCCTTCTATGGCTAAACTATGTTTTCTCCTCGTTGGATGTGATATCCGACTCCATCGACGGGTTCCTATCTCTTGAAGTAGTTGTTGACTCCTCGGCCTTTGAGTTGCACCTGTAGATCCTCCTTCGATGCCTCCATACCTAAGCGGGGATTTAAGAGTGGGATGAGTACGAGCGTACTCAACAAGTTCATTATAGGAAAGAGGTGTTTAATGCACTAGCTACGGCATTAGACCGGAAAGTCTAATACCAATGCAGGTTTTCATAATCATTTCTTCAAGAGGTTGCTTTTATTCGGAAGAACTATGTCCGTCTGCCTTCACCGGTTTACTAGAACTTCATGGAGCTCCTTTCCGGCCGCGTTCGCAGTTCCTCAATCCCGGAACAGGGAGTGACAGGTCACAGTTCTTTACACTCTGCAGAGGTGTGTTGCTTTACCCATAAGAGATCTTAACCTTGGTGCCAACCGAGTCGCGAGCTCGTCCACACTTCCTTTGGTGTGAGGCCCGGTATAAGGTCTAGCCAATCATGTTCCTCCGCTACCTCGAACACCCACCCTTTGTTGCATGCGCCGACCACGGGTCCACGTCGGTCCCATTATTCCCGTAATTTCGGGGTGGACCCCGACCACGACAACGATCTTGGGCTCTTACCATACACTCCTACGCCGGTGGCTGCAACCCATCATAGACCGCATTACCGTGGGGAATTAGAATGGGATCCCCACCCTCCGGTTGTTCCGCAAGACACAACCGCTACGGCAAGCAATGCTTTACCGTGGGGAATTAGAATGGGATCCCCACCCTCCGGTTGTTCCGCCAGATACAACTGCTACGGTAAGCGCATCCGTTGATGAACGAGAGGTGGAAACACTTTTGACTACTCCGTCCCACTCCGGATCTTATGGTTAACACGTGTATTACGGCACAAGAATCACTGGCGACATTTGTTGTTTAATCCTAGATGGATATAAACCCGTGCAATGGAACCTCCACCATATCAACACAATCCATGGTTCCATTGCCCACCACATAGTCATATTCATAGTTATGAAAGTAGTGGTTTTGATTTTTATGCAATAGTGATAACCATAGTACTTTGCAATTAATTTGATAGAAATACTCAAATGACATGAGCAAGCGATGAACTTGCCTTTCTTGACTGCAAGATTATGCAGACAAGGTCTTCGATACGTAATAACTCCAAATTCTGAAATAGCATCATCGTCCGGTAAGGACGATGTTTAAAAGATTGGCAATGATGCAATAATGCATAAGAATGAGATGCAATCGCTCTAAGCGTGACTTAACCCCGATGATTTAGGATTAGTGAATTGAAATGATTTGTTTAGAATGTGTTGCACTTTTAGGGTGATTCACAAACAAGGTTCTTATTCGAGGTGTGGTTACATGGTATCATAAACAGGTGTTGCAACATATCATAACAATAGCATTATAGCACACAACTATAACATTTGGTATAATCTTAACATGTAATGATTAGTGGTGGGTTTTAGCACTACATGGCATGGTAAATGATTAATTATCATATACTTCAAAAGAATAACTTTTGAAGAACATGTTCTTTAATGAAGAACAAGTATGATAATTAGGGTTGTGGGGTTGTATGGTTTACTATGGTTTCAACTAGTTCTTGAGTAGTTATTGGATGGATCCTATCAAGGTTGGGATTCATTAGCAATTAGGCTTGAATGGTTTTACTTAAGCATAAGCATCTTAAGCAATTAGTTATACATGGTTGTTATCATGGTGGGTTCATCTTGCTGGTGATAGCTAGGTAGGGTTTATAGGTCCTATAAGGCAGGGTTAATGACTATTCTTTACTTTCTTCAAAAGAATAAATTTTGAAGAACATACTTCTTAAGCAAGAAGAAGTATTACAATTAAGGTTGAGGTTATCTTGGATTAGCTATTGGATTTCTAAGTAGAGAATGGTTGTTCCTAAATAGGATGATTCATAAGTATCTCACACTAGTAGAGTTTAGTGTGAATAGTATATGATGCACAATATTGGATATGGTTGCTATTATGGTTCATCACAAGGGTGTGATGCTAATTAAGGTTCATAAAGGATTATATCCTTGGTGATAGGGATTAGGTTTGATCCTACTTGATCAACTTGGTTTAATGGTTTGCATACATGGAATGCTAAATTGGTAGTGATAGGGTTCTACATTTTATGTGAATATATATATGTCTTTAGTTGCTAATCATGGCCCTATGATAATTGAGTAACATGATCTCATATTCTATCCTAGGATTAGGTTAGAAACAAATTAAGGTTCAATTGGATTAGTGGAGCTAGGGTTCCTAATGAATTAGGGTTTTAGAATACCACATGAAATGATGAGGTTATCACTTTATTTATAATGGAACTAGGGTTTCTTAATTACCCTATAATTATTGGATTAATAACTTCATTATTAAAGTTGAAGTTATTAATAATTTTGGAATAGAAATAATATTGAATTTGGCATTTTATTATTTCTAAAGAATTTATAATTAAGGTAATTATTAATTAGGGTTTAAATTTCCACTAATAAAGATTTAACAAAATAACAAGTAAAGAAAAATAGCTTTAATGTTTTCTTTATTTTTCTTACTGGTTTTTATTTGTTTTAGAAGGTTTTACTATTTATTGAATTTTAATTCAATTTAGAATTAAAGAAAAGGCTTATTTAATAAGTATTAAATAGTGAATTTCTAGTTAAAAATATAAATTTCATTTTATATTTTTATTGGATAGATTTTTCTTTTATAAGAATTTTGATATCTTATTTGCATTTTTCTGAGCTTTTATGAATTTTCTACATTTATTTGAAGTTTCAGTAATTATTAATTTGAAATAAAACACAAGAAAAGCTAAATCTACCCGGGCAGTGCTACCCATAGTCACAGACAGGTGGGCCAGTGGTCCACGTGGACTGCCACGCGAGCAGCGACCGGTCAAAATTGACCAGGGCGTTTGACCCACCGGCGGTTAAACGCCGGCGTGTCTGCGTGCGGCGGCGCCGCCAATTTTTGGCGCCCCAGGACGCGCGGCTAGGCTCTACTGGTCCCCCTCGACACGCTGAGTACAGCGGTGGTTTTTGTTTTTCCAAATGGCCACCGGAGCTTCACCGGTAGACCAACCCGCGGCGGAGCACTCCGGCGGGATCTCGAATCCTAGGCTACGATTGATGGAAATGCACAAATAAGGGGTCTCTGGGAGCGCACACTCACCCTGAAGCGATAGGCTGCTCGACGAAGCCCGGTATAGTCGGAGTTGCCCTCACGGACATGATTTCCGGCGAGTACCTGAGAAAGGGAACACTCAAATTCGCCCGATAGAGACCGCCCCCTTCTCGATTCTTTCTACCAGGATAATCCTCTCACTGGTGCGCTTCTCCTAGGCTACCTCTGTGTCCCTGGGGTGGCCTCCTCCGACGAGGTCTTGCTCGACGCCGGCGACATCTGTGAGGTGGTGGCAACAGATATGGAGGGCTAGCGAGCAATTGATTGAGCGGAGGGGCATTAGGGTCTACGGCGGAGCTTATAGCGGCCTTTATAGCACAATGCAAGGCTAGGCTCGGCGTCTCGCCGGCGGCAGTGGCCCTGATGAAGACAGCAATGTAGGTCCTGTTCTGGGCGTGAATCTTGGCGCATAGGGATATGCTTGAACGCGGTCGACTTGCAGCACACTCCCGGATGACTGCGTGAGCTCGACGTCGTCCAATGCGGTGGCGCGGGACGTGGCCGAGTTCCTCCTGTGCGTTGTCGACGTTGGGGAAGAAGAGGGGCTCGTTTTTCTTCCTCAACGGATCGGTACGAGGTTTGGGTTGGCTTTGGTCTTGGGCTGGGCTTCGCTGGTGGGCTCGCTGCTGGGCAGCGCCACGGGCTGCACAACTAGGTAAGGTCTGGTAAGGTTTTTCCTCCCCTTTTCTGTTTTTTTCTTTTTCTTTCTTGTTTTCATTTATTGAATTCTGTTTTGAATCTAATTTGTTTTCAAAATTTTCTTGCAGGTTTCTTATTATGTCAATTCAATTAAGAGGTAGTGTGATGTATTACACCACACTCCTATATGAAGCAAGTATTTTATATTTGTTTACATGTCATGCTTGTTGGCTTAAAAATAAATAGGCATGAGCTTATATTCTTATTTTTAGTTTTCTTTTTCCTTGTGAATTCAATTATTTGGATCATTATTGTTGATACTTTCAACTCAAAGTATTTTAAAGGTTGTGTTAAGCCTTGATTTCAATTTAGGGAATTGGTCACTTGCACAAGATTTTATGTGAGCACCAATGTATTAGGGTTTTATAGTTTCTCTCATAACCCCCTCTTTTTAAGGTTAATACCATCATTATATTTGAAAGTATCTAAGTAGGTAATGTTTCCATCATAGTTGATCTTGGTTACCAAGATAACTAGTTGATCACTACACATCTGGTTTAATTATAGGGCTTAGCATTAGGTGGCTCTTATGATTTGAATTAAAGTACCATGATCACCTGTTCTAACCTTGGGTTTAGGTTTTATTTGTGATCACTCAGGTGATACTCAACTAGGGTTGATATTTAGTTCTAGGTTATAGAGATGGGGTGCCTCCATATTACATGTGCTAGGATTTAATTTTCCCCAACCATGATAGAGTGGTGGCTTACTTTATATCTTATGTGCTTCCCAAATTACTAATAATTAGAGAATTGGTTTTATCTTCTACCAATTTAACTTCTATTATTATCCTCAATTTATCATTAAAGTAACTACATTGGTTATATTTCTTTTTATAGTTAACTTTGGTCATATGGGTATATGGTTTCCCACCATATGAAATATAGTGTTTAACTCTAAGGTTTGTCTTAGGTTCATTAATTGATGAATGAAGGAAAATTAGATGTGGTAAGATTCTACTTATTATCACCAAATGGTTCATAAGTAAAGGTTGGGATGTAAGCCTAGATTTGATTACTAGTGATCTCCCTATAATTTCATGTGTAAATGGGATCTACTTATCCTAGTAGGGTTTAACTAATCCTCACATATCTCAAGAGCATGATCATGGGTTAGGCATGATCAACTTGTTCTTAATATCTCTACCTCAAGTTCTTAGGGTTTATGATCATTACCCAATTTGTAATGATCAAAGGTTTGGCTTCCTTAAGTATCTCTTATGATCTAGTTTCTCACTTCCAAGATCAAGTGTTGTCTTGAATAATATCTTAGGGTTCCTCTTAAAGATGATTATTTGATTACATGGATGTATATCCAAGTTTTAGCTTAAGGTTTATCTTTGCTTCTCTAACAAATAACATAAAACTCTCACCTCACTAGATTTGATGGATAATAATATGGAATGGAGAAGGATCTATATTTATAGAGTTTAACTCCTTGTCTTGTTTCCATGAATGAAGTGAAATGGATACCATGAGGTTCATGGTAAGATCAAGGATTAGTTTAGGACATGAAAAAGATAAGTGAAGAATAGTTTCTCCAATTAATGTTACTTGATTTCCAATTAAATGGATGTTCATATATCATGGCAAGGAATATCTTGTGGTGATCTTTAATAAGATCAAGTAGTTGATCATTAAGTAAAGTGGTGTTGTGTTGATTATTAGTTCTATTTGATCTAACCCCTTAGATCAAATCCTCTCTACCAAAACAAGGTCTTAACAAAGTCACATTGAGGTTTATAGCGCTTGACTTGATGAGCTACTTCAATTCCACCAAGGTCAAGTGAAACTTCGATTCACTGTGACTGTTTTACTTTAAAGCGCGAAAATTCCCCAGATTTTCTATGCATGAATGCAATGCACACATCTGTGTCCTCTATTTTTGTAACCCCATTACCTGGGATATTACATTAATGCACTAGCTACAGCATTAGACCAGAAAGTCTAATACCAATGCAAGTTTTCATAACCATTTCTTTAAAAGGTTGCTTTTATTCAGAAGAACTATGTCCGTCAGCCTTCACCGGTTTACTAGAACTTCATGGAGCTCCTTTCCGGCCGCGTTCGCAGATCCATATCCCGGAACGAGGAGTGACAGGTCACGATTCATTACACTCTGCAGAGGTGTGTTGCTTTACCCATAAGAGATCTTAACCTTGGTGCCAACCGGGCGTACTCCCCGTCCACACTTCCTTTGGTGTGAGGCCCGATATAAGGTCTAGCCAATCATGTTCCTCCGCTACCTCGAACACCCACCCTTTGTTGCATTCCCCGACCCTGGGTCCATGCCGGTCCCATTATTCCTGTAGATTTCAAGGTGGACCCCGACCACGACGACAGTGCAGGGCTCTACCATACACTCCTACGCCGGTAGCTGCAACCCATCATAGACCGCAATACCGTGGGGACTTAGGACTCCTCAGCCTCACCGCTTGCTCCTTCGGGCGACAAGTGTACTACGGACTATGCCGTGGGGACTTAGGACTCCCCAGCCTCACCGCTTGCCCCCTTGGATTACAAGTGTACTACGGTAAAGCGCATCCGTTGATGAACGAGAGGTGGAAACACTTTTGACTACTCCGTCCCACTCCGGATCTTATGGTTAACAAGGGTATTACGGCACAAGAATCACTTGGCGACATTTGTTGTTTAATCCTAGATGGATATAAACCCTTGCAATGGAACCTCCACCATATCAACACAATCCATGGTTCCATTGCCCACCACATAGTCATATTCATAGTTATGAAAGTAGTGGTTTTGGTTTTTTATGCAATAGTGATAACCATAGTACTTTGCAAGTAATTTGATAGAAATACTCAAATGACATGAGCAAGTGATGAACTTGCCTTTCTTTACTTGCAAGATTATGCGAGCAAGGTCTTCGATACGTAGTAACTCCAAATTCTGAAATAGCATCATCGTCCGGTAAGGACGATGTTTAAAAGATCGGCAAGGATGCAATAATGCATAAGTATGAGATGCAATCGCTCTAAGCGTGACCTAACCCTGATGATTTAGGATTAGTGAGTGGTAATGATTGGTTCAGGGTGTGTTGCACTTTTAGAGTGATTCACAAACAAGGTTATTAAGGATTGGTTGCTTGATATCATAAACAGGTGTTGTAATATATCATAATAATAATACTAATAGCACACAACAATAACATTTGGTATAACACTAACATGTAATGAATAGTGGTTGGTGTTAGCACTATATGACATGGTTAATGATTAATTATCATATACTTCAAAAGAATAACTTTTGAAGAACATGTTCTTTAATAATGAACAAGTATGATAATTAGAGTTGTGGAGTTCTATGGTTTACTATATTTCTAATTGGTTTCTGGAGTAAGGGTTAGATGGATCTCAACAAAGTTGGATTCATTAATAACTAGGGCTTGTATGGTTTTAGTGAAGCATAAGTATCTTAAGCAATTAATGGTTGCTATCATGATGATATGTTTTAGTGGTAATAGTTAGCTAGGGTTGATAGGTCCTGTTAGGCAAGGTTGATGACTAGTTCCTATTTACTTCAAAAGAATAACTTTTGAAGAACATCCTTCTTAAATAATAAGAAGTATAACAATTAAGGTTGAGGTTGTCTTTTATTAGCTATTGGATCTCTAAGTAGAGAATGGTTGGTTCCTAAATAGGATAGTTCATAAGTATCTCACACTAGTAGGGTTTAGTGGAACAGGGTTATGTAATGTAAAATAGTAGGTATGGTTGCTATTAGGGTTCATCACAATGGTGTGATGCTAAATAGGAATAAATAAGGAGGATGGCTTTGGTAATAGGATCTAGGGTTTACACTTAGTTGACCCTACTTGATTATTTAGGTCTAATGAAGATGAACACATGGGATACTAATTTAGTAATGATGGTTACTACATTTTATGTGGTCATGGTAAACATTTAGTAGCTACTATGGTTCTAGGATTGAAAGGAACTATTATGATCACATGCTCCAACCTAAGGTTTAGGTTATAAGCAATTTAGGGTTCACATATATTAATGGAGCTATGGTTCCTACATGGATTAGGGTTTTTAGGATCACATGAAATGATAAGGTTATAATATCACTCCATGTGGAATTTAGGGTTTGTTATTTACCATATAATTCTATGATTAATAACTTCATGTTAAAGTTGAAGTTATTAATAACTTTGAAATAAAATTAATATTGCATTTGACATTTTATTATTTTTGAACAATTAATAATTAAGATAATTATTAATCGGGGTTTAAATCTCTCTAATTATGATTTAACAAAATAACAAACAAAGAAAATTAGTTTTAATGGTTTCTTTATTTATTTACTGGTTTTTATCTAATTTGGACATTTTTCGAATTACTGAATTTTAATTGCATTTTGAATAAAAGAAAAGACTTAATTATTAAGTTTAAAACAATTAAATTTTTATTAAAAATAAAAATTTCATATTATATTTTTATTGGATAGAATTTACTTTTATAAGAATTTCGATGTCTTATTTATATTTTTCTGAGCTATATTGAATTTTATACATTAATTTGAAATCTCTGGAATTGTTGGATTTGAATTAAAATGAAACCAAACACTAGAGCTACCCGGACAGGGCTACCCACAGCCACAGACAGGTGGGCCAGTGGTCCACGTCGGTTTTGACCAAGTCAAAATCGAGGACGTGGCCAGGAGCATGGTGACCGGCGGGCAGACGTCGCCGGCGTCGTCGATTTCGACCACGCGCGGATGGGCGACTGGTTCCATTCGAACCAGCGCACCACGAGGAGCCTAAAGGTGGCGGCGCCGCTCCGGTAAGGTCACCGGAGCTTGCTCGCCGGCGAGGCCGAGCGGCGGTGCGGACAGGGACACGGTGCGGCGGCACTACGGCGGGCTAGGGAGCAAACCAAGCATGCGAGGGGGTTCAGCGGCTCACCAGAAGGACGTAGGGTGTGTCGGCGAGGTCCATGGCGGGCGGCATCGCTGGAATCGGTCGCTCCCGTAGTCGGGGAAGACGACCAGGTGTGGTCAACTACGGGCGCGTTGGCTCGATTCCTTGCTCCTGCTGGGCAAGAAGAGGGTGGTGGTAACGATGGTAATGACGGCGGTTCCCGGGGATGCTCCGAACGGCGGCGATGGTCGATGGCCGGCGACTAGGGTTTCGGTTTGGGATGGAATTGGAGTAGAGGGGGAAAAATCGGAAGCTGCTGTTCGTCGTGGGGCTTTTATACCGCGCCAAACTATGCCTTGTCACGACGTCGGTCGAGGAGGAGCTGCCAGCGACGAGGAGAAGCTGGCCACGACGTCCTGGTGTCCTCCATGCGCGAAGAAGAGATGAGGACGAGCTCCTCTCGTTGATTTTTCAACGAAGGGGTACTGGGCTGGGTTGGGCTGTGCTGGTTTGGTGCTGATGGGCTGTTTGGTGGGCTGTGTTGGTGGGCTGCTGCGGCCAGAGGAGGTCCAGGTGAGATTTTCTCCTCTCTTTTCTTTTTTCCATTTCTTTTTTCCATTTCTGTTTTTAATTTCTGTTTTCTTTGTCTAATTTGCATTCTGTTTTAAATTCAAATTTAAATCCTTTTCTATTTTCAGGTGTTTGATAACTGCAATTTCATGAGGACTAATAAGACAATTCATTATCTGACTGCATTGTTCTTGAATAAACATTAATATATATATATATATATATATATATATATATATATATATATATATATATATACCAGCACTATTCTGCAACCGGTTGCGAGAATAATATTCTGAGCACCGACTTGGACTTCTCTGGACACAAGGTTGAACTTCCTGGATGAGAGGGTTGACCTTTCTGTCGGAACTTACCTGAACTTCTCATTTTTTTCAGAGCTACTGATTGTACTACAACTTTCTCAACCGTTGGTCGGAACTGTGCAAGTGATATACCGTTGGATAGATAATGAAAAACCGCAACTTTTTCATGTTCACAACTTTCGCAGATTATGCATGGTTTAAATTTAATTTTGAAAATACGAAAACGCTTCTATATGGCCAGAAAACGAACTTTTAGTTTGATTTTCGAATCGCTTATCGAAAAGGTACAAATGATATACCGTTGGATAGATAATGAAATTGCGCAACTTTTTCATGTTTTACGTTTTTTCAAAATCCTCACAGTTTTTGAACAATTTTGAAAATACCGAAATTCGGACGTACTTAAAAACGAGCGGAGAGTAATTTGGATGTTTTGTTTCAACCGTTTGTCGGAATGATGCAAATGATATGTCGTTGGAAAGCTATGAACTAGGCGCAACTTTCTTATTCCAATTGATTTCTCTAATTCATTACAGTTTAAGAGAAAAACTCGAATTACTGTCCGCCCGTTTTATGTGACGGGCACAGAATGATTATCCACACGATTTTCATCCGGTATATTTAAACAATACAAATGATATACGGTTGGAAAGGTGTCAAAATGGCGCATATTTTTTGTATCTACCATTTTATCCAAATCCGAACGGTTTAAAAGTAATTTTAGAAGTTTTGAAATCATGTTTCCGGTATATTTTGTGGGATAATGATTTGAAATTGATGGATTAGATCCATTTATTTGTTGTAAAATGTTGTAGGTAATGAAATTAGACATATACTCTATCATATAAAGCTTTTGGTGACAAATATTGAAGTGGTTGGTGATCAAATCGTTGAGATTTGGACAACGATTTCACGCCAGTAAAAACAGAGAACTGAACTTCCCTCGACATGAACTAGTACTTATCAGGAAATGCGGTTGTACTTCTTGGTGCGGTTTCATGAAACTGTTCAGTAAAATAGAGCTATAATTTTGACCACACAAAATGTGCAGCACAGCTACGCTCATCTGAACTTCTCGCGACATGTCCTTGTACTTCTTGGCCTCCGTGGTTGTACCTCCGGAAATGTTTCGATACTAGTGTGTTTTACAATAATTAAACATGTGTTTTCGGAATGATAGTTTTAGATTTTCCCTATCCTCTATTTAAGAGATTCTGCACTTCCTGGAACTTAATATTTGAACTTCCCAACATTGATATGTGAACTTATGTGTGAGTATTTTATTTTTACAACTTGCAGTTCCTGTAATTACTGCTTGTACTTCTTGTAGTCTTCGCTTGTACTTCTCGGAGTAACTCCTTGTACTTCCTCACGGATGACGGGATTATTTTGTTTTTCCTACATTTGAATTAAGATAGTATCTTGTACTTCCTATATTAAGTGGGTGTACTTTTCTCCGTCAACTATTTGAATTTCCTCTTGGGTGATGGGATTATTTTTGTTTTTTTACATTTGGATTTTTTCAGTTTTCTTGTACTTTGTATAATAGGTGCTTGTACTATTTTTGGTTCCTGTAATGACCGCTTGTACTTCCTGTAGTCTCTGCTTGTTCTTCTCGGAATCAAAGCTTGTACTTCCTCGCGGATGACGTTATTATTTTGTTTTTTCTACAATTGGATTTTGCCGGTTTTCTTGTACTCCCTATATTAAGTGGTTGTAATGCTCGTGTCGAATGGTTGTACTTCACACGGATGACGGGATTCCTTTCTTTTTTATTTATTTTTTGGACCAGGAGGTGTACTTCCTGTTATCAAGTTCTTGTACTTATCCGCACTAATTTCTTGTACTTCCTAATGCCCTTGAATATACTGCCTAAATGCAAGCATGTGTACTGCCCAAATATTAGGGTAAAACAACAAGCCAGCTTACTCCAATTGCGCGAGAAACAAAATCAATCCAACTCCAAATTAATAGAAAATACAAAATTTATCATCCTGGCCACCGCGTGGCCAACTCATTATGTCCACGGTTTTGCCAAGAAAAATGGTTGCATGTAGTTCTACATTTAATCTGATTGTACTTCCCACGAGTACACACCTGAGCTTCTTTTCGTACATTTTCAATACATAAACGTAACAATGCATACATGGATGATTTTTTACGAGCCACATGACAACAACACATATATGCAGAAGCACTGCCGCTGGCTCTAATGAAGTGAAATATAAAACTGGACTTTGCCATGTCAACGAAGTGAAATATAGAACTGAACTTTGCCATGTTAATGAAGTGAATTACTCTTATTCTTAAGAACCACATGACAACAACACACATATGGTTCTCCTTTTGCAAAGCAATGCCATGTATTAAAAATATGCTCCTAACAGTATACATACAATTATTTACAAGGCAGTTTGCAAAGCTTGCCGAGAGACAGGAAATTACACGGAATGTCTGCATCTGAACTGGGAGTAGCCACTTAAGCAGCAGCTCATTACAACAGTCAGCAACAGTACATGGCGTTGGGCTCCCAGCGTCCTTCCAGGAGGAGCTATCCTCGCAGCACTCCTAGCACAATTGTACTGCTGCAAAGACAATCACCGCTGTAGCCCATCAGGAAACTGAACTGCTATGTTAACCGAGTTGTTCATCATGGGGAGCCAGGAAGCTCAACTGCAATCTCATTTCATATTAACAAAAAAGGAGAACGGCAACAAAAGCAAGAACAAAGGAAAAAAAAACATGGATCAGTACACCCATTGTACATTTGTTAAAAGGAATACTCGAAGAAACAGGACGCTAGAACTGGCACCACGAACAGGCACCACGGAACACACTGAGGCAGTGTATTGCCCGTCTCCGCGACCTGTACTTCTTGTCCAGCCGTACCGCGGCAGCAGTTGGCGACGAGGCGACTCGATGTTGTCCGGCGGCAGCGCTGGCGACTGATCGTCCGGGCGGCGAGGGCACAGTCAGGGCTAGCAAGCTCCTGGTGCCGGACCCCATGGCCTGCTTCGTTATGGTCAGAGCAGTTGACGTTCTCCATCACGTTCTACATGGCCAGGTCACCGAGGTACTCCTCATCGGACTTGGTGGAGTGCTTGTAAATGGAGCTAGTTTCAATCTGCAATGAATCGGTTAATGCATAAAACATTTAGAATCTAGAAACTGTTCGGCATACTGATGCACAAGAAAAAAAAATTAGTGGAGATGCACAAGCTTTTAAAATGAGTCACACTATAAATTGGCCTTCTTGGTTCGCGTATGGCATGACAGAGTATACTCGCAGTGGTTTTAAGAAGCAACTGCATTCAAATGTTCGCTACAACAGTAGAAATAAACCCCGCTAGGAAAGTTCCTGGATGACTTGGTTACTTCCTCTCTTTCTTCATCAGTTGGATCCTCGTCAGTTTCAGCATACACTGAATAATCCTCCATGAGCTCAAAAAGTAATGGAGCATTTGTTAGATTATAATGTATAGCATATGCAATATACTAATAGAAAAATTAAAATAGATCACCCTACTGAGAAGATTGTAGTGGTGATGCACAACACCTCTTCAAAGCATAATCTGACATCTTTGGTGAACTGCACCATGACGAGAAGTATCTACTGACTACTGTCGGTCTCGATGCACTTGTGCTTGAGGCAGCATGAGTTAACTTCCTCTCAGGGCACATGTGATGCTATCCCTTATCCGATGTCTATCACAGGGAAGTACAAACCGATGCTTATCAGAAACTCATGTCAGTGCCAAGCAGAAATTCAGGTAAAAGATGACAAGAAACGAACACCTGAAAGAAGAGACTAGCATCACAGTATAGAGGAAGTTCAGCCACGTGATGCGGAATCGGATGGCGCGCTGGCGCAGAGGATGGGCAGCGCGGCGAGTCTCTGGTTAACATGGCCAGCGTTAGGAACCTGTACTCCATCTTCTCCAACACCTAGATAGCATCAAATCGTTACCAGAAAACATAAGAAATTTGCAATTGCTGAAACTAGTCTCCAACAACAGCACACACGATGGAGGACAATTTGACCACAACAAATCAATCACGAACCTTCAGACAGAAAGAGCTAGCTTTGGTGCAGCGCCGTCCTGCAACTTGAGTGCTTGACTTACATCTGCTTTCTAGTGCGGTTTCAGATCAAGCAAGTACTGCACAATTTTTTCAAAAGAAAAACATTACAATCAAAAGAAGACGCCAATTGCAGGGAGTTGCAACGCATCAGAGCTGTAGCCAGGCAACACTACCGCTAGGCAGGGGCGGTAGAGGAGCCGAGGCACAGGGAGGAGCTGGTCGTTCAAGACAGTACAAACCCTTTTGCTCGGTAAGATCAGAAGCATACCTCTTGGGAGTCCAACCGTGTGGCTTGCTGGGGCTTGGAACTTGGGGCGCAGGAGGCGCCGAATCTCGAGGGTGCGACATGGGAGCCTAGGAGGCGCAGGGATCCTCCACCGCGGCGGCCGGAGGCTGAGCCTGGCAGAACGACAACAACAGGTTGGCTGGGACGGGCACATGGACGGCGGCGCTTGGGGGCGCAGGGCCTGCCGGCGACGGGATTTACGGTTGCTATGGGAGCCTGCCGGCCATAGGGAAAGACGGGCGCCGCGGGAGCCTGCCGGCGACAAGCAAGATGGGCGCGACGACCTTGCGGCGTAGGGGAAGGAGGGCGCGGAAGGTTGGGGCGGGGGACGTCTTACCGGCGGCGCATGGGGCTCGCCGGCGGCGGCCGGGCTCGCCGGCGACGAGAGCGGATGCGGTCGTGGGGTAGGTGTCGTGGGGATGGGGGGTTGCGCGGCTGGGGAGGATGCGCTCGGTCATGGGCTGGGCTGGTGGTATTTTCCTTGTTGTTTTCGGTCCGTCGCGCACCTTATAGCGCCGGTTGGTGCTCATATATATATATATATGGGAAATAGCCAGCTATCATGGGTGATAGCTACGCACCAACGGCTACCCATTGGATCATCCTATAGAGAAATTTCTACCGTAGATCAACTAAACGGCGTCAAACTTGCCATACCGGACCTTCTCCTTTCCACCGAGCGGACCACAGCTTCCTCCTCCCGTCACCACATACCTTTTTCTATTCTCCTCAAATCCCAACCTGATTATTTTTCTCCCGCACCCCCTGCTTCTCCGGTGATCCCGCACCTAACCTCCGGCCGCGCGCGACACCGGCGATTACGAGCTCTTCCGTGGCGGGCCAGCGGCTGTGCGGCGCTTACTGTTGAGGGCGCCATGGCCAGGGCGGCTAGCGGTGCCAAAGGATGGTACTTGACGACGAACTCCGTGCGCTGCCTGGCCGGTGCAGAGCCGCGGAAGTCCCGTGCGGGCGGCAGCAGTTCGATGAGCGGGGCATCGATTGGTGTTGCGTGGCAGCATGGTGCCACAGGATTGAGTGAAGATGCGTCCCACCCTTTCTCTCTCTTGACTGCATTTTTTCTTAGATCTAGCGAATCTCTTCCTACCTTCCCAGAACATTTCTTTTTGGTGAATATCAGATCAAGGCCTATGTGAGCGTACACTATCCATTGATTTGATTTTTTCCCAGCTGAGATTGCTTTGTTTTTTTGCAATGGATTTCTGTGCTGATTTGAAATAATCGTCCGTGACGGCATTTTGTGCTCTGGTCTGGTCATAACTTTTTCCTGATTTGCACTAGTTGTCAGTGATAGATTTGCTCCCTCCTTCTTTTTTTATGGAATTTGCTTGCTCCTTCCATCAGATGGATTTTGGAAAAAAAAGATGGATTAGTCAATTAATTTTTGACGATTGTGTTAATTTCGGAGCAAGCTTGATGGATTTTTGGCCGCGCCGCGCCGCACCTTCCTCCGTCGCCTGCTCAGCTCCATCGCAGCCCAACGAGGGGAAGCTCACCTCACACCAGGCGTCGGCCGGCTGTAGCAGCTCGCGAAGGAGGCAAATCGATCTTGGCTCCCGACCATTCCTCGTCGGCACAATCCCGCCTCCAGGATTTGTGGTGTAGGGGGTCGTTGGTCAACCACGCGAAAAAGACCAGTCGGGCGCGTGGTGTTTTTTTTGGTTTTTTGCCGATATAAGATGCGCACGGTGCCTTTTCTCCTTGTTTAGATGAGATGTTGAGATGAAGGTGAGTATTGGCTTTTTTCTGATGGATTTGGATTCAGCTTGACTAGATTCTTGTAAAAGGAGGCTTGGATTCAGCAGATCACCACTGGAAACAAAATTTTCTTCCTTTAAACCTTTGGTCGCAAAAAATCAACAAGGGCAGATTCTTTGGCCGCCATGGCCATCACATGGTGCGTGTGGTTGTTGGTGCTGGTGGTTGCTGTCGACGTCCGTTGAGGCGGCCGGCACGCTGGAGGACGCCATAGACGGGCCATGTCTTGAATGTTCGAGATCTGCATCTGAATGATCCTAATCTGGATTCACCTTGATTGTTTTCCTGATTTTGTCCAAGGAATCTTTAATTAAAACATGATTGAGATCCAAATTTCTTTATGGTTTTCTAAGTTTGAGAGTCGGCCAGATTTTTTGATGGACTTTTGATCTGAAATAATTTAATTACCTCTCCATGACTTTTGCTTCACCAGCACGATGTTGATTTCGTTTTGGTTCATCTTCTAGGTTAATGGTACGAATGATAAAACACAGAAAATATTTTCGGCACCATTTTTTGTTACAGGGCAGCAATTATTTTTGGCATTGGTTAAGTCAAACTTGCTGGAGACTATGAGCAACAACTTCGTGGTGTATAAAATTGAAAACATATTTATAATCGCAGTGCATAACACACATGGCCGTAATGTTCTCAGTTCAGGGAGAGAGTAGTGTTGTAAAATTGGCAGGTGGAGAGGGGTTAATATAATACAGTATGTTAACCTCAGAAATACGTCCACTACTGTTGGAGTTTTTGTTTCCTTGTGGATCAATGGATGTGGAGGGACCTACGTTTCAAAGAAGTAAAGAGTACGGTTCGCGAAAGGAACCGTGAAGTGTCTGTCTATCGGCACGTTAAATCCAACGGTTGTAACTGCGTGCGTAGCTATCACCCCGGTTAGAAAATCCGCGTCGATATATATATATATATACCAACACTATTCTGCAACCGGTTGCAGAATAATATTCTGAGCACCGACTTGTACTTCCCTGGACACGAGGTTGTACTTCCCAGATAACAGGATTCAACTTTCTGTCGAACTTACCTGAACTTCCCATTTTCTTCAGAGCTACTGATTCTACTTCGTGTTTCCCAACCATTTGTCGAAACTATACAAATGATATACCGTTGGATAGATAATGAAAAACCGCAACTTTTTCATGTTCACACTTTTCACAGATTTTGCACGGTTTAAATTTAATTTTGAAAATACGAAAACAATTCTATATGGCCAGAAAACGAACTTTTAGTTCGGTTTTTGAATCCCTTATCGAAACAGTACAAATGATATACCGTTGGAAAGATAATGAAATTGCGCAACTTTTTCATGTTTTATGTTTTTTCAAAATCCTCACAGTTTTTGAACAATTTTGAAAATACCAAAATTCGGACGTACTCAAAAAACGAGCGAACAGTAATTTGGATGATTTGTTTCAACCGTATATCGGAATGATGCAAATGATATGGCGTTGGAAAGCTATGGACTAGGCGCAACTTTCTTATTCCAATTGTTTTCTCTAATTCCTTACAGTTTAATAGAATAAAACGAATTACTGTCCGCCTGTTTTATGTGACGGGCACCGAATGATTTTCCCCGCGATTTCCATGCGGTATATTTAAACAATGCAAATGATATACGGTTGGAAAGGTCTCAAAATGGCGCATCTTTTTCGTATGTGCCATTTTTGCCAACTCCAAACGATTTGAAAGTAATTTTAGAAGTTTTAAAATCATGTTTCCTAGTATAGTTTGTGGGATAACAATTTGAATTTAATAGATTAGATCCATTTATTTGTTGTAAAATGTTGTAGGTAATGAAATTAGACATATACTCTACCATATAAAGCTTTTGGTGACAATGATTGAACTGGTTGGTGATCAAATCGATTAGATTTGAACAATAGATTTCCGCCCCGTAAAAACAGAGCATTGAACTTCCCTCGACACGAACTTGCACTTCTAGGGAAATGCGGTTCTACTTCTCGGTGCTGTTTCACAAAAGTGTTCAGTGAAATGACTATAAGTTTCTCATACGGTGTTCGTTTGAGGTCTATGGCCACACAAAATGCTCAAGCACAACCACGCGCATCTGAACTTCCCACGACACGTCCTTGTACTTCTTGGCCTTCGTGGTTGTATTTCCTGGATATGTTTTGATACTAGTGTGTTTTACAAAAACTAGCATGTGTGCTTCAAAATGATAATTTAAGATTGTCCCTATATTCTATTTATTAAGAAATTCCGTACTTCCTAGATCTTAATATTTGAATTTCACAATGTTGCTATGTGAACTTATATGGGGGTATTTTTTCACGTAATTACCATTTGTACTTCCTGTTGTCTCCGCATGTACTTCTTGGAATCACTGCTCATACTTCCTCGCAGATGACGGGATTATTTTGGTTTTTCTACATTTGGACTTTGTCAGGTTTCTTGTACTTCCTATATTAAGTGGGTGTATTTCTTGTGTCGAATGGTTGTACTTCTCATTGTCAACTATATGAACTTATTTACGGGTGATGGGATTATTATTGTTTTTTGCTATGTGAACTTATGTGAGAGTAATTTCTTTGAACAGTTTTAATTCATGTAATTACCGCTTGTACTTCCTGTTGTCTCCGCTTGTACTTCTCAGAATCACTGCTCGTACTTTCTCGCATATGACGGGATTATTTTGTTTTTCCTACATTTGGACTTTGTCGGGTTTCTTGTACTTCCTATATTTAGTAGGTGTATTGCTCGTGTCGAATGGTTGTACTTCTCATTGTCAACTATATGAACTTCTTTACGGGTGATGGGATTTTTTTGTACATTTGGATTTTGTCAGTCTTCTTGCACTTCCTGTGGGTGTACTGGTCATGTTGAATGGTTGTACTTCTCAGCATCAATTCGGTTGTACTTCTCGATGCGGCTTCACGAAACAGCTCACGAAAACCGATAAAATTTTATTTGAACACTTTGTACTTCCCGTAGTTACCGTGTGTACTTCCTGTAGTCAGCGCTTGTACTTTTCGAAATCACTTCTTGTACTTCCCACATATGGATTTTCTTATTTTTTGTGCATTTGGATTTTGGTTATTTTCTTGTACTTCCAATATTCAGCTGGTGTACTGCTCGCGTCGAATGGGTTTACTTCTCAACGTCAAGTATTGGAACTTCCTCCTAGATGACGGGATTATTTTGTTTTTTGTACATTTGGATTTTTTTGGTTTTCTTGCACTTCCTATATTTAGTGGTTGTACTACTCGTGTCGAACGGTTGTACTTCGCACCGTCGAGTATTTGCTCTTCCTCACGGACGACAACATTATTTTATTTTTGTTGTACATTAGCATTTTGTCTTTTTTTCTTGAACTTTCTATATTTATGTGGTTGTACTGCTCGTATCGAATGGTTGTACTTGTCAACATCAAATATTTGAACTTCCTCGTGGATGACACGATTATTTTGTTCTTTTGTCATTTGGATTTTGTCATTTTTCTTGTACTTCATATATTATGTGGGTGTACTGGCTCGTGTCGAATGGTTGTACTCCTCGGGATGGAGGTGGAAAATCCACCGGCAGCGCTAGAGTAGGTGGGCGGTGGCGTGTGTGTTGAGGGGCCGGCGGTGCTCGGGTAGGTGGAGTCGTGAAAGGAGGCGCATGATTCCGTTGACCTCTGCTGGTGGGTGCATGGAACTCGAGGGCAGCATGGGCACCGGATCGAGGGTGAGACCGGGAGGCGCGGGGATCCGCCGGGCGGCGACGGGAGGCCGACCCGGCCAAAACGGCGGCGGATGGACGGCTGAGCCGGACAGGAGCAAGAGCACGAGGGCGGCGGCGCTTGGGGGAGCGGGGGCCTGCTCGTCGACGTGGTAGAAGGGTTGACACGGGGGCGCCGGCCGTGAGGAAGCACGAGCGCGAGAGGGAGCATGCCGCCGACGGGAAAGATGAGTCGGCGCGAGGATTTTTGGCGTCGGGGACGGACAGGGCGGGCCGGCGAGGATCTTCCGGCAGCGAAGAAGGAAGGGCGGGCGGGCGAAGATCCTACCGGCGGCGTGGCAGCCGGGCGGGCGCGGGGCACTACCGGCGGCCGGGAAGGTGGGGCGGGGGGCAGAGAGGTTGGTCGCGAGCGTGGGTGAGAAGGATTGGGGTTTTTTTTGGGTTTTTTTCCGTTTTTCCTCTAGATCGCATTATAGGGTCCGGTGGTGCTCAGAATATTCTGAGCACCGGTTTCAGAATAATGTGACCCTATATTCTGAGCATCGGTTTCAGTGTAACAAACCCCTTGTTCGGTGGCTCATCTGCATGTCGGCAAGGCGGAGGCTTTGGCGCTTAGTTGTGCAGGGAAGGAGCTGGCGAACTCACAAACAAAATCAAGAATAGCAGCAGCTACAACACATGTACTGCCCTAACCGTGCTTGTGCCGCTGACGAAAATGCGACTGCACTTCCCTTTTTTCATTCATACGAACATGTTTTCCTTTACCATGAAACCGTAGGGGAAGCCTCTACGGTGTGATTTTCAATTAAATGAGACCAAAAGGTACAATGTGAATATGTACATGAGGGGAAGAGGTAGAAAAAACAAGAAAAGGAGCTGTCTAACTAGAGGCCAGAGAAAAATTAGAAACCATCAATCCACTCCGTGAGGGATTGTTTATGACTTCGCTTAACCCTATGGACAATCAGAGATATATCCTTCTTGAAAACCACTCTCCAAGCTTGCACAGAAGGTTGAACTTTTTCAAAAATAAGACCATTGCGTTGCTTCCAAATACCCCAAAGTGCAGTAGTAGCCACCTAAAAAAAACTTGGACCTATGAATTTATTTTTTGCTCGCTCAAACATTGCCGAAGAACCCTGCCTCGAGTCCCATGTGATACCAACCTTTCTCCAGCATTTGCTTGCAAAGCTACATTTAAAAAATAGATGATCTCGTGTCTCTCTCGTGAGCTCAATTGCACATAACACAATTCACACCAGAATCTAGAGTCCAGTGCCTCCTCTCCATCATATCACGGGTGTTTAAACGATCAACCATAAACAGCCAGACAAATACCTTTTGTTTATGCAACCTTTTACTCTTCCATAATTTCTTGAACACAGGGGAGACCACCAGCCATCAAAAAGAAATTTGTAATATGCAGATGGGGAATAAACTCCACTTGTGTGCATAAAGGACCAGCCATCAGTATTAACCCGAGTATCCAGACTGTCTCATAACATTCTGAACCTGCAAAACCTGAACCAATTCTTGAAAAGCTTGCTCAGACAGTGGTAATGCAAAATGTGTCGCAAGCTGATCGAGACTAGTGCAACCCAATATGGTTTTAAGTGATACATCAGTATTGATCACCAAGGAATATAGCCTCAAGAATTCATCGGACACGATGCATTCTCTCCATCTATCTTTCCAGAATAGAATCGCAGCTCCATCCCCAGGGCTGCACTTGCTTATTCCTCGAAAAATGGTGAGGAGATTGCACACATCTCGACACAAAAAAGATCCCACCTTGCCAGCAGCTTGGGGTACAACATTTTCATACGAACATGTTCAGATAAACAAGACATCAAATTCAGAAAAAAGATCATAAAAATGCTAACGAAGATGCATGGCACCTGGAGAGAGCACGATGCAGACGAAGTTCGACCATGCCGCACGGCTGCGGTTGACGGTTAGCAGCAGAACGGAGGCGGAGTAGCGTTGACTTCAAGAACCACACCTGTACTAGTATACAGAATTATATCATCCTGCTAGACTGTATCATGCATAGTATGAACAACGGATTTTGTCTGAAATCATAATATGTTTCATCGTAAAGCCAAAACTAATAATCATGCATAGCGTGGCAACTTAAAACAGCTTCAGGCTATGTTACTGGCCGCCATAAGAAATGATGGCCTGTGCATCAGGCTCAATGATCGTTGGTCTCAAACAAAGTAACTCCTCAAACCCATGGGTAAATAAGATTTCTTTATTGGAAACCTTTCTTATAGCTGACCAACTTAGTAAATTTAAATTTGTACCGGACACTTCAAGAGTGACAGGATAATTGGAGAGAAAATCACACATGCTGAGACTACTAGCATCATGGACTTCCATCAAGTAAACGCAGCCGCATTAATGTCAATTCATATGCATCAAAATCTTCAGCGCCGCGGCAAAATAAGTACACGCCCCGCCGCAAGGAAGTTCAGCGGCGGCGGAGCGGCAGGCCTGCCGTGGGGAATGCAGCGGCGGCAGGAGCCCCATGGACGTGCAACGTCGGTGTGAGGCGCAGGGGACTCGTGATGCCGACGAGACTTGCAGGTCCACGGGCGACAAGAGGAGGAAACTGAACTGCAATCTCAGTTCATATTTACAAAAGAACAATTGTACTTCTTGGTATCAAATATGTGCGCCGGAGTCGAGTTACATTTCCGAAAGATAGAACATTAAGTCTCCCTACTCCCCGCTGAAACTTTAATATTTTAAAACTTTCAATTATTCACATGCAATAAAAAATATTTATTTTTGGCACCCGAAAACCTTTATTTCATTACAAATTTTTAGAACCGAAGATGTTTACTTCCTTTTTCCCTTGTCTTGTACTTTTGCCAATCGAGAGCTTGTACTTCTCTCGTTAGCAAGTGTTCCTTCCCATGAACGACTTTTTCTTAACTGATGTCATGTACTTTTCTGAAGCTACTGTGTGTACTTTCTAGCGGACTGTTTCTTTAATTTTTCTTAATTTCTTTGAGCCGAAGTGTACTGGGCATAATCGAAAATTTTAACTTCCAAACTTTTGATATGTGTACTTCTTGGAAGTTGTTTTTTTGTTATATTTTTTCAGCACTATCCGGCAGGTTACTTTTCGGACAGTCTCTAGTGTACTTCGTAAGTTTATGACATGTACTTCTTTGAATTTAATCTAGCTAAAATATGGCACATAATATTGTCATGAGTTGCTTCAGTGTTTTACTTGTACTTCCAATAACCATCGGTCTGTACTTTTCAGTACTTGTCAATTGAACTTATCGTCTCATTTTTTTGTCTGTACTGATATACTTCCTAAATACAATCAGGTGTATTAACAAAAATGTTACTGTCCGATACAAAATTTGCAATATAAACTATTAATTAAGTTTCCGGTGACAAATGGAGTTTTCCGGTGATGTTTATTTGCAAGTCTGCTTTCTCAAATGAACCATGAAGTGTCAATTTTTTGCCAAACAAATGTACTACTTTTACTACAACGACTTGCACTGCAAATTAGTAAGAAACTGAACTTACTTCCTCAAAACTGCAGCTACAGCGGCTTTGCAAAGAAAATAACATGGTAGCTCCCAGCCGACGAACTAATTCAGAGCGCACTGTGGCCGTGCGGGATTTACTGGGCAGAGGATACCCAGGAAATCCACAGATGGTTGCCGACGTCCACGAAATTATACGCGCGCTAGAAGAAGTAAGAGTACTACTGCCTCTGTTAGAACAGTCGTACTGCTGTAGAGATGGAACGGAGAAGAAATCAAAGAAATTACAGGCTGGTCTGGGAAGCTCGACCACGGCGACGGAGTACGGGGACATTTGGAGTCAGCGCGGCCGAAATCGTTCACTTCTCCCAACGGGGCGGCGCATGGGGCGGAACTAGCAACAGCACAGGGGCAGCGGAGGCCGGATTTTTAGGACGCATCACGGGGGATGTGAGCCAGGGGCCCGAGAAACAGATTTTTTTCAAAGGCCGTGGTACTGGCCGGGCGTCGCGTTGACGGCGCCGTTCTGGACGGAAACAGGGGCGGGAGAGGTGAGTGAGCTGCGCAGGGCGGCCATGGCTGCGGGAGAAAATTGCCTTGCGAAGCTCGGATCCAACCAGCAGTGGAAAATCGGGAGGCATGGCGGACAAGCGTGGCAGCGACGAGCTGGGCCGGACCGGCGGCGCAGGAATTTGGGAGGCGCGGCGCGCGGCGGCGCAGGCAGTTGGGGAGGACTGGCTCCCGGCGGCGCACGAAGTTGAGAGGCGCGGAGTGGGGCCCGCGCAGGAGGTAGGAGAAGGCGGAGTCCAGGGATGCGGTGGTGGGCGATGCAGACGGTCGGGTCAGTGCGGGGGAAGAAGGTGGTTTTTTCCGGGAGTTTTTCTGTCGATTGTTCCCTATACAGAAGCCGGCGGTGCTCAGAATAATATTCTGAGCATCGGTTTCAGAATAGTGCGACCCTATATATATATATATATATATATATATATGTGGCCTTGCTACAATTTTTAATTAGGCAAGAATTTAGGTATTAATTTTAATTTTCTTTTTCATTTATGATATAACTCCCTGTTGAATAACTAAAGTTGGTTATTCCTCTTCCAATTGTTTTGGAAGATATTATTATGACTTGGCTTCATATTTGAGGACTTGGTCAATTGCACATGATTTTATGTGCTAAAATATCTCTAAGGATCCACTCTCCCAATTGAGAATTTGATCTTATGTATGTGATTTTATGTGGACATTTATTGATTAATATCTTGTAGGTTTTATTATAACCTTATTTCAAGATTGGCACTATTATTGCATTTTATTAGCACTTTGAGATCCTTAGAATAGGTAATACTCTCCTCATAGTTGGGTCCTGGTTATTAAGTCAAATGGTTGATATGAGTGGTTATTCACCACACATGGGTTTTAATTATGGAACTTAGCATGATGTGTTTCTTATGTTTAATAGTTGAAGTATAAGGATTAACTAGTGAGCAATTATAGAGTTCTAACTATATTCACCTAATGATGCATGGTTTGGAACATAGTTGTGGCTTAGGTTTTAGTTGTGATCACCCAAGTGATACACAAACTAGGTTTGAGTCATAATTCTAGGTTATGAAGATGGAATGACATCATATTGCATTTGCTAGGGTTTAATCTCCCCTAACCATGATAAGGTGGTTGCTTACTTAACATTTTATGTTCTCCTCTAGTTACTAAGATATTGAGAATTGGTTTTATTTTCTACCAATAGATTTGTATTATATCCTTAATCTGTTGTTAAAGTAACTAAAGTTGTTATAGTTCTTTTTATAGTTAATTTTGGTCCTATGGATGTATGGTTTCTCACCATCTAAGGTATAGAGTTTTACTCTAAGGTTTTCTCGATGTTTCTTAGGTGAAGAATAAGTGGAATGTAGATGTGGTAGGATTCTACTTATGATCACCAAGGGGTTCACAAGTTAAGGTTGGGATATCAGCCTAAGGTTGCTTACTAGTTACCTCCCTATGATTTCATGTTGTGAATAACATCTACTTATCATATAGGGTTTAACTTATAGCTTATTCTTCTATTTCTCCAAAGTATGGTCATGGCATTATTATGAGCAATTTATTCTCAATGACTTCTACTCCCAATTCTTAGGGTATATGATCACTACCCAATTGTGATAATCATGCATGGTATAGGATTCCTAAAGTATTCTAGAAGTATTTGAATATGGTTATACTAATTACCCCCCTCACTCCACAAGGACTTGGATTATAATCTAGGGTGCTACTCAATGAATGATGATGTGATTATCTAAATATGTGGTCTTCCTAAGAATTCTACCTTGCTATCTTCTGTAGCTTGTTCTTCAGGAATTCGATAAACCTTGCATCTTGTGGCATGCCTCCACCTCCTAGCTGCTTCATCTTGATCCTAACTATTTTATGGAGTGGCTCAATGTGTTGGTCTTCTTGCATCAAGGTGCAAGATGATGAAATGGATGGAGTGTGAGGCTCCTTTTATAGGCTTGGGCATGCTCTAGTAACATGACACATGTGTGGATGACTCTTGCTTTAATTTGTTGAGTAAGGTGCTTGGTTGTCATGCTCTCATCCATAACAATCCTTTAAGCATGAGGTGGCATAGCTTAGGACTCAAGCTATGTAGATATTTTTATCCTATGTGGCATTGAGATTATCCTCTCATGTGATTTATTTTTGGATAGCCAAGTGGCTTTTGTTACTAAATATCTTGTGAATGATTTTATGCTTGTGATTGAGTCACTATATCATATGTGATTGTATTTATATTATTATTGGGATCAAAATGTCAAAGATAAGGATTATACCCCAATTTTGAATGGTGATGTTTGATTTCACCAAGGCATGATCATACGAGTTTCTAAATACTCATAGTTTATTTTATTCAAATAGTTTGAACTATAATTCGTAATGTAAATGAATTTAGTTTTGTGATATTCCACATATTTAATAAGTTATGATTGAAATCAGAAGGTGTGGCTTTTATGCACTTAGGTCCTTGTGTTTTGCTATATTTGGTATTTAGTTTTAAAGTGAATTCAATTGTACCTCAAGGTAGTTGCTTAACTTTTAAGTGTTAATAATTTAGAGTGTGCTTCTTATCTCTTTAATGGTTATATACCTCTCCCATCTCTAGGGTTTAATGATAAGCTTTTGTTGGTGTTAAGTTCAAGAGTTTAGTTCAAGAAATACCATGAGGTTCATGGTGGGAATATTTATTTGTTAAAGACATGGAAAAGATAAGTCAAGAATGGTTCCTCATTTGTTTCTTGTTCTTTGATTTGTAGGTACATATGAATCAAGGTGTTGGTTTTAGTTTCATTTGATCTAATCCCTTAGATCAAATCATCTCTACCCAAAATAAGATTTTAGCAAAGTCACATTGAGGTTTATAGCACTGGACTTGATGAGCTACTTCAATTCCACCAAGGTCAAGTGAAATTTCAGTTACTGTGACTATTTTACTTTAAAGCGCGAAAATTCCCCAGATTTTCTATGCATGAATGCAATGCACACATCTGTTTCCTCTATTTTGTAACCCCAAATACTGGGATATTACACGGGGCAAGCACCTGGGACACCATGCAGGTTGTCATCACTGGGAGAACCGGCTCCCATGAATCGATTTTGTGTCGCACATAGCACAGCCAACCCGCCGAGAAAGCCGTTCCACTAGCCTCGCGTCTACCGTGAGGGAACCCGGAAGGATCTAGGGAAGGAACACCCATCCTCTTTCCTCAGGAAAGAAACGCCAACCATGATGTTCATCCTTCGACCCCGGGAAAGGAGGCACCTTCGGTGACTCGGACTCAACCTCTTTGTAGCTTGGACCAAGGACGATGAGATAAGGCAATACAATGCTGAGTCGGGACCAGAGAAGAGGCACGAGACGTCGCGTTGGTACACTGTGTAAGTGTTTCCGATTTGGTGAAAGATGCAAGAAGAGCCACATAGAAAGACCCGGCGCTACCTTAGATGCAATTGGGAGGTCTACTACTAGGCCAGTGCATGAGGATCCCCCTAGTGGTCTGACAAGATGATAAGGCCAAACCTGGGAAACGGAAAAGAGGCAAAGGCGTGAAGACCCAAGCTCCGGGAGAAGACAAAACACTAGCACTATGTCGTCATCAGCCCATAGTTTGCGTCATCGAAGCTCCCTGTGGGCGGTTTAGGAATCCATGGCCATTGTGGCACCCCCTTGGAGTATAAAAAGAGGATCGTGGCCATATGGGAAAAGAGAGGCTCCCGGATCCAGACGATCCTCGAATCTAGAGAGAGATATGGTGAAACGGGGTAAGGTCGGGAGATAAGATAGATTCACATAGAGGGTTCCAAGGAAAGTTCATATTCTACCTTGGAACCCTGACGAGACATGTCACATCTTGCATGAAATCCCCCAATTCATACACTTCACAAGGAAATATAGATCAGCCGTAGGATGTAGGTTTGTTATCCTCCGAGTGGCCTGAACCTGGTAAATCGCCATGCTCATGTGTTTGTGCAACTAGAGAATAAACCTTGGATGCGCTGTTCACCCCCATATCAAACAAATAAAAGTGGTATGTGATATCCCTGATGTACGGGTTCCCGCACACAACGTGTTTCTTGGTCTTCACCATCTGCCTCAGCTCCGACATCATTGAGAAGAGTCAAGACTCCATGGCAAGTCGAGGGAGATCCTGGTGAGGAATCTTTTGTGGCGACTCTGTTGTTCCAGCTAGGCGCTTAGCGATATGACCATCCACTCAGGTGCTCGAGCGACCATATATGAATAAACGCAGACCATGTTTGAGTCACCCAGAGCCGCGAAGGCGTGAAGGAGAACTCCCTCTGCGGCCGAAGCTCAGGCGGCTCCCCCGGCTATCTCCATGCTCCCACCCATGGAGTGCTCGGTGTCGGGGTTATGTCTAATAGGATATACCATGATAGTGGGCTAGCTTAGCAAGCCCGATTGGCCCATTTAGGTGGAAAGATTATCAAGACAGTCGGGCATCCCAGTTGCTTGAAGATGGAGGCCAAACCAACTAAGGAGGTCCAAGCAAAATTCTAGAAGGTTCGGGAAGATGGAAGACTTGTAGTACAAGACATGGCATACTTACCGACATAGACTAGGATGTTGTAGTTGGTTAGGTCTTCACCTCCATTGGACCCTAGGTTCTGGAACCTTTATAAGATGGCCTAGCCGAATCCTTTAGGGAAAGAAGAAAATAGAGCAGCTTATATCTCAACATCTCACTGTAATTTGTACTTTGTATCATTATAGTGAATTCTAGCAGGATGTAGCGATCCTCCACCGAAGGGACATGAACCTGGGTAAACCGCCGAGTTACACCGTCCCGAGCATCTCTTTGTCTAGTTCCACTACTAACCCTAAGTCGTGAGTACCCCCTCATTTGGTGCACACCGTGGGGCTAGCGACATCTAGGGTCATGATTTGGGCAGAAGCACTTAGAGGCATTGGCGCTACCATGGCAACCTACTGGTTGTCTACTTTGGTGGCACGCTGTTCATCGTGGCAGATACTTTCGAGTTTCCCACAATGATGGCGCTTACATGATCATCCCAATCGGTGGCATTGACATCTTCTATGGCTTCACTTCAGTGCAGGACGCATACGAAGCAATCCCCACATGACTCGCCCTAGATGTGGAAACCGCAGTGGAAGCTAGATCTGGATCTACCCTCTTAACTGATGCAACCGAGTTCTAGATTGGAAAAAACTCTACCCATATCCTCTCCACCCTTGAGGAGGATATCGTGGTCGAAAGCAGATTTGCGTCTGTCCTCCCAGTTCAGGGTCCCGACTATTATCATCACCACTTTGTGGGGCACGCCTATGTTGTCCCAGGTTCACCTGAAGACGGGGAAGAACTGATCCATGCCATAAACGAGGGGTGCGATGATATCTACTCGGAAGTAAGTATCAAGATTATCTAGAACTACCCCTATTCGCGAAGAAAATTGTGACTAGGAAGGTGAATCTGAGCCGTCTGATGAAGATAATGATCGGAACCACTTTTTGTGGTAAATCCAGCAAGTCCTCTTGGGAAAGTCGACAGTACCCTCAGAGACGGTAGCGGTTTTCATCATGCAAAACGACACATGTGATACCTTTGATCCAGAATACCGGATGCAATTGCTTTTCCCTAGAAGACTTAGGTTTATATCGATCCTTAGAAGCGACTATTATGGTTATTTACTCAAGCAAGACCTTGTTAGCTTGTAAAATCTTCATCTCACCGGACCTTCAAGTTTACTTGGGCTAAGGTTTCACCTGTAGTTGTGCATACATGTAATGGAATAAATAATAATAATAATAATAATAATAAGCATAATTGTGCATAATCAATTCAGATTAGATTCTTGTGTGCGATGCATTCTTATGTACTATAGACTCAAGTCGCGCCGGTTATCTACAGACTAATGTCCAATCCAATCACTCTAGTCGCACTGGTTATGAAGGATTATTAAGTGCTTAGAATACACCAAAGCATTTAGATTGATTATACCCTAATGGATCTCAAACTACCACCGTACTACCCCTACTGTTATTGGGTTTTGCAAGAAGTATCAGATTGCTGATACGTCTCCGACGTAATGATAATTTCTTATGTTCCATGCCACATTATTGATGATATCTACATGTTTTATGCATACTTTATGTCATATTTATGCATTTTCCGGAACTAACCTATTGACGAGATGCCAAAGGGCCGGTTCTCGTTTTCTAGCATTTTTGGTTCCGAAATCCTAGTAAGGAAATATTCTCGGAATCGGACGAAATCAAGGCCCAGCATCCTATTTTTCCACGAAGCTTCCAGAACACCCGAGAGTCGCCAGAGGGGGGCCACTGGGCCCCCAGATGACAGGGCGGCGCGGCCTAGGGGTGGCCCGCGCCCCCCTAGTGTGTCACCGCCTCGTCGCCTCTCCGACTCCGCCTCTTCGCCTATAAAAAGGTCCCTGACCTAAAACTTCGATACGAAAAAGCCACGGTACGAGAAACCTTCCAGAGCCGCCGCCATCGCGAAGCCAAGATCTGGGGGACAGGAGTCTCTTTCCGGCACGCCGCCGGGACGGGGAAGTGCCCCGGAAGGCTCCTCCATCGACACCACCGCCATCTCCATCAACGCTGCTTGTCTCCCATGAGGAGGGAGTAGTTCTCCATCGAGGCTCGGGGCTGTACCGGTAGCTATGTGGTTAATCTCTCTCCTATGTGCTTCAATACAATAATCTCATGAGCTGCCTTACATGATTGAGATTCATATGATGATGCTTGTAATCTAGATGTCATTGTTCTAATCAAGTGGATTTTACTTATGTGATCTCCGGAGACTCCTTGTCCCACGTGTGTAAAGGTGACAGTGTGTGCACCGTGTGGGTCTCTTAGGCTATATTTCACAGAATACTTATTCACTGTTATGAATGGCATAGTGAAGTGCTTATTTATATCTCTTTATGATTGCAATGTGTTTTGTATCACAATATATCTGTGTGCTACTCTAGTGATGTTATTAAAGTAGTTTATTCCTCCTGCACGGTGTAATGGTGACGAGTGTGTGCATCGTGTAGTACTTGGCATAGGCTATGATTGTGATCTCTTGTAGATTATGAAGTTAACTATTGCTATGATAGTATTGATGTGATCTATTCCTCCTTTCGTAGTGTGAAGGTGACGAGTGTGCATGCTATGTTAGTACTTGGTTTGGTTATGTTGATCTGTCATGCACTCTAAGGTTATTTAAATATGAACATCGAATATTGTGGAGCTTGTTAACTCCGGCATTGAGGGTTCGTGTAATCCTACACGGTTAGTGGTGTTCATCATCCAACAAGAGGGTGTAGAGTCTAGCATCTATCTATTTATTCTGTTATGTGATCAATGTTGAGAGTGTCCACTAGTGAAAGTATGATCCCTAGGCCTTGTTCCTAAATACGCTATCGCTGCTTGTTTCTTGTTTCTATGCATCTCTATCGTCCGCAATATTACCACCATCAACCACACGCCGATCCTGGGCAAAGCACTTTTCCGGTGCCGTTGCTACTGCTCGCATTTATTCATACCACCTGTATTTCACTATCTCTTCGCCGAACTAGTGCACCTATTAGGTGTGTTGGGGACACAAGAGACTTCTTGCTTTGTGGTTGCGGGGTTGCATGAGAGGGATATCTTTGACCTCTTCCTCCCCGAGTTCGATAAACCTTGGGTGATCCACTTAAGGGAAACTTGCTGCTGTTCTACAAACCTCTCGCTCTTGGAGGCCCAACACTGTCTACAAGAATAGAAGCACCTGTAGACATCAAGCACTTTTCTGGCGCCGTTGCCGGGGAGGAAAGGTAAAAGGCACTCATACTACGGTCCCAGGTAAAAGTACTTTTCTGTTGCCGTTGTGTCTGTGCTCGAAGCTATTTCCTTTAGATCCTGCAATTGCATCTTTTTGTTTCTTGTTTACACTAGTTAGGCATAGTGGACAACAATGAGCTTCTTATTCTATTTCCTGATTTAAGACATGGATGGTTTGATGCGAAAATTAAAAAAACCATGGAACATATTAGTATGAACACTTTGAATACCATTGTTGCTAATGATATAGAAAGTTCTAAGCTTGGGGAAGCTGGTTTTCATGATCTTTTTAGTCCCCCAAGCATTGAGGAGAAAATTTTCTTTGATGATACTTTGCCTCCTATTTATGATGATTATAATGATAGTGGTCTTTTGGTGCCGCCTGTTATGGAGGATGAATTTGATTATGATTACAATATGCCTCCTATATTTGATGATGAGAATAATAATGATAGCTACTTTGTTGAATTTGCTCCCACTATTACTAATAAAATTGATTATGCTTATGTGGAGAGTAATAATTTTATGCATGAGACTCATGATAAGAATGCTTTATGTGATAGTTATATTGTTGAGTTTGCTCATGATGCTACTGAAAGTTATTATGAGAGAGGAAAATATGGTTGTAGAAATTTTCATGTTACTAAAACACCTCTCTATGTGCTGAAATTTTTGAAGCTACACTTGTTTTATCTTCCTATGCTTGTTACTTTGCTCTTCATGAACTTGTTTACTTACAAGATTCCTATGCATAGGAAGCATGTTAGACTTAAATGTGTTTTGAATTTGCCTCTTGATGCTCTCTTTTGCTTTAAATACTATTTCTTGCGAGTGCATCATTAAAACTGCTGAGCCCATCTTAATGGCTATAAAGAAAGAACTTCTTGGGAGATAACCCATGTGTTTATTTTGCTACAGTACCTCTATTTTATATTTGTGTCTTGGAAGTTTTTACTACTGTAGCAACCTCTGCTTATCTTATTTTATTGCATTGTTGTGCCAAGTAAAGTCGTTGATAGTAAGGTTCATACTAGATTTGGATTACTGCGCAGAAACAGATTTCTTTGCTGTCACGAATCTGGGCCTAATTCTCCGTAGGAAACTCAGAAAATTATGCCAATTTACGTGAGTGATCCTCAGATATGTACGCAACTTTCATTCAATTTGAGCATTTTCATCTGAGCAAGTCTGGTGCCTCAATAAAATTCGTCTTTACGGACAGTTCTGTTTTGACAGATTCTGCCTTTTATTTCGCATTGCCTCTTTCATTTGTGTTGGATGGATTTCTTTGTTCCATTACCTTCCAGTAGCTTTGTGCAATGTCCAGAAGTGTTAAGAATGATTGTGTCACCTCTGAACATGTTAATTTTTATTGTACACTAACCCTCTAATGAGTTGTTTCGAGTTTGGTGTGGAGGAAGTTTTCAAGGATCAAGAGAGGAGAATGATGCAATATGATCAAGGAGAGTGAAAGCTCTAAGCTTGGGGATGCCCCGGTGGTTCACCCCTGCATATTCTAAGAAGACTCAAGCGTCTAAGCTTGGGGATGCCCAAGGCATCCCCTTCTTCATCGACAACATTATCGGGTTCCTCCCCCGAAACTATATTTTTATTCCGTCACATTTTATGTACTTTGCTTGGAGCGTCGGTTTGTTTTTGTTTTTGTTTTGTTTGAATAAAATGGATCCTAGCATTCATTGTGTGGGAGAAAGACACGCTCCGCTGTTGCATATGGACAAATATGTCCTTAGGCTTTACTCATAGTATTCATGGCGAAGGTTGAATCTTCTTCGTTAAACTGTTATATGGTTGGAATCGGGAAATGCTACATGTAGTAATTCTAAAATGTCTTGAATAATTTGATACTTGGAAATTGTTGTGCTCATGTTTAAGCTCTTGCATCATATACTTTGCACCCATTAATGAAGAAACACCTAGAGCTTGCTAATTTGGTTTGCATATTTGGTCTCTCTAAAGTCTAGATAATTTCTAGTATTGAGTTTTGAACAACAAGGAAGACGGTGTAGAGTCTTATAATGTTTATAATATGTCTTTTATGTGAGTTTTTCTGCACCGGTTCATCCTTGTGTTTGTTTCAAATAACCTTACTAGCCTAAACCTTGTATCGAGAGGGAATACTTCTCATGCATCCAAAATCCTTGAGCCAACCACTATGCCATTTGTGTCCACCATACCTACCTACTACATGGTATTTCTCCGCCATTCCAAAGTAAATTGCTTGAGTGCTACCTTTAAAGTTTCCATTCTTCACCTTTGCAATATATAGCTCATGGGACAAATAGCTTAAAAACTATTGTGGTATTGAATATGTACTTATGCACTTTATCTCTTATTAAGTTGCTTGTTGTGCGATAACCATGTTTCGGGGACGCCATCAACTACTCTTTGTTGAATATCATGTGAGTTGCTATGCATGTCCGTCTTGTACTGAAGTAAGAGAGATCTACCACTTTAATGGTTAGAGCATGCATATTGTTAGAGAAGAACATTGGGCCGCTAACTAAAGCCATGAATCATGGTGGAAGTTTCAGTTTTGGACATATATCCTCAATCTCATATGAGAACACTAATTGTTGCTACATGCTTATGCATTAAAGAGGAGTCCATTATCTGTTGTCCATGTTGTCTCGGTATGGATGTCTAAGTTGAGAATAATCAAAAGCGAGAAATCCAAAATGCGAGCTTTCTCCTTAGACCTTTGTACAGGCGGCATGGAGGTACCCCTTTGTGACACTTGGTTAAAACATGTGTATTGCGATGATCCCGGTAGTCCAAGCTAATTAGGACAAGGTGCGGGCACTATTAGTATACTATGCATGAGGCTTGCAACTTGTAAGATATAATTTACATGATACATGTGCTTTGTTACTACCGTTGACAAAATTGTTTCTTGTTTTCAAAATAAAAGATCTAGCACAAATATAGCAATCGATGCTTTCCTCTTTGAAGGACCTTTCTTTTACTTTTAATGTTGAGTCAGTTCACCTATTTCTCTCCACCTCAAGAAGCAAACACTTGTGTGAACTGTGCATTGATTCCTACATACTTGCATATTGCACTTGTTATATTACTCTATGTTGACAATTATCCATGAGATACACGTGTTACAAGTTGAAAGCAACCGCTGAAACTTAATCTTCTTTTGTGTTGCTTCAATACCTTTACTTTGATTTATTGCTTTATGAGTTAACTCTTATGCAAGACTTATTGATGCTTGTCTTTAAGTGCTATTCATGAAAAGTCTTTGCTTTATGATTCAGCTGTTTACTCATGTCATTACCATTGTTTTGATCGCTGCATTCATTACATATGTTTACAATAGTATGATCAAGGTTATGATGGCATGTCACTCCGAAATTATCTTTGTTATCGTTTACTCGCTCGGGACGAGCAGGAACTAAGCTTGGGGATGCTGATACATCTCCGACGTATCGATAATTTCTTATGTTCCATGCCACATTATTGATGATATCTACATGTTTTATGCATACTTTATGTCATATTTATGCGTTTTTCGGAACTAACCTATTGACGAGATGCCGAAGGGCTAGTTCCCGTTTTCTCGCTGTTTTTGGTTCCGGAAATCCTAGTAAGGAAATATTCTCGGAATCGGACGAAATCAAGACCCAGCATCCTATTTTTCCACGAAGCTTCCAGAACACCCGAGAATCGCCAGAGGGGGGCCACTGGGCCCCCAGATGACAGGGCGGCGCGGCCTAGGGGTGGCCCGCGCCCCCCTAGTGTGTCACCGCCTTGTCGCCTCTCCGACTCCGCCTCTTCGCCTATAAAAAGGTCCCTGACCTAAAACCTCGATACGAAAAAGCCACGGTACGAGAAACCTTCCGAGCCGCCGCCATCGCGAAGGCAAGATCCGGGGGACGAGAGTCTCCGTTCCGGCACGCCGCCGGGACGGGGAAGTGCCCCGGAAGGCTCCTCCATCGACACCACCGCCATCTCCATCAACGCTGCTGTCTCCCATGAGGAGGAGTAGTTCTCCATCGAGGCTCGGGGCTGTACCGGTAGCTATGTGGTTAATCTCTCTCCTATGTGCTTCAATACAATAATCTCATGAGCTGCCTTACATGATTGAGATTCATATGATGATGCTTGTAATCTAGATGTCATTGTGCTAGTCAAGTGGATTTTACTTATGTGATCTCCGGAGACTCCTTGTCCCACGTGTGTAAAGGTGACAAGTGTGTGCACCGTGTGGGTCTCTTAGGCTATATTTCACAGAATACTTATTCACCGTTATGAATGGCATAGTGAAGTGCTTATTTATATCTCTTTATGATTGCAATGTGTTTTGTATCACAATATATATGTGTGCTACTCTAGTGATGTTATTAAAGTAGTTTATTCCTCCCGCACGGTGTAATGGTGACGAGTGTGTGCATCGTGTAGTACTTGGCGTAGGCTATGATTGTGATCTCTTGTAGATTATGAAGTTAACTATTGCTATGATAGTATTGATGTGATCTATTCCTCCTTTCGTAGTGTGAAGGTGACGAGTGTGCATGCTATGTTAGTACTTGGTTTGGTTATGTTGATCTGTCATGCACTCTAAGGTTATTTAAATATGAACATCGAATATTGTGAAGCTTGTTAACTCCGGCATTGAGGGTTCGTGTAATCCTACACGGTTAGTGGTGTTCATCATCCAACAAGAGGGTGTAGAGTCTAGCATCTATCTATTTATTCTGTTATGTGATCAATGTTGAGAGTGTCCACTAGTGAAAGTATGATCCCTAGGCCTTGTTCCTAAATATCGCTATCGCTGCTTGTTTCTTGTTTTACTGCATCTCTATCGTCCGCAATATTACCACCATCAACCACACGCCAGTCCTGGGCAAAGCACTTTTCTGGTGCCGTTGCTACTGCTCGCATTTATTCATACCACCTGTATTTCACTATCTCTTCGCTGAACTAGTGCACCTATTAGGTGTGTTGGGGACACAAGAGACTTCTTGCTTTGTGAATGCAGGGTTGCATGAGAGGGATATCTTTGACCTCTTCCTCCCTGAGTTCGATAAACCTTGGGTGATCCACTTAAGGGAAACTTGCTGCTGTTCTACAAACCTCTGCTCTTGGAGGCCCAACACTGTCTACAAGAATAGAAGCACCCGTAGACATCAATTGCCACTAATCTCACCTCATTACCTTTATCAATCATCAGGGTCTTGGGTACTTAACAAGTCCTAGATTGAGGTAGGAGATAGAGATACAATCATAGAAATATTAAATGAAAATTAAGCACAACACCCATGTAAAGTTAGATGCACATGATGCTGGAAGGCTAGGCCTAAACCCTCATCATGTGAGGACTACTGACACTTGATAAGATCAACAATCATAAACACTGTATAGAAATTCTTAAGATCAATATTAAATAGTATTACAAAGCCACCAATTGTGATGAGATCAAGAGTAGAGGTAGAATCTATGGTTATGAAGAGGGGAGAGGATGGAGATGGTGATGGTGATTAGTATGGCGGTGGAGCAGCGCTTCCCCTCTGAAAGTGCATGGATCCCCCATGTGTGGTTTTGGTAATTAATGTCAATCCCTATGGACTAATGTTTGCATTGAGTCATATGTGAGGAGTTGTCCATAGGCAATGCTTGAACCATATTTTGTCTTCAAGGTTGCAAATAGAATAATGTAACGAATATCAAGTATTAAAAGTATGTCTTGAAGAAGAAGATTGGGTGAGCTGTCATGTGTATCTTCAAGACATCAACATAATGAAGAAACAAGAAATGGTGTGCAAGTTCAAGATGAGACATATCGAAGAGATCATATGCTTGAGGCTTGCCATCCATATGGTGATCATGGATATGTGAAGACACGCCGAATAAGAAGTTCTCACATAGTGGATTATGGGGGAGCACTCGCAAGACTTCATCAAGCAAGCACAATCAAGAAAGGTGTTCCACCTTGTTGCGGTCAAGATCGTCATCACCAAGATCAAGTGGAATGCACAAGATTAAGGTTTAGTCTTGATAGGTTTTCTTTCTTACCAGTCTCATGGTTTAGTTGGGAAACCGGGTTATAGGTTAGTTGCCGCACTATCAAGAGGCTCTTGAGTGAGTAACTCGATCGTATCATTTGGGGGAGCTCAAACCTTTGCATACTTGTATCATCTTTCTTGGTTGTTATTTGGATCTTATCCATGTGGTGTTTTAGAGCTTGTGCTTTTTCTCATGGCAATCTCTAGTTCATCGAAAACGGATTCCACATGAATCACTTGTTGCGTTTTCGATATTGGAGTTTTTCCCAGTTCTTGTATTAAAAAATTTCACCTCTACATTCTTGGAAAAATCTACCCACACTTTTTCCTAATATTTTCACTCTTTGTGGGGTATAAATTTTCATCATATTTACAACAAAATTGGTTCCACCTAAACCCTAGTTTCCTAACTCAAGCAGTTGCATTTTCCTTTTTAGTCGCGTTGCCGGTTTATCTATTTTAGATAGGTTAATTTTTTATCCATTTAGTACTCCCTTGGTGTAATATTATGTTTATCTACACGATCTTGTAGGTCTTGTTCCTAGCTTCAAAACGATCCCAAGATCATCAAAATCGAAGTCCGGATGCTCTAGTTATGGTCGTTTCAGTTTCAGCTATTTTCTACATTTTCCAGGGCCGGAGACTCCGGTCTCGGGGGTGCCGGAGACTGGGGGGAGGGGGGACAGAGACTCCGGTCCTAGACCAGAGACTCCGGTCTAGTCATATTTAGTGGGGTGGATCTATAAAAGGCCCCCTTTCTTCCCCAAGGGTTGGTTGCTTCTCTTACTCTCTCTCTCTCTCTACTCCATTGTTGACCTTTAGAAGGTTTCTCTCCCTCTAATACTTCCATGATTATTGCACCTATTAGATGGAAAAGAGAGAAGAGATCTACATCGACATCTTGACCAATTAAATCCCTCTCTTTGTGAGGGGAACCCACTAGATCTAGATTTTGGAGAAATTTGGTGTTCCTCCTCTTATTTGTTCTTCCTCTCTTATTCCCCCAATAGCTTTTGTAGATTTGTGGAATTTGACAGAGAAGTATTTGAGCATCTTTGTGGTATTCTTGACATTGCATTTTCTGCATCGGTTTGATTCCTCCATAGTGATACGTGGAGGTGAAAGTTCGTGAGATATTACCTTCGGGGGCTTGTTCCCGAAGCTTATTCCTCTTGGGTCTTTGGACCCTAGACGACTTAGTGGTCTTTGTGGTGTTATTGGGGACTCCAATTAAGTTGTGGAGATTCTTCAAGTGCAAGGCCTTTGTGGAGATTTATTGGGAGCCTCCAATTAAGTTGTGGAGATAACCCCAAGCTTTGTGCGGGTTTGGTGACCACCCTCAAGGTTCCATAGTGGATCTAGGACATCCCTTTTGGTGGGAATTCTCGAGGAGAATACGGTGAGGCCTTCCTAGCATTTTGAGTGACTTGTCCTCCACACCACTCCAACGGAGGGTAGCAGTTGCAAGAGTGTGAACTTCTGATTTATCCCGAAGTTCAACATTGATAAGGATAAATAAGGTACTCATGATTTATCTATGTCTATGTCTGATGAACATATGGAATCTGAATTTGAAGATGATGAACTTTTTAATGAAAATGATAAATCTTCGAGTCCTAAAATATCAATGTTATTGAGCCAAAGTTTCTAAAAATTGGAAGATTTAAAATACCAATTCCTCCTGCAAAACCAAAGTACCAAATATTAATGATTGGAACAATTCCAATCCATTATGAGGTACCCTGAAATTTCCTTTTTGTTATTTCTTTTGAATCATTGTTTCTCTTTGTCATACTAATAATGAGACTTGATCAACCTCTTTCTTAACATGATAATGATAAGATTATGATTCGTAGTATTTTATTATTGCATTAGTAATAAAGTTTCTTTCAAGTTTTTCCATCTATCATTTTATCCCTTTAATTAAGTTCTGACAACTTCTAACAATTTTTGAGTTCTGAAAAATTTTACACAGAAAATGTTCCCCAAAAATCACCAAAAAATACATAGGTCATTTTCTGCATAGCGGATCCACCAGGCAAAAGGACGAGGCAAAACAACAAACAAGGGATGAAAGAGCAGGGGTGGCACGCCCTACTTCTTTGGGTGCTCTACCTATCCTCTTTGGCCCCACAGAGGGAGTTAGGTGCGGGGCAAAGACCCAGGTGCTTCCCCTAGACTCAAAAGCCGACCAAGTATTTTTTGAAAAAAATTCCTCTGCCCCATTGCTGCTCCATCTTCGATCTATCAATTTGGGCAGCCATTTGCAAATTCCTTCGGAGGAATTACTCATCGGTATGTGAATCCTCCACCCATCCAATTTGTTTTTGATATGATGCTTTATATTATGAGGAGGATGTTGTTCTTGATGTCATATATTATGCTTGAGAAATCCCAAGATTTCAAAGTTTTAGGGTGAAATAATTGGTAGTTTTGCTTGGTAGAGCCTCTATGAGTATTCTTGAGTTGATTTAACTTGCTACATCTAATTTTTTTAGTGGTTTTTGATTAAAGCGTTGTAGGTTTACACCCTCATGGAGAAGGGAAAAGGGCTATTTAGTAGCCTTAGGTCAAGAAGGAATGTAAGGGTGGCTCTCAATATGGATGATGGCCAGCAATTTGAGGATGAATTGCTCTATAAGGTGGAAGCTCTCGATGTGCATGCAACTAGGTGGCAAGACCTGAAGATGCTCAAGGCAATACATATAGAGGAAGATTTTGCTTTCTTCCTAGAGCATACAGGATGTAAGGATTTGCAAGCCGTCCATACAAGACGTATGCCGAAATAACCCACGAGTTCCTCGCTTCATTCAGGTTTGCACATACCAAGGAAAGGACAGGTAAGAAAGGTAAGACGTACCATCCCTGCCAAATTTGATGTTAAATTTGTCATGCAACAAACTAGATATGTTATGTCCCTTGATGAATTTTGCAAAGCCATTAATGTTCCAAATGTTGAGAGTTGGGAGGAAATCCCTAGTGATTCCGATGAGGCTATGCGGACATTTTGGTGGAGCATTAGTGTGGATGTTCCCAATGATATCCGTAGGAGTAAACTCTCTCATATTCAACATCCAGTGTTGAGGTATTTTGCTTTGTTCCTAGTTAGGGGATTCCTAGATAGGAAAAATGTAACTGCTTGCACAAGGCTTGTTGTATATTTGTTGAGATGTGCTAGGAATGGAACTTATACTACATTCAACTTGGAAATAATTCTTGCTAGAACCTTGTCTTATGTTGTTTACCACAATGATTCTAAGCCACTCTATGCATGTGCTATTGCCACTATGTTTTATGAGCACATTAGAGACGAACGGGGATTTCATAACATTGGAACTCAAATTTTAGAATCTAACTTGCTGGATGCTAGAATGTTGACTAAAAATGGGAATTCTTGTTGGAGTGTGGTACAAAGATTTTTATAAGTATAAGTATATAGTTAGCAAGGTATTTTTGCTTATACTATGCTCCTCGTCTTGACTGTTTTGACAGGTTATCAAACAAATGGATCATCGAGCAAGAAGAACATGAGTGGGAGTTGGCTCCCGCAACTCCACAGGACGACGCATGGCCTGAGGAGGCCCCTGAGCCTCCTCATTAGGAGGAGTTGGAGGAGGTACCCGTGCTGCCACAAGCGGAGTGGTACGAGCCAGAACCACCCACATGAATGGTACAAACCTATGCCGCCTCAGCATGATTGGCACGAGCCAACACCGCATCAGCAGGAGTGGCATGCACCGCCTACACCGGATGCCCGGAGGTTCGCACCTGCCGCACCCGATTACCAGCTTGGGGAAGGATCTTCTTCCCAATGGGGGAATCAAGGTGCTTATTCACAGTGAGGTCATCCAGGACCCTTCTACGATGATGGATCACACAGTTGGGGCCCCGTCTCAGACTATCCCGGCTACTAGCTTCTCCCCAAGCTTGGGGGAGTATATGCTCTTCCGCCCCTTCTCCATTGTATATTGCCATGTTAGTTTTCTTTACATGCATTGTAGTTTTTATTTTATTTTTTGCAATTTGAAAAACCCCAAAATATTTCTAATTTTGTTGCTTCGTTTAGTTTTGTTTAGCAAAAACCCAAAAACCAAAAATATTTTCGTTTTGCTTCTAATAGAGAAAAAGGAGTTACAAATTTCTGCATGCTAGTCTTCACCGTTTGATTTTTAATTCCTAGCATGTAACTTCGATTGTGCTGAAATTTTCGCAGGCATTTACAAATTTTTATCCCCTCCTCTCACAAACATTAGAAAAAATTCCTGGAATGTTTAAGTTGGTCTGAAAAGGGTTGCACATCTGCTGGAATTCATTGACAGATTTTGTTTTTCATCACTAAAAGTGGCTAGTTGAATTTTCTATTGGTCCAAAATGAATGCTATATTTCTAGATGGATCCCAGACACTTGAGGCGCCTTATTGATATCATATTTTTAAGGTTACTACTGTAAGAATGAGATGCTTTGAGTGGACTAAGTTAAATCTCCTAATTCTATATTTGAGCTTGTTGCGTAGTTCTAGTTGGGAGAGGAAGAACAACGATGTTGAAACTATATGAAGATCGATAAAAGAGGTATGCCACTTTTGCTATATTCATGTATGGTATTTAACGATAGCAAATACTTGTGCATAGTTTCATCAATACTTGGGAAAGTGTTATTAGTTGTCTACTATTTTTGTGTTCTCCTCTCTATTTATGATGCAAGTGAGATATTATTGAGGAATACTATTTATACATGATTGAGAGATAGTGGTTTTGAGTAACGTCTACGCATCCCGTAATACTTGTTATTGCGGACTTGGCACATATTCAATGATGAATTATATTCCTATGTGTCTTTAAAATATGAAGGTTAATGTCTGTATGACAGTCCAACCCTTTAAATGGCAGAACACATCGTTGAAACATATATAAGTCGGTTGATAGTATATTTGGTTGACCAACCATTTTTATTTTTAGCCTTGAACCATTGAGCCACATCCTATAAAAAGAAAAGAAAAAGAGAAAAGCAAAAATATCCAGAGAAAAAAGCGAGAGAGAGTTAGGAAGGATGCTCACCGTCTGTTGTTAATGTTGTCCCAGTATGGATGACCTATAATAGAGATAGCTATCTCCTTTGGTCCTTTGTACATGCGGCATGGAGGTACCTCATTGTGGTACTCGTGAGAGAAGAGCAATGGGACGCTAACAAAAAGCCATGCCTAATCATGGTGAAAGTTTCAGCAAAGATCATCCTAACTTATAAGAGTGAAAAAATGAGAGATTGAAAAAAAAGTGAGGTAATAATGAGAAGAGATAGAACCCAATGAGTTGGCTGCTTTGAAGTCAGAGAGGGCTAAAGCAAAGAAGTTCCCACTGACTTGCACCTTTACGCTAAAAAGGGATGCACCCCTTCCACCCTCATAAGGTGTTAAAGCTAATAAGCGAACACCTACCTTGCCACTCCACTTCACGGTCAACCAAAAACACTAGCTTCTTACTCATGTATGAGTCTTCTATGAGAGTCTAAATGTTAAAGGACCGGAAGGATACGACATCCTCCCATTATTTGGTTTTGCAATACAAGTACGATGAAATTACTAGTCAATAATTGAGGGAATCAAAAGGTCTCAACAACCTTGCATGATTCAATCAAATGCGATGCTAGAACTTTACTTTTTGCTACTACCAACTAATCTTGCCCAAATAGTGTTGCCATATAGTACCTCCTTTACACCATGCATAGATAGAGGAACATGAACATGGTGCATATTTAGTAACACTTTGTCATTCATTTGTGAATCTATGTATCGAATACTTGCCATGTTAAATTATTTATGCATGCATAGAGCAATGTTCTTGTCGAAGTCATTTATCGCTTCTACACTATGTTTGAGTTGTTTGAGGATAAACAACGAGCTAATCTTGGGGAAGTTGATACATCCCAAATGTACCTACTTTTCCAAGCACTTTGCTCAATGATTTACTCCCGAATCTCACCATACTTGGATAAAAACTGCTGAATCTGATGCTGTTTTAAACAAAGTCTCCTTTTTGTCAAGTTTTCCAGGAAATAAAATCGGGGAAAAATACCACAGAAGTTTTTCACCAAAAGAAGGGACCTGGAGCTTTGGATCACGAGAGAGGAGCCACGAGCCCCGAATGAGGCCAGGTGGTGCGCCCTACTTCTTTGGGCGTGCCACCCAGGCCCGTTCGGCCCTCGGTCGTCGCCTCGCCTCCCCCCTTCGTGAGGTGCCCTACATACCCAAAAAACCTACCCCCTGGAAGAGACGACGTTTCGCGAAACAGAGCACCGCCAAGACCACGATCTTCGTTTCGGGGGTCAGATTGGTCCTGCTCACCACCCTGGAGAGAGGGATTTTGAGGGCTTCTTCATCATCACCGCCACCGACGTCCTCACCAACCATTATGGACTCACTATCCATCACCATGAGCGAGTAGGTCTCTGTAGGCTTAAGAGGTGGATGGGTTTTGGATGATATTGATCATGTAATCCTCCATATGTATCGAGAATTTAGGTGTTTGTCTTGAAGATATTCGTATATGAGTGTTGGTACACCTTTGCTATGTTTAATGCTGGTTACTAGGGCCCAAGTGACATGATTTCATTACTGAACCTATATTTCTTTATCATATATATGAGGTTGGTATTTATCTGCAAGGTGTATTACTTGTTGTTATGTTGACCCTGCGATTCCCTAAGGTGATAATGGGGAAAAACAAGACGAAGATGTGATAATTTGAGGATTATGTGTGTTCATGAATCTTAATGCTTTGTTCTGGTCTATTCGAAAGGGTAGACCTTAATTTCTTGTAGTTCCAAGTTGGCCCCGGTGAAATGGGCAAGAAGGACAAAATATGTTATGCAAATTCTCTTAGTTAGTACGCACAACTATATTTGGATCACACACCTACACTACTAGGAAAAGGCCTAGCCGTAAGGTTGACTTCAGTGGCGCACCATGATGGCCGTGCGCCACTACTACTTAGCAGTGGCGCACCACAAAATGGTGGGCCACTGTTACAAATGTAGTAGTGGCGCACCTTGTTTGTGGTGCGCCATTACTAATTCCTGGCAGGAGGCCAGCTCCCACCCAAAACTAATAGTGGCGCACGTCTCCATGGTGCGCCACTGCTACATGGCTTACTTATAGCGCATGTCTTTGTGGTGCGCCACTGCGAGGAGGTGGCCAGGGCCCTTCAGAGATGAGGGCTTTAGCAATGGCGCACTGCTTGGTGCGCCACTACTAGGTATGGCGCACCGCCGACATGGTGCGCCACTGCTAAGTTGGGCAGGGGCGTGGGTTTACAGGTAACAGGTGAGCAGTGGCGCACCACTTAGCAGTTGCGCCATTGCTATGTCACCCTAGCGAGTGGCGCACGGCTAGGTGGTGCGCCACTGCTAACCTGGGACCATTTCCTGCTTTTCACCATCCACTCACATGTGCCACCCACTTTCCCCAAACACTCTTCCACCACCACCTCCCACCAAATCTGGATCTGGTCGTGTTGCCCCTCCTTCCCACCTCATTTTCACCTCTTCATTCACCAAAATTAAGTTGGTAAACTTAATTTTCTTCATAGGTAACTAATGGTGAAGCTTTCTTAGCTCAATACCCTACTCAATCTCAACTTTTTACCTCATCCAACACTCTAGGTCTCGCCGTATCGGTAACTTTGTTGGTTTTATGCTTTGTGTGTGAACGGTTCCGATCGTCTTGCACACACGTCATGCACATATGTTATGTGCGAAGCTCGATGATATCATGTGTACGTGCGCATGCGCGAAAAGCGTCACGTGCATGTGTGTTGTATGCGAAGCCTCCGGATCCACATGTGTGTTGTATATGCGAAGCCTCCACACATGTGTTGCATGTGTTTTTGTTTGCAGGGATTTGAAATGCGATGGAGTTGCCAATATTTTGCCGAAACGTTGATTCATTTCCGTTTCGGCGAATGTTGGGCATACTACGCATATACATGTCCTATTTTTAGGGAAGGTCATGCCAAAATTTTCTTTTGGTATGCTAAGATATCCATTTTCTCTATATCCGCAGGCGACCATGGTCCGCATGATGAGCGAAGGCGTTGTGGCTAGGTTTTTGAAAGCCGCGACGGACGAGATGATTAGAAATAACCAAAAGGAGATAAGATGTCCGTGTCGAAGATGCAAGCTAACGAGCCTTATGGACCCTAAAGCCGATATGGTGCGGGACCACCTTCTCATGCGTGGTTTCATGGATGGCTATCGGTGGGAAGGCGACGAAGATGATTATGAATTTGTCCATGGGAATTCAACAAGAAGTAAGGAAGGCCGAGGTGATCGGGATGTAGAAGATCTCGGGCATGATCGGGATGTAGAAGATCCCGGAGATGATGATGACCACAATGTAGGAGATCCTGGACCTGATGATGAGGAAGATCAAGATGGAGGTCATCATGACGATCATGAAGATGAAGACGATGAACCATCGTCGATGGATCGAGTGCGGGACCCTTATCTTCAAGAGCTGCTTCTCAAGCGGACGAGTAACGCAAGAGCGCCGCCTGAGAGAAAGCCAAGATGGATCAAGCTGGAGGTAGACGCTGTTACTCCATTGTATGAAGGATGCAGGCCGGAGGATACCCGCCTGAAAGTAACACTCATGGCTCGGAGATGAAGGTAAAGCACAAAATGACCGACACATCCTTCAACGACAACATGTCATTACGGCGGGAACGTCTTCCCAAAGGTAACACGTGTCCGACTAGTATCGAGGAGGCCAAGAAAATCGTGTGTCCTCTGGATTTACCGCATGTGAAATACCATGTGTGCTTGAACGATTGCATCATTTATCGGAACGAGCACGCAGAGTGTACCATATGTCCGAGTGCGGCGTCGATCGGTACAAGAAGGGGAAGAAAGCTCCTCGGAAGGTGGTGTGGTACTTTCCAATCACTCCTCGTCTGCAGCGGTATTTCGCGGATCCTAAGCAAGCAAAGCTAATGCGCCGGCATGCGGAGATGAGGAAGGGAGAAGATGACGCGGATGATCCGAAGAAAAGAAAAAGGACAGGATGTTGAGACACCCTTCGGATGCTAGCCGGTGGAATGCGTTGGACCTCGAGTACCCAGAATTTGGGGACGATCCTAGGAACATAAGGCTGGGCGCGAGCACCGATGGAGTCAATCCGTTTGGCAGCCGAGCAGCACGCATAGCACCTGGCCCGTGTTTGTGTGGATGTACAACCTCCCCCTGGTTGTGCATGAAGAGGAAGTACATTCAAATGAGTATGCTAATTGAAGGGCCGAAACAACCGAGGGAACGACATCAATCCGTATATGGGGCTTCCGAAAGAGGAGCTAGCCACGCTATGGGACACGCCCGCCAATACGTGGGACGCCGCCGCGGAAGAATATTTCCCTATGAGAGCCGCAATGCTCACGACGGTGCACGACTTTCTCGGTTACGGATATGTCGCGGGGCAGGTGGTCCACGGATTCAATGCATGCGTAAGGTGCATGGACGACACAACGTACCGCCGGCTAGATAGAGATCCCGGGTCCTCGAAAACGGTGTTCATGGGACATCGAAGGTGGCTTCGCGAGGACGACCCATGGAGGAAACGCAAGGATCGGTTCGATGGTGAAGACGAACCCCGAAGACGGCCACGTACGAGAAGCGGCGAGCAAATAGACGAGCTATTGAAAAATTGGAAAGAGTGCCCACCGCCGGGAAAGAAGCGAAAGGCGCCGGAGCCGCTGCTTAAGGTATGGAAGACGAGGTCTGTTTTACGGGACTTGCCGTACTCGGAAGATCCTCCGTGTGCCTCACAGCCTTGATGTCATGCACATCACGAAGAACGTGTGCGAGAGTCCGCTTGGTACCCTCCCGAACATGCCAGAGAAGACCAAAGATGGGCCGAAAGCAAGGTACGACTTGCAATCAATTGGGATCAGGGAGGAGCTTCACGCGGGACGCCCTAATGATGATGATGACGATGACGATGATGAGGCGGAGGACACGCAAAGTCGTCGCAAGGGAAAAAATGCCAAAAAGATTGAATATTGCTGCCCCCCCGCGTGCTTCACTCTAAGTCAGAAGGAGATCGAGCAGTTTTTCGACTGTCTCCTAGGAGTAAAACTTCCCTACGGTTACGCGGGGAAGATAAGCAGGTACCTAGACAAAGCGAAGCGAGAGGTTCAGCGGGATGAAGTCTCACGACTGTCACGTGCTGATGACGCGGATACTTCCGGTTGCAATCCGTGGGATCATGGACGCGCACGTCCGTGAAACGCTTTTGGCCTATGCAACTTTTTCGACGTCATCTCTCGGAAGTCCGTTGGCGTGAGGCAACTTAGAAGGCTACGAGGAAGAGATCGTGGTGATACCGTGCGAGCTTGAGATGTACTTCCCGCCCGCTTTCTTCGACGTTATGGTGCATCTGCTGGTACATATCGTGGAGGATATCATCCAACCGGGGCCGACGTTCCCGCACAGGCATGATGCCGTTCGAAAGGATGAATGGTGTCATCAAAGGGTACGTTCGCAACGGGGCACGTCCGGACGGAAGCATAGCCAAGGGCTTTCGACCGAAGAGTGCATCTCCTTACGCACGAGTTATCTAGAAATCGAGAACCCCGTTGGCCTGCCCGTAAACGAGGCATCTCGGGAAGCTCGCTGGATGGGGTCACCGCGACGGTAGCCGCGAAATGCATGTCGACTTCAAGGGTCGAATCGCCGACTTTGAAAGAGCAAACCTAGTCGCGCTACAACACATAGACGTGGTCGATCCTTGGGTGGTAGAGCACAAAACCTTCATCGCAAAGACGTACGGTGATCGGGGCCAACGAGAGGACGGACGGAGATATAATCAAAGAGCACAACTCAACCTTCACGCGGTGGTTCAAGGACAAGATGCCGACGTACCCTATAGACGAGGATTCTTCCGCGGAAGAAAAACTCATATTCGCCTTGTCACGGGCGCCGAACACAACCCGATGACATTTCGGGCGTACGATATCAACGGCTACACATTCTACACCGAGGAAAAGGACATGAAGAGCGATTATCAGAACTCCGGGGTAACGATGGAGTCCTACACCGGTGACGTCAAGCAGAGATACTACGAAAAGATCGAGGAGATCTGGGAGCTGAGCTACGCCGGAGAGAATGTGCCGATGTTCCGTGTCAGGTGGGCCAAGAACGTCATAAAAGAAGACCGGCATTTCACCACCATGGTTATACCCGAAGCCAAATCCAAGACAGCGGGCGCAAAGGTCACCGCGAAATATGAGCCATGGGTACTAGCTTCCCAAGTGGACCAATGCTTCTTCATTACCGACCCGCAAAAGCCCGGCCGTGTTGTCGTGAGGAGAGGCAAAAGGAGCATCATCGGAATGGATGGAGCCGCCAACGAGCTAGACTTTGACCAAGTACGGCGATCCGAAGATGGAAGATGACGACGACGATGATTAAGATCCATACACAACAAGAAGAAGCGAGGACCACCCTACCTAAAGGCCGTCCATTCAAGAGAAGAAGTCTAGGAGTTCCGGGCTAAATTATTCAACCGCGAGAAAGAAGGGCAAGAAGATTGTGAAAAGATAATTATGTATCATTTTATTGTATGAATAATGGATGTCATATTGTTAATCTACACATTGTACCGATCAAAATAGACATATAATTTATATTTTTGGATATTTTCTAGATTCTATAGTATTTTAAATATTCTACATAATTATAATTATTTATGCCTTTTATTTTGGTGTATTATGCTATTTATTATAGTGTTAAATAAATTTAATAAAAAAGTGAAAAAAATTGGGGCCGCCAGGGTTCGAACCTGGCCGGCCAGGGTAAACCAAACAGGGGGAGCTAGCCATTACGGTACAGTGAGATTCTTGTCAACTGTAGGTGCCGCGCTCGTTTTGACCTAAACCTAAATAGGCAGTGGCGCACCCCTAGAGGTGCGCCATTGCTAAGCCTCATAGTGGCGCACCCCTAGACGTGCGCTATTGCTAAGGGGAGTCGGGGACTTAGAAAAATCCCCTTCTCTTCCCCGTCCTGACCAAATCCCTCCTCTTCTTCCTCGCGACTGCTCCCGCCTCTCCGCCGGCCACCATCCCTCGATCTGCCTCGCGGAGCCACTCCTCCCCTGATCCACCGGCGCCCTCTCTCCGACGCCGGCGGCCGCCCCTCCCCCGAGCGACGCGAGCGACCAGACCCCAGCGGCATCGCACAGGTACCCCTCGATTCACCTCCCCGCCGGCGGCCGCCTCCCCCTCGATTCACCTCGATCCCCACCCGGCCGCCTCACGTTCTCTCCCCCACGCAGATCCTCTCAAGCTCGCCTCGGAGCAGGAGCAGCACGTCGGCGACCTCGTCTGCGACCTAGTCGGCGTCCTCGTCTGCGACCTCCTCGCCGCCTTCCTCGTCTGCGACCTCCTCTTCCGCGACCTCGTCGCCGCGGAGCAGGTTCCTCCTCGCCGCATTCCTCGTCTGCTCCAAGACCACCGGCCGCCCCCGCCACGCACCGAACCACGCCGACACCGCTCGACGGCCTGCTCCAACCCCAATCTCGCAGGTGAATCCCGCTCAAACCGCTCAAAGGCTAGCATCTAGTGCAAATGACATTCTGATGATCCGATAAATGTGCACCTGTGTTGTCAAGATGCTTGCAGTGATAGTTTCAAATGACATTCTGTTGGATAGTAAACTAGTCTATGCACCTTATGCAAACCAAATGAGGAATTTTGATTTCACAAAAGGTGGTTCTCCTTCTGCTGAGAGCAAATGTAGTTCTTTGTAGTTCATTGGAGTTCATAGGAATGCTCTCTGTAGTGTTGAATATGTCTATGCTATGTCTCTGGTTATATGCATATCATAAAGGTAGCAGCATTTCCATTGATCTTGGACTCTTGGTAGTGTAGCAAGAAAGGAAGGGGGGAAAATCATGGAAAATATCATGGAAAAGCTGCTGCTGCTGTTAGGTTGTTGCTTAGGTGCTGCTGCTGTTAGATGTTGCTTAGGTGCTGCTGCTGTTAGGTTCACAATTGCTGCTGCTGCTTAGGAGCAGTAGTGTTGTTGCTTAAAATTGATTTAGTAACTCACAAGTGAAATTTGAACACCTTGAACTGCAAGCCTGCTGCTTAGTAACTCACAATTGCATGCTATTAAGAGCGTTGTTACATGTAAAGTACACTTGTTTATAAATCAAAACTCACAATCTTCCCATAGCCTATTGTTTATAAATCGAACCTGTGTCCAGATGTTCACATTTTTTGTAATTCAGTTTGCTGACATTATTAGTAGTAAAATGAAATCACTTCGGACTGTTGTAAGCCTGTAACTGAGTAGCAAAACTCTCTAATCACAATCTGTCACTTCTACAGATTTTCCAAGTTTTTTATTGGTAGCAACCATGCATTTCATGTTGGTTTAGCTTATAAGTGTTCAAAATGTTCTTACATGTTGTAACCCTAAAGATCTACTGGTAAATATGCTACATTATTTTCTTTTGGTTGAGGGATTGCTTGAAGTCTCCTCTAGATTAGTGTATGAAATCGTTATAGCTTCATCCAAGCTGGTTCTTTCTGTCCGAAAGCACCGGGAGAGTAAGACCTCTTATAATTGATATTGCCCTATTGTACTTGTGAAGTTTTAGGCTTAATAACGAGAAAGAAATAAGGAATTAATAGAGAGAACACCAAGTTAAAAACAATTTGAGATTTTTAAACCTGGGTACCTTACTCTGTCGAAAGCATACAAGTGTCTGTAGGCTTTCAAAACTAGAAGGCTGAAAAAATTGTTTGTGTTCTTGACATTTGGAGTATTTTTGCTCATGATGTGTGTTTTGATTCCAGCCTCTGTACAAGTAACACCACAATTGTTTTCACTGAAATGAATAACCACCATTGTGTACTGTACATGTACACTCAAATATGAATAACCACCATTTTAGTTGCTAGGTTGATTGTTGCTGCTGCTAGGTTCTTAAAGTTACTGATTTGTTACTCGATTTTTCTATTCATTTAATAGTTTACATCATCTTTCACAGCCCTTGAACAAGAGCACTCGACCGTCGCTGCCGCATCTTCCTCGGCCCGGAGCAACAACTCACCTCTCGGAGACTCCACGCGACTCACGGTGAGCAACACCTCACCTCTCCCGAGTCCTGATGGTGCTGATGGTGCTTGCTGCTGGTGCTCCTAGTGCTTGCTGCTACTAGTGCTTGCTACCGGTGCTTGATGGTGCTTGATGTTGGTGCTCCTGGTGCTTGCTGCTGGTGCTACTAGTGCTTGCTGCTTGGTGCTACTAGTGCTTGATGGTGCTTGCTTGTTGGTGCTGATGGTGCTTGTTGCTGCTTGCTGCTGCTTGCTCTGCTTCGTTGGCTGCTAGGCTGCTAGCTGCTTGTCGCTTGCTGCTTCTACGCTTGATGATGCTTGCTGCTTGCTGCTTGCTGTACTGCCCATGGTTAGGCGATGCATATGGTGTATATGAGGAACAATTGTGTATGTGCCATGGTGCTCAGGCTGGTGGATTGTTTTGCATGTGTATATGGTGACATATTCTTGTGCGGGGATCGACGAGAGATGCCCATTATCGCCGAAATGTTGATTCATTTCCGTTTCGGCGAAAATGGGGCACTCATATGTCCATAGATTAGCATAGGTCATGCCCAATTTTGTTAGTGGAATGGATCGTAATATGGTTCAAAAATGTAAACATGTAGGATGGCCGGTCCCGGTGGCCGGCGAGGCGGTCGAGGCCGCGGTCCCGGGCGCCCCGCGGCCGGGGAAGGGGCCGCCGCGGTGGAGCAGCAAGGGCCCCACGGTCACCGTCACCTGCATCCTCCTCGTCTTCGCATGAGGAACGGCTGCTTCGAGTTCCTCCTCCGCATCGACGACGACCCACTCGGCATCAAGAGGCTACCGGACAAGTTCGCCGAGTTCGTCGACGGCATCGAGCCGGCGCACTTGCAGCTACGGGAGGCTAGGCTGCAACTTCGCCGCTGGTCCGTGGAGGTCCTGTTCGACGGGCAGGGCAAGATGTACTCGCACACGGGGTGGGACAAGTTCGCCCGTGACCTCCACCTCGAGCCCGGCTGCCAGCTCACCTTCCTGTACGAGGGGGACGGCGAGATGATCGTCAAGGTGTTCGACGACACCGCCTGCCGTGTGCACTACCCCCACACCGGCGAATCCGGCTCGGAGACCGATAGTTAGAACTTAGAGTGTTGTCAACTCTATCTTCGTTGCTTCGTGTTGTTTGAATTCTATATTAAATTGTATGAAGCTACGATGTTAGGTATGATGATGTTATGTCCAAATATCAATCTCTTGTGCATCCTACCTTGCCTCGCCGACACCATCCCGGGATGTTCATATTTGTTTGGACCAACAATGTATGAGGCCCTTGTCATTCCATTTGCTTTGGTATCTCAAAATGCCGATGATTAGAATGTTCGGTCAACCGTACACTCCGGGGTGTCGCTAGTGAGCCTGGTGTGATGGCACAAATATCAATCTCTTGTGCATCCTACCTGGCCTCACTAACGCCATCCCGGGATGTTCATATTTGTTTCGACCAACAATGTATGAGGCACTTATTCCATTTTGTCATTCCATTTGCTTTGAGATTTTCAAAATGCCGATGATTAAAATGCTTGGTCACCGTACACTAAGGGGCGGTGTTAGTGAGCCTCGTGTGATTGCACAAATATCAATCTCTTGTGCATCCTACCTGGCTCGCTAACTCCGTCCCGGAATGTTAATATTTGTTTCGACCAACAATGTATGAGGCATTCCATTTAGTTCATACTAGCTACTTGTTTCTTATTTGAGTTGGCACTTCTTAATTGCATTGGCCGATGATTAGAATGGTTGGTCACTTGTACACTCCGTGGTGACGTAAGTGAGCCTGGTGTGATGGCACAAATATCCATGTCTTGTGCATCCTACCGGCCTCGCTTACGCCATCACGGAATGTTAATATTTGTTTTGACCGACAAAGTATGAGGCCCTTGTCATTCTTCCATTTGCTTTGGTATCTCAAAATGTCGATGATTAGAATGTTGGTCACCTATACACTTGGGGGAGGGGTCAGTGAACCTGGTGCGATGACACAAGTATCAATCTCTTGTGCATCCTACTTGGTTTCACTTACGCCTTCTCTAAATGTTAATATTTGTTTGGACTGACAAAGTATGAGGCCCTTGTCATTCTTCCATTTGCTTTGGTATCTCAAAATGCCGATGATTAGAATGTTTGTCACCTATACACTTGGGGGAGGGGTAAGTGAACCTGGTGCGATGACACAAGTATCAATCTCTTGTGCATCCTACTTGGTTTCACTTACTCTGTCCCTAAATGTTAATATTTGTTCCGACCAACAATGTATGAGGCATGCCTTTTAGTTCATACTACTTGGATCGTTTTTGAGTTTCCTCTTATTCGTTGCAAACATCTATGAGCGTGCACTAATGTTTCTTTGGCTTGTGCATATGTACGCAGATATGACGTGGTATGTCGTGTACAAGGGCAAGGTTCCCGGAGTCTACAACGACGGGAGGAGTGTCGGAGACAGGTTCACCGTTTTAGCGGTAACAGACTACAAAGGGTACACCACTAGAGCGGAGGCCGAAGACGGATACGCACGCTATCCGGCGGGAGAGAGGACGGAGCGGAGGAGGAACCGGATGAAGACCACTTTCATCGGGACGGTGCTAGTAGTGACTCTAGCTCTCTTCTATGTGATGCTAGTTTAGATGATCGACCTTGTGCCACTACTAGCTCATTTGTGACTTGTAACACCGTAACTTGCATTGTAACCTCTAATGTGAATGCTTGTGAATCATGTGGGGCTAATGTGAAGAACTATGTATGGATAAGGCTGTGCTGTTGTTTATATGCTTGTTATATATCCTGTATTGTGCTATTGTACTTGTCATATACAACCTGTATAAATACCTGCCAAGATACAAAAAAAAAATTCGAAATCTTAGCGAGTGGCGCACTAGTGGACCATCCGTGGCGCACTACCACTAAGTAGCGGTGGCGCACTCGCTCGGATCCGATGGCGCATCGCCACGTGATCCTCTCCGAGACTAGCGGTGGCGCACCGGGATAAGTAGCGATGGCGCACGTCCCGGAGAGGGCGAGTGGCGCACGTACTCACGCAGCGGTGGCGCACCTACTAGCTGGACCAGTGGCGCACGCAAGACGGTAGCGGTGGCGCACCTCTTCTACACGGTGGTGGCGCACTGCCTCTGACCAACAGTGGCGCACCACTTTGGAGTAGTAGTGGCGCACTGGAGGGAATGTCAATGGCGCACCAGGTAGTGCGCCACAGGTATCCAGGCTAGTAGCAGTGGCGTGATAACAGTGGCGCACCACTAGTGCGCCACTGATGGCTATATGTGGTGCGCCACTGAAAGCCTTTTTTCTAGTAGTGCTACACACAACTAAATTAGAAATGAGTGCTATGTTAGTTGGAATACATTACATGATCAATATCATCCATACATTACCCCATTGCTGCCTCATTCCTACGCTTTTAGCCACTGAAAGTTTCACATTACTTATTCCGGTGAAAACTGGAAATCTGCTGCTTTTATTTACTGTTTGCTTTTACTGCCTCGAATCAACTGCTATAAAATCACCACTTGCCTTGTGAGTTTATTGATAAATTGCTAAAGTATTATTGGTATTCTTGTGTTCCCCTTGAGTCGAACTATAAATTTGGGTAATACTTCCCATCGAAGATTCCAGCGATCCTCTATACTTGTGGGCATCACCCCCATATATGCCTTATGGCTAAGGCTTCTACGGTATCTCATATCTCGGAAGCTAATCTTTCTCATGATGACAAAGATGAATAATATTAAGAAGAAGAGGAGGTGGTTGAATCTTTACATGATAAGGGTGAGATTGTTGAGGAGCTTTGGTCCTAGCCTTCTTGGCGGAGGCCTCGCCGCTAGCTCCAGCATCAGTGCCAGAAACCTTGGCGCGGGGACGTTTTGAAACGCGAGGAGCAACTTTTTTCTTGGGAGCTTTCTCTTCGTCCTCGTTGTCGTCCTCCGGATCCTCCTCCGCCATTCCGGCAGCAGGTAGACGGAAAACATCTCTGAAACTATCCTCCGCCAAAGAATTGAGCTGATAGAGGAAATGCTGAACAAGATTAGAACATTCTAAGTAAAGAAGAAGCAAAATGGCTAATCCGGCGGGTGAACCAGCTCAAAGTTAAGTCCAATCCGGTTAAACCGTCATGGACTAGCCAAGAGATCCTTCACGCCATCTTGTTCTGCTCCGGGTACTGGGCAAGAGCGGGAATGAGACTCCAGCTGGCATGTTCCTCCGGAGCTTTGTTGACGAAGGCAGGGAGACCATCATGGACGCCCGGAACTGGGATGTTCTTCACGTAAAACCATCCGACATTCCAGTACCGAACGGATTCGTGGGAGGAAAGAGCTGGATAGACCCATTTGTTGCGGAACACAAACATCATGCTTCCGCAGTTAACCATGGCTTTGTCCTTGGTCTCCTTCTTCACTCGGTAAAAGAATTGCCAGAGGTGGATATCTGGACGAACTCCGAGGTGACCCTTGCAGAGAGTCGCAAAGTTGGAGAGGAGGAGAAAGGAGTTTGGGCATATGTTGTGAGGCTGGAGGCCATAAGTGCTGAGTATAGACAAGAAGAACTCGGAAGGTGGAAGAGAGAGACCGCACTCCACCCAGGCCTTGGTGAAGACTCGTTCATCAGCCTCAGGAGTCGGAGTGCTTGAGTCCTCATTAAAGCTCCACGTATCCGGAGCAATGAGACCTTCCTTTTCGAAGGCTCTCAGTTCCGACTCTGTCACTTCACTGGGCCACCACTGACCCTTCTCCCCCTCGCGGTTCCGGGCCTTCGAACCTTTCTTTTGTTCTGCCTCCAGAACTTTGGCAGCCATTCTAGCTTGTCCTTCTAATTCCGCTTGAAGCTCCTCAGCTGTTGGGATCCGACCAAGGATGTTGCTGGAAGAGGCGGAGTAAGGTTGAGCTAACCTAATATCGGAAATATTAAGCGGAAGGAATGGTGAAGGCTCGATGTATATTGGTTCTGTCGGGTTTGGTGGTGGACTATTCGGAGAGCTATCACTGGACCTAGGGGAGCTAGTGGACATTTTTCCGGCTGCATGCATATGGTAAAACGCTTAAAAAGTCGGATCCTCACTAACTCTATCTTCTACAAGTCCGACGAACTCACCAACAATGGCGTGGCGGTTCCCCGTGACGCCGGCGAGGAAGATGATGTCGGACTTGACGCGCAGAGCTCCGGCGTGACCACGAATCGGTGGTGGAGATCAAACCCCGATCAACTGTGAGTAGCTCGGGTCGAGGGAGGCCCTGGAGCGGCGGCGCTTGAAGCTTTCCGGGGAAGAGTTCGCCGGAAGTGAGACTTGGCTGGTGGCGCTGGCGCGAGGAAGAAGATGAAGTGGTGACCGCGGTGGAAAAGTGAGAATGACCGCACGCGTGAGGTATTTATAGGCCGCGCGCGGAGATTCGTGAGTCGGATCCTACGGTAGGAACGGAACGGTCGCACCGTTGGATGATCGCCACGTGTCTAAGGTCAAAAGCGGTGAAATGAACGCAGTGGTGACCTAACTGCACGTTTCTGAAAATTCCGGCTAAAGATAAGTAGATCCGAAAATTTAGCGCGGGAAAAGAGGAGTAACGTGCGACCTGGGCGTAAAATCTGCTAAGTTGCCGTTACTGAAGAACAAATGATTTCCGGTTGAATGAAGTCGAAGACGGTGAAGTTTTGGAAGCTCTTCGAGATTCTCTTCGGATCCGAACAGAAGTAGGCGGAAGAATGAAAAATCTTGAAGAACTTCGGGGGCTACTGTTGTGGGTATACTTTATGGGTATATGAACGACGTGGTCTAGATCCGGCAAGCACGGGTGGCCCATAGATGGTGATGGTGGCATATGGCCCATCGGGCGGCCCAGTTGCTGATGATAGAAGATGGATGAAGTCCAGCCCAGGAACAGGAGTCGAATCTCAACCGACCTTGCAGGTAGTCGGATCCGTGACGGTCCATGAAGTATCCGGATCCAATACGGCGCATAAGAAAAGGTGGATCCTTGACGTGCACGACAATGTACTATTCCGTAGTTAGGCATCTTGTATTCCGGTTAGGACTCTCCATGTAAACCCTAGATCGGACGCCTTTATAAGCCGGATCCTGGGAGCCCTAGAGGCACAACCACAACTCATTGTAACAACACGAAAGCGCCCAGATAATTCCAGACAAGCAGCAGTAGGCATGTCATCGTGCAGGTGTTCCGAAACTGGGTAAACCGCGTACCACCGTCCCGAGGACTCTCCGCCTGATGGCCCCTTCTTCTTCTTCCCCTCGTGAGGATCCCTCCTCCGAGGTACCATCGAATAGGCAACGACAACAATGTTGTGTCATCTACTTGTGTCGTCTATGATCAGTGCTAAGTTTGTCCGAACTGTGATTGTGTTCTTGCTGCTGCTGTTGATCGCTGATAACCTCACAATTGAAGGGAAGAGGTAAGCAGAAACATATTATGGGTTACAATCAAACAACAGGAGCGTCGTTCTGGGCTGCTACTAGGTCTGAAAACCGACCTACCAAACGGGCAAATCCCGAATCTCCACGGGGCCGAAAAAACTCTATGCAGGCCACCAAACAACGTGGCTTTTATGGCCCATGACTCGTCTACGATGCGCAAGGGCCTTCTTCCCACTACGTCAGTGGTGCAGGAAACTGCAGGTACCAAACGCGCCCATGATGCTTGAGCACAAATGACATGCCAAGTGAATCTTCTCATCACAGCGGGAAGAACAAAGGGTATGTTTGGATGGCAGCCAGCCGGGAGCTGCCATGCCAGTTTTTTTGGCATTGACTACGGCTTGGGCACACATTTGGATTGATACCAAATTTTCGGATCTAGCCAATATTTTGGTAACCATGTTCACTTTTCACGCCAAGCTGTGGGGCAAGCCATTGGCGGCGAAAACATCGCCAAATAATTGGCGAGCCCCGATTTGGTAGAGCATGCACAGGCGTAATCCGAACATACCCAAAGTATCAGCACGGGAAGGATAACAAGAGGCCAATGAAAGAGGAAAGGTGAAGTAGAGATCAGGACAAAGCATGGATCCTATTGGGGCTTTTCGTTCATTATTAGTTGGCCCTCTGCTCATGTTTTTCTCTATTTTTTAGACTACTTTTCGTGATGGAGACAGATTCATGCATTGTAGTCAAAGGAATTAGTACTTCGGTTATTTTCTTATCATTGAGCTAGTAGAATCGGCCGGCCTAATATTTGAAACCTTAAATCAAAGAACGGCTTGCAATTGTCAAATCAACATTTTCTTGGTCTTGGTTTTTATTGTTTGGTGGTAAACTCTTCTCTGTGGCTTCAGGGTGTTTTCCTATGTTCTTTCAATCCTTGTTGTAGATGTTTTAGAATTTCAAAAGGGCGGGGAAGAGAGGAATTTAAACACATACAACATAGAGAAGGAGCTCGAAGTTTGAGAAGTTGCTCTCTTGTTCTAACATAAATTTCAAAAGAGCTAGACGTTTGAGTGGTCCTGTTGTTCTAATGGTAAATTGAGAGTAATGGGTATGCTAACAGATTCTCATTACGGACCTTCTTGCATGGCTTTCCATTCATAGTAAAACATATGACATAAATGAAAAACACCCATAGTTACCAGTGTGGCAAGGTATGCAGTAACAACTTAACATCACAATGTTCCAATAAATGTATTTTATGAATATTACTTCCTATGCATGGTTGGCTTTGGACATCCCTAGATGGCTAGTTCTTGGCTACTCTAGTTTATAACTCAAGCTGGAGATCAGGATACAATATCACATATTCACATTCTATAGCCCAAAATTTGCACATAACACTCACACCAAGTAAAAAAAAAACTATTAGAGTGCATAGGCCACTTCCCAATTTGAAACCTTTGGTCGTAAGCCCAGGTGTCTGTACCAGGGGGAAGCACCATTCTCGCCACTAAACTTCATGACGACAGTACCTGAATGTGATGGCCGACGGATGGAGCGCTTCCAAGCAGTGAGCCTCAACCAAAACAGAATAGCTTCTCTCCACATGTGGGTCTTCTATAATTAAACTTCCGATCTCCGAACGACGGACACAACAACAGCTGTGTCATCCAACTTCCCCCCACTGAAACCTAGGTAACCCACTGCAAGGGCAGCATCTGAAAATGGGCTTCTCCCTGCTCCAGACCTCCCTACCTCATGTGCCCTAGCAGCCAGGTGCTCGGCCATGTCCTGCGAGTAAAACAATCATGTCATGGTTGAATCTTGGGACAGCGTTGGGCACATTATCTAAAGGAAAGTTGATCCTTACCGTCGGTTTTAAATCTGCCTGTAAAGATCTCGAGATCATGGCTGCTGCTTCTTGCTCATAGACATTGTCGAAAAGGCCATCTGTTGCTGTTATAATGACATCACCTTCCTCTAGATCAATTGTATAATTCTAGAAACATAGTAGAAATTTAAGTGTTAATTTTTAATTATTCACAAGGTACAAGGACTGACAGGAGAAATTCAGTAATCATTTGCACCTGTACAAGCTTTAAGGGATCAACCCCCTTCTCAATTTGATGTGGGAAATTAAAACCATAAACCATTGGTTCTGATTTTGTGTATACTTTGCCATTTCTTACCACTAGAAACCCGGAGTCCCCAATATTTGATGCATGAAGGAACTGCAATACTGACAGCCTCAATGAGTGTCACGATGAGAGTTAAGAAACGAGTCAGTTTTCATAAAATAACAGACCTGGCCATCAAAGTGAGCAATTAAGACAGTTGAAGAACCAGGAGAACTTGCTTCATTTGCAGCCTTGGAGAGAACTTGCTCAGGTGTAAGCTCAGCTTCTCCTTCGTTATCCATAATGATTTTTTTACAGCCATCCATTAGCTCTCTTGCATAAAGTCCCGCATTGATTCCTGGGTACAAATATCAAAATTAGCACTGGAATTTCGCACGAATAACCAACTAACCTTGACAAAGATCCAAATATATATTTGCTAGGTAAATTTATGATACCCAAGCTCAGAAATATAGTTATCCTGAGATATATGATACAACTCTTTTGAATGTTGCCCGGAGTATAAGACCAATATAAACAGCATTGTCCCTTAACTTGATATCCTGCAGACTGTATCTCAAGAAGAGAAATTATGTGCCTAATGTCTCGTGGTAGAGGCTGTGAGCAAGGGTTGTGGTATTCTGCCACCCGACGGTCCAGAACTTGGATGCTGTCAGGCAGGTGCTGCAGCTCTTGGGATCTGCTTCTGCTTCAGGGCTTCACACCCCAGCCCTTCCAATCGATTGCAGCGACGCCGACAAGAAAGCTGCTGTCATCATTGGCACCCTAGGTTGCAAGGCTGAGTCCCTCCCTCCCCCTCTCTCCCGCTCCTAAGAACATCCCCAGTAGGGCCCTTATACCGTTTATAAGGGCTGGAGGTAAAACAACTGCTCCGGCAGGACCCATAAACCAGCACTTACAATAGGGAGAGGGTCTCCCTAGATTGGTATGTTTTTTGCGCATACGACTTTTCCGCTCATCCCCCGCTGCTCATTTTGGCGCACACGACAAGGACAAAAAATTCGACTATTTGTATAGTATTTTTATTTTAATCTTATACATTGTATTTGTGGTGGTGTGTTATACACAATAATTAAATTATGTGTAGTGTGTGGCACCCCAGACACTGAAATCCTAGGTTCGCACTGCTTCCTTTGCTCCGCCAACGCGCCGCTCCTCCTGTTCTCCCCGACCCCTCCGACCCGAGTAGCCGGGAGGGGACGGTGCCCCACTGGTGGCATGACCGGGACTGCGCTTGACGGACTGCGGCGGCAGCCTGGCCTTGTGGTTCTTCCCACGGCCAACACCAGTCCCTAGCCCATCCACGTGGCAACGCCGCTGGATCCCGGCGCCTTGTCGTCCGTCGGTCGCAGCGGAAATCACCATGCCCATGCTGGCTCTGCTTGTGATCCCAATAAACCTGTGCAATAGGATTGGGAGAGGCAAGAGAGCGCCACCAAGCTAGAGGAATTGGAGGCGGAAGCGGCAGTCGCCCGAGCTATGGTGGAGTACTTGACATAGAAAAGGTAACTCGTGTTTATAAGGCGAGACATGATGCATAAAACTACAGAATCAAGACCAAGGGAAAATCTACTTACAAACCTTCAAATGACCACTGACCAACTCCATCTGCCACACCAAACCAACCATTGTGTGCAATGAAATAAGCATCTTCTCCGCCTGTTGCTACCTGGGAAAATTATACGACTATCAAAGTTATGGCTGATGACAGAGATAATTAAACGTATGCTTTGGTACCAATGACAGCCAGTTTACGGCAGAAATTATGATTGATAACTAAAATGTGCTTTCATGCAACTTTTGCATGTTCTTGAACCTAACATAAAACTACCAGGCCACTAATTTCCTCCAGGCATTTTTTTCTCAAAGTGGGATATATACCACCACACACCTCCATTTCTTACCAGAAATATTATTCTATATATATACTGGTTAAATAATCGTGAGGGGAGATCATAAAGAAAACATGCTTCCATAGTATCACATTACATTTTTTTCTTTGTTCTTTTATAAAACTTACTGGCCAATCTTGGACAAACTCTACTGCAAAACACAACCATCTTTTGAGTTTTTGGAAAAGAACCATCTTTTGAGTAATCAGATGGAGTGCCGGAAAGATAGGTACACAGAATGCGGAATCAACCAACATTCACATATTTCAGCAATTAACATAACTATGAAGCAGAATTGGGTTTCTCGGAGAAAAAAGGGGAAATTGCTTCTGCAACTTTTTCAAGACATGCAAATGACGCATTGTCTAAAAGAGAACATGCAGATGCAAGACAGTTATTACCTTAGAAGGATGAGGCAAGATGGCAGCACCTGACATCAACACAAGCGATGACTTGGCCACGGGAACCCTCCTATGAATGAATATTGAACAAGACGAAATGACTAAAGCAATTTTTAAGGATTGGATTAAAGGCATAAAGACAGGTAAGCACCATAACATAGGTTTCGTTACAGAGATTTACATAACAATATGAAGACAAATATAGGACTTATCCAGCTTTACAAGCAATAGAAGCACGCAAGCATTTATACTGGAGAAGATGATTACTGAACAAGTATGGTTTCAAAATTTGAAAACGTTGAAACAAAAGTGTGGCAACAAAGTCATACCTATCAGAGGTCCTCCCTTCTGAAATTTCTTTTTCCAAATCCACAAGGTTGCGAACTTCACCCTATTGGGAAAGAAGGAGCAACAGTTAGCCCCGAACCTGGATTTACCCAGCTGAACACAATGAAGAGATATGCATTTCATAGCATAATTTCTATGCCCACAAGCAACAAGTACACATATTGTTTACAAGGACATTTCGACTTTGCAGTTAAATCTCCAGAGCATAGTTTTTCAAGGTATATGTGTACGACAGTTCGACTGGTATACGTATCTCATGTGTTGATTTCATAGACGGCAGTGTTTTTTGTATATGTTGTCGCTAAGAAGATATGGTCAAGGAAATTTCCATTTTACATTCAAATTTCTAGATCTCACTTTCAAGGTGCATGTATGTATCGCTTCATTTCCTATACCTGTCTCATGTGTCGATTTCAAACACAGCAGTATATTTTTTAGTATAAGATGTGGTTCGAGAAAAGAAAGTAAAAGATGTGGTCCATAAGAAAATGTGGTCACACTAGATGAGGAGAGCTATCCAAAAATATCATGACAGCAACACATAATATCAAGCATGATCCAGAACATCAACAGATGGGGAAAACGATGGTATGGCAATTGTTTCTCACAAAAATAAACATAAAATATTTTGGTCGGTGCTCCCGGGAAATAGAAATCCAGAGCATGCATTTACTAGTGCCTCGAGGATACTTAGACATCATATGTTAACCATTGCAAATCTGCTATCTTCGTATCCTTGATAATGTTTCTCAATTTTCTCCGCAACAGAGTCCAGAAAACCAATTATAAGTGATCTGAACTGAACTACAACCCTAAATGAACTCATTAACCAAGCCTCAAATTTACTATCTCTGTGGTAGTATATCTGAAGAAAGAATTCTTTTTTTACTGCATATGAAATTAGCAGAGAGCTCACGGAAAATTAAGTTACAAGATGATGAGAACACATCGAGTAAAAAATATCAGGGAGCAATTAAGCTCGCCGGAGAACACATACCGCTGCTGGGATGGGGACTCCGAATTCCGTCGCCCCTTGCTCGTCGCCGCTGGAGCCGCTGTACTCCGTATCCACGTCGGTGTCGAAATTCTGGGAGGTAGAGCCTTCCGATGAAGCCGCCGCATCCGCCTCCGCCTCTTCGATGCCTTCCAAACTGGCCGGCCCGGTCACGCCCGCCTCCACGGTACCGCGAGCCCGCACACCGAGCTCAACTTCATTGCCACAATTCGCAGGCCCGGGTTCGTCCGCGGCAACCGCCCTTCCGCCAGCCAACCCTGCTTCTGCCTCAACACCGACAATCAAACTGATGGCCTGCTCGGGCGCCTCCACCGGTCCGGCGTCCGACGAGGCCAACGAAATTTCACTGCCCGCAGCTGCCATATACGGATTTGGCTCGTCGACCGGCGCCGGGTCGCCCAATAATATTGCGCCGGCGACGCCCAGCTGCGGCGAGGCCGAGGCATCTGAACGCCCAGGGTCAGTACAGGCCTCCTCCGGCTGTGGTTCTTCCGCAGGCGGGTGCCCGAAGTGGAACACGATGCTCCCGTCCGCCAGTTCTGCGTCCACGTTATAGGGGGCGAAAGCGACCAAATTAGCCGGAGAAGGGGACGAAGACCAAGGGGCGCCGAAAGAGAGGGCGCTATTACTTACGGGTGGTGGAGTGGAGCTCGGGGACGGCGCGGCGGGGCGATGCAATGGCCGCGGTGGCGGCCTGGGAATAGGACGGGCTCCGGCGAGCCGACATGGGCAGCGGCGGCGGTGGTGGGGGCTTCGGGGAGAGCTTGCAGGGACGCAGGTCCAGCAAGCCCCCCACCAGGGGCAGCTCCGCCATGCCTCGCCTTGTATAGAGAGAGACAGAGGGGGGATTTGAACTCAAGAGTGAGGGGCCAAGGTTTGGAGCTGCGTAGATTAGCTTCGGTCCTGAAGCCGGAGCATGCCGTTCTGCTCACTCTGAAGCTGCCTTCAGTTTGCGATTCTCTAGCGGAAAGGGAACGTGCGAGAGAAATGCATGTGTTAAACTTAGGGCATCTCCCGACGCAAACGGACGCTGAGCGACCGTTTTCGTCCGCCGTGACCGGAAATGCGTCGGGGGCCTGTTCCAGCGGGGCGACGCAAAGTGACCGGGTCGTCCGCGGAGACGCAAACCTGGCCCAAATATGCGCCTCGGATGCGTCTCCGCGGACGTCCGGAAACGTCCGCTCGTGTCCGGCGGACGTTTCGGCGGCCCGCCCGGCGGCGACCCTGCGTCGATGCGTCTTCTCAAACGCGCCGGCCGACTGCAAAGTTGCGTCGCTTCGGCACTCTGCGCCACGTTAATGGCGACGATGCCTCGGCTGCCGAGCGGCCGCCCACCTCCGCCAACCAGGTTAATGGCGACGTCACGCGTCCCGCGGCCACCGCATGCCGCCGGCCTATATAAATGGGGCGCGCGTTCTTCTTCCTCATCCAGATCTCCAAAGAAACCCTAGCCGCCACAAAGCTCGACCGTAGCGCCGCCTAGGTGTTCCTGCGACGCAGCCAAGCCCGCGAGGAAGTCCATGGCCGGGCCTAGTGGCCGGCGAGGCGGTCGAGGCCGCGGCCACGGGCGCCCCGGTGGCCGGGCGGGGCCGCCGTGGTGGAGCGGCTACGGCCCCACGCTCGCCGTCGCCTGCGCCCTCCTCGTCCTCGCGGGAGGAGCGGCCGCTTCAAGTTCCTCCTCCGCATCGACGACGACCCACTCGCCATCAGCGGCTACGGGACAAGTTCGCCGGAGTTCGTCGACGACGTCGAGCCCGGCGCACTTGTAGCTGCCGGAGGCCGGCCGCAACTTCCGCCACTCGGCCGTGGAGGTCTGTTCGACGGGCGGGGCAAGATGTACCGCACACGGGGTGGGATAAGTTCGCCCGCGACCTCGCGCTCGAGCCGGCTGCCGGCTCACCTTCCTCTGCGAGGGGGCCGGCGAGATGATCGTCAAGGTGTTCGACGACACGGCCTGCCGCGAGCACTACCACACCGACGACTCCGGCTCCGACACCGATAGTTAGAACGTCGAGTGTTCTTTCTTTGCGGCGAATGCGGCTACGGGCCGGACGAAGCCGGTAGTCGAGGTTTCGTGCTGTTCGCCTCATCGGTAGAACCAACAAGGGCACCATCTCCTCCCGCTGGATTTTCCGGTTTGGGTGATTGGGTGTGCCCTCGAATGTTCTTTCTTGGCGGCGAACATACGGAAATCAACACAACTGGCTTCTATTTTTAAATTTTTTATATTTGTGTCGACCATGGTTCAAACTATGTGTTAGTTTGTGTAAACCATGTTCCTAACTATGTGTTAGTTTGTGTAAAATCATGTTTCAAAATATAATGTAAAATTTTGAAACTATGTTTAATTGAGAAAAGGGAAAAAAAGAAGAAAAAAATGCGTCGCCCCGCTGGAGCAGACCCCAGACGCAAACGGACGCGCGGATAAAAACGGTCATTTTAGCGTTCGCGGCGCGACGCAAACGGACGCTCGCGGACATTAAAATGCGTCGCGCCGCTGGAGATGCCCTTAGGAGAAGGAACTGGCCCAAGAAAGACTTTTGATTCAAAGGAATGCTGCAAAAAATTTGCAGGATTTTTAGTTTTAGAAAAAAAATATGTATTGTTTGATTCGTGGGATTGAAATTCTTCGAAATGTATTGAATTTTTTTCAATATAATTGCATTGCACTATGTTTTGAAAGAATACTTCTATCCACTCAAATCTTATTTTTTTGATAAAGGACGTTTTATTACTTTAAGCATTACCTCTGGCATGTCCATACCTAGAATGTACACAGCTGTTCAAATGCAGATATTACATCATAAAAATAAAAAAGACTGAGACTCTCTACAAATAATCATGACAAAAATTGTAAGAGCGTCTAAGATGATGGAGGACAAATTCATGGATTTGTTATCACCAGGATTTAACCGCGGTCAGGAGGTGGGCCGCGATCAAGATGGGCTTAGAAGATTATATATGGAAAATCGATGAAGCGGCCTTGCATGGAGAATTTGGGCTAGTTAAGCCCGTGTATCTTAGCATAATAGATTGTGTATCGATTTAGAAGTTAGAGTTTGTCTCGTGCACGGGATTAGTGCACGCCCACATTTAGAAAGTCCCCTGGACTATAAATATGTACCTAGGGTTTATGGAATAAAAAACAACTCACGTTCAACCCCAAAAACAAACCAATCTCGGCGCATCGCCAACTCCTTCGTCTCGAGGGTTTCTATCGAGTAGCGACATGCTGCCTAGATCGCATCTTGCGATCTAGGCAGCACAAGCCCCACGTTGTTCATGCGTTGCTCGTACCGAAGCGTTTTTGATGGCGAGCAACGTAGTTATCATTAGATGTGTTAGGGTTAGCATTGTTCTTCGTTTAAGCATGCTTACGTAGTGCAACCCTTGCATATCTAGCCGTCCTCACGCCTATCTCAGGTGTGGGGGCGGCACCCCGCTTGATCATTATTTAGTAGATCTGATCCGTTACGATTGCTCCTTGTTCTACAAGGATTAGTTTAATATCCGCAATAGTTTGGCCTTACAATGGGGGGAGGATCCAGGTGGCACGTAGGGTGGCGTTCGCAAGTCCTAAACGGGATGTTCCTAGGATCAACTTCGTGTTGGTTTTTTGGCCTTGTTTAGGATCGGCTTACGAGCACCGTGCGTGGCCGCAAGGCCCAACCTCGGAGTAGGATGATCCGGTTATGCGGTGAAAACCCTAAATCGTCGTAGATCTCATTAGCTTCATCTTGATCAAGCAGGACCACCAAGTATTCGTGCACCCCGTACGGATCATGGGTGGATCGGCTCTTTGAGCCGATTCACGAGATAACCTCGAGAGCCGATCGAGGCTCGTATTTAACGTTTACATGTATGCCCCTGCAGGAAACTAAGCGAGGCAACTTCATCACCTTCCCGACCAGGTATAGGTCGGGTGGCACGCCCTTGCACTTCGCAACGCCGCGTGTGACCGGAAGAGCATTGCGGGCCGTCGCTCGGAGGGGTCTCGGCCAGCCGCGGCTCTAGGCTCCCCCGGCTCTACGGTGTTGACAAGGCCGCTACCCGCCGGTGGGTTTTGGCGATCAACACATTCGGCACGCCCGGTGGGACGATCATCTGCATCAACCACATCGCCATCTACATCCGAGATGGCGGACGGCACGCCGATCACCTACGAGGATCCGCTCGATGACCTCAAGAAGCAATACAACGAGATCAAGGCTACCCTCGAAGCCGACCTCATCGGCTCTTTTCGAAGAACCCGTTCCGGTGGCATCGGATGGAAGGGGTTCTCACCGTAAGGTGCACTCGATGGGGTATATCTCTCCGCCCGTCGGAGGAACGCACCGTGGGTCCGCGGCGAGAGATCAACTACCCGGTGGCTCACTCGCTACACCGTCACTGCGAGAACTTGGTCAACGTCGCCGGAGCGTGTCGCTCTGCGCGTGATCCGAGAGATCATGAGCCACCGGTACTCGCCGTCGGGACCAGCTCTCGGGACGCATCAAGGAGAGTTGCCATTCCGAGTCCCGTCCACCGCTGCCATTTGCGTTGGCGGCACTCGCTGAAGTGCCGACTACACCGGCATTCCTCGTCTACGAAGTGGTGGCGACCCCGGTGACTACCGGTTCTTAATGGAGGCGCCTAAGGAGATCCCTCATGGATACGCGTGCATGTATGTGCCGGATTGTGGTGACTGGGCACTCACGAACCAGGCCACAACATCGGGGGCTCCGGCGAAGACGGGAGGAACGTCGGCGACAGAGCAGACGTGGCTAACTAAATACGCCACACCGACGAAACTCCCGAGCCCGGCTCCTGCAGCTGGCTCGTAGCTGGAAAAGCAAATGTGGCAGGCCAAGTACGCCACCCCGGCGAATCTTCGCAGTGCAACTCCTACGGCCAGCACCGCGGATCAGATCGAGTACCATGCGAGAGACCGGTTCGGCATGATGCCGAAAAGAAGGGCGATCGGCTATTCCAAGCCGTACCCCGACGATTACGAGATGATCCCGCTGCCACCAAAATATCGGCTCCCCGACTTCTCCAAATTCAGTGGATCGGATGGCTCCAGCTCCATCGAGCACGTCGGCCGATATTTGGCTCAACTAGGACCGGCTTCGGTGTCGGATCAGCTACGCGTGAGGCTCTTTTCACGAGTCCCTCACGGGATCGGCTTTTGGATGGTACACCTCTCTACCAGCGAACTCCATCCGAGTCTTGGAAGCAATTGGAAGAACGAGTTCCATATGCAATACCATTCGAAGCTTCCGAGTCCGGCATTGCCGATCTAGCACAACTACGTCGAAGCGCGGGGAAACGGTGACGAGAATCACATCCGGCGCTTCGAGAATCTTAGGAACCGATGTTATTCGGTTCGTATAACCGAAAAGGAAGCGATCGAGTTGGCGATAGCGGGCCTTGCAACACAGCTCAAGGACATGGCCTCCCAAGCAGATTATCCCTCGGCCGGCGCACATGGTTCGAAACTATCGGCATATGAACAGCGCCACCCCGACTCGTACCAAGACAAGTTCAAGCGTGCGTAGTCATGGTCGATACGGAGGAGGATGAAGTGCCCGCGGGAGGCCAAGAGATAGCGGTGGCTGAGTGGACTCGGGGAGGAACCCCGTGGCCTCGCAAATGGGTAAAGCCACCGGGGCCGCCCGGGGATTTGATTTTGACGTGACCAAGACCGAACAAATCTTCGACCTCCTGCTCAAGGAGAAACAGATTGACGGTTCTCGAAGGTCTCAAGTTCCCCACGGCGAAAGAGCTAAACGGAAAGCCGTACTGCAAATTCCACAACTCGCTTTCCCATGCCACCAACGACCGCCGGGTGTGGCATCGGCACATCCAAGCGGCGATAGAGAAGGGGCGGCTAATTTTCAACCGGTACGCCATGAAGGTCGACACCCAACCCTTCCCCGCCGTTAACATGGTAGAAATCACCTACCCTGAAGGTTGCCAGCCGGGTCCCTCGTTCAGCATCAACATGGTAGGACTTGGAAACCACTCTGGCAAAGATGGAGATGAGGGCAGCTGCTCTCATAGCAAGGACACAGAGGAGGCCGCTCCACGCGATCGGCTCCATCATGATGGCAAGCGCTATGTCACGGAGGGAGAGGTGAAGAATATAAGATGTCAGCGACCCCTCTCCGATCACCTCCTCAGCAAATATGTTAGCCAGTATGACCAACGCCGGCGACCCAATTACGATGATAGAGAAGATCGTTTGGCTAGAGAAGCCAGAAGATATCGTCGGCAGGATCACGATAAGGAGGAGCACGAGCGCTATGCCACGGAAGCATCAAGGGAGCAAGACAACAACGCCGGGCATTGGGACCGCCCTTCTTCGGTACACTCGCTGGGATTCAGGAATGAGCCGATTGCCCACAATCGGCAATTGCCCGAATGCAATCGGAAAAAGAAGGAGGCAGCCAACGTGTCCGTGTTCGAGCGCCTAGGGCCTCTCCCGCCACAAAGCAAACGCGCCGAGTCGCCTCGTTGGGCGGATCTTGAAGATTCGAAGACGAGGGAGAAGTGGAAGAAGACGAGTACCACCGGCCGAGGTGGTGCCCCGACGGACTCGGCCGTTCCCGAAGCGCGAGGGTTCAGCGATTGCGCGGCCCGGAGGAAGCCGAAAGGTTGTACCTGCATACGCTAAGAAAGGCACGGCCTGATCCGGCTGCAAAGGTTCAGCGAACCCCGGATGAAGAGGGTCGTCCATGGAAAATGGAGTGGCGCCCTAAACGAGAGGAAAGCCGATGATGAGACATCGGCTGGCACAAACATGGTACTCGTCTTGCCGACGGAGCGTAGCGCTCCACGACTCTACGGAGCACACAAGGTGGACGACGAGCAGGCGCATCAAGTCGGAGGTTGGGTTGGTTTCATCCAGCACGACCAAGTAGCAAGATCAAACCAATGGGCAAACCGGGAGAGGCTGATCCTTGTGATCGGCCCCAAAAAATTTACGAAGGGAACTTACAAAACCTTCAACGAGCAAGCAACGTGGAGGCCGATTCCGATGATCGGCCAAAATTATCCTCACCTACCTTTACGCTCGGGTTTAACATGTTATCCAACGTAGCCGATACCATCAATTTTCTTGACAGAATCGGCTCGGGGGGGCACCCAGGTATATGAAAATACGAGGATATGCAACAGAAGCGTCTCATCTTTTGTTGATGGGTATTGGAATATGGGGGCCGATGCACAGGTCGGCCGTAAAAAAAAACAAAATGAAAATTCGAAAATTTTCGAACACAGCCCGATGCAGCGAGCATCGACTTAAGGACATGAAAGCCGATGCATGGCCATCGACTCAAGGGAGATTTCTTCAAGGACAATGTCGGGAGCAGCATGGGCGCGCGGATCGGATCAATGATCGGATCAATGTCGGGGAGCCTATCCGGCCGGCGAGAGCCGAAGAAACTCGGGGGCAGCTCACCTTGAGGGCTCTCCGTTTTGGGAAGCCGATGTGTATTTAAATCGGCTAGCTCGGCATAAGGAGCTCCCTCAGACATGATCGAGCCTAGGTCCATACAGCTCTGCTTTACCTTGGCTGAGACTCGGGGGGCAACAGGCCTGGTAGATCGCTCTGTTGGAGGACCGATGCGTTGTTATCGGCTTATTACACATTGGCGAAGAGGGCACATTGGCGAAGAGGGCAAATCGGCAAGGTCAGTAGGAGAGGCAAATCGGCTCAATCAAACTCAGAAGAAATCGGCAAAATCAAAGTGGGGAACAGTTCTTCATTGATAGGCGGGATTTCTTACATAAGGAGTTGAATTGCTCTCAAAAGGAAATACGAGGGGATACATTGCCCCATCTACCACTACCGACCCTATGACGAGAGGTCCTATCTACGGGCCGTCATTGTCCTCATCGTCATCATCCGAGCTCTCATCGGCACTCGCCGCCGATGGGCTCCTCGTCGCTACTCCCGTAGCCCTCCACGGGGCCTCATCCCCGTCTTCGTCGTCGCTCGCTCGTCATCGTCCCACCACATGCGAAGGCGCTTCGCCGGTGGGTAGCCCTCGAGGGAGTCGTCGTCGTCGTCGTCCTCCTCCTCCTCTTCTTCCTCCATCACCCCCACGGAAGAGGTGAAGTCGTCCCGGGAGAAGCGATCGTCATCGCTCTCCTCCTCCGGTTCCCCGTCGGCGAGGAAACGGAGGTCGCTCTCCCCGTCCGTCGAGGACCGGTCGTCCTCGGACCGGATGGAGAAGTCATGGTCCGACTCCTCCCCGGCCGCAATGGCGCGGCGGGTATTGGCCGCATGGACCGCCGGCGGGTTGTGCTCCGGCGTCGGCTCGCGGGACATGGAGGACTGGCCGGGAGGGGTCCGATGGGGCTGAGGAGGAAGAAGACATGATGGTGCGAGGAGGGTTTCCGGACTGCTAATGCGAGGATGCAGGGCGAACTGTTCGTAGCGGTTAAATAAAAGGGAGATGGTGAAAATTCAATGCCACAGCAGTTTCCGAGGTAGTGGTGTTTGAAAGAAAGAGAAAAGACTGCCAAATCACGCGGAGAAGTTGAGGAGGCAAGTCATCATGATGACGGATACTGCGACGGTTCTGCTACGACATGACCCGACGAGAGCGTCATGATTTTGGAAATTCCATTTCCAAAACCAGGGGGGCATGTGTTATCACCAGGATTTAACCGCGGTCAGGAGGTGGGCCGCGATCAAGATGGGCTTAGAAGATTATATATGGAAAATCGATGAAGCGGCCTTGCATGGAGAATTTGGGCTAGTTAAGCCCGTGTATCTTAGCATAATAGATTGTGTATCGATTTAGAAGTTAGAGTTTGTCTCGTGCACGGGATTAGTGCACGCCCACATTTAGAAAGTCCCCTGGACTATAAATATGTACCTAGGGTTTATGGAATAAAAAACAACTCACGTTCAACCCCAAAAACAAACCAATCTCGGCGCATCGCCAACTCCTTCGTCTCGAGGGTTTCTATCAGGTAGCGACATGTCTGCCTAGATCGCATCTTGCGATCTAGGCAGCACAAGCCCCACGTTGTTCATGCGTTGCTCGTATCGAAGCGTTTTTGATGGCGAGCAACGTAGTTATCATTAGATGTGTTAGGGTTAGCATTGTTCTTCGTTTAAGCATGCTTACGTAGTGCAACCCTTGCATATCTAGCCGTCCTCACGCCTATCTCGGGTGTGGGGCGGCACCCCGCTTGATCATTATTTAGTAGATCTGATCCGTTACGATTGCTCCTTGTTCTACAAGGATTAGTTTAATATCCGCAATAGTTTGGCCTTACAATGGGGGGAGGATCCAGGTGGCACGTAGGGTGGCGTTCGCAAGTCCTAAACGGGATGTTCCTAGGATCAACTTCGTGTTGGTTTTTTGGCCTTGTTTAGGATCGGCTTACGAGCACCGTGCGTGGCCGCAAGGCCCAACCCGGAGTAGGATGATCCGGTTATGCGGTGAAAACCCTAAATCGTCGTAGATCTCATTAGCTTCATCTTGATCAAGCAGGACCACCAAGTATTCGTGCACCCCGTACGGATCATGGGTGGATCGGCTCTTTGAGCCGATTCACGGATAACCTCGAGAGCCGATCGAGGCTCGTATTTAACGTTTACATGTATGCCCTGCAGGAAACTAAGCGAGGCAACTTCATCACCTTCCCGACCTGGTATAGGTCGGGTGGCACGCCCTTGCACTTCGCAACGCCGCGTGTGACCAGAAGAGCATTGCGGGCCGTCGCTCGGAGGGGTCTCAGCCAGCCGCAGCTCTAGGCTCCCCCTGGCTCTACAGTGTTGACAAGGCCGCTACCCGCCGGTGGGTTTTGGCAGTCAACAGGATTACACTGCCATCCATGTTAGATAAAAAAAAAATCCCTCGCTGCATTCACTCAAATCTTGTGTTACAATTTCTTTGTTTCTACCGTGAGTCAAACAATACTTGAAGAAATATCATATAGGTTCAAAATTCTGTAGTATTTAACCAAACATGACATTTTAACCCTATTCCTATGTTCTAACAATCCTGTGAATCAAAGCGCTACCAGGTAGGGCGAAACCCTAATAGTATTTCCCGCAGAGCATGTTTTCATAGCATGCTCTTATTTTCTTGTTTTCGCCGATTATAGTTCCAATGGCCATCCGCGGAAGCATTTTCTCAATTTCGTTCCAGTGAGAGCACGATTTTCCTATGGCCACGAAGCTTTTGAACATTTTTTTGAAGCTCGAGCAGTAGTACTTAATTTTTTTCGAAAACGGGTTGAATGCGAATCAGATAGCGCTTTTTTCACACATGTTTTCATATATTCAAAATAAATATGAATACAGATGTTGTCGAATATGAATGTGGAGCGGATGTTCCTTAAATATGCAAGCGGGTAGGATGTTTTCTCCGTTCGAAACGGATACTAATATAACAAAATAATAGGCTTGTGTCTTATAGTGAATCAATTATTATGGGAGTGGTGTTTTGGCACCCAGGAGCATATGCTTCTTGTTTTTAAATTTTATTTTAAATACACTTTTAAAATGTTGAAAAGTTCAGACATAAAATTTAATAGGTACAACTCGAAGTTCTACACGTTCAGAAAGTGGTTTCACGGAAAACCGACATTTTTACTGTCGTGTGTAGAAAAGACAAATTTTGGTGCAAAAAAAAGCAGTGTACGTGACCTTTTTTTCACACAAGTCATAAAAAATGTTGGTTTTTTGCAAAACTTAATGTACGTACCTAGAATATCGATACGTAAGAGCGGAAATTTTTGTTCGAATTTTTGTGACATTTCAAAATGTTTTTCCGGTGGCAGGAGCATATGCTCCCATGTGCCGAATTGAGTTTCTAAATTATAAAATAATATAGAGATAAATATACTTATAGTAATACACAATACCTTCAGGTTCAATACGCAAAAAAAAATTGACCACTTGTTAATTTTTTGGGTTGGGTGATTGACATGTGGGTTATAATTACTAAAATTGGCTAACATAATTTTACTTGCATATGGATATATATCCATCTCCATTTTCACATTTACTTGAAAATTCAATATAGTTGCACATTTGTATATGTGTTCTAAATGGAACCCAGATATTTAGCACTTCCAATTTTACTTTCGTCTGGATTCACATTTTTCGATAAAGAATGCTTTATTACTCAAAAAATTTAAGCATTACACCTAGCCTCTGCATAGCTAAGATGCACACGGTCGTTCAAAGTATCAATAGGATCAAACAAAGTGCTCATAGTCGAATAAAAGATAAAACACAAGATAATCCCGGCACAGACTAATTAGCCTCAAGGCGCCTATTATGTTGCCACTCATGTTGGGAAATAAACTCCTTCGCCGTGTTCTCCAGTCGTGTAGACACCTCTGTACAGAGGTCGCGGTCCTCTAAATGTTGTAGTGGCGATCATGAACGGAGCAAAGCCGTAGCGCGGTAAACAACCTGCAAAAGAGAAGAATTTTGTCATTAAAAACCTTGTCATTTGTTTATAGCCAAAGCGACCATACAACAGCAATCGCGCCCATCCTGATAAGAGTTTTATACCCGTTTAGCCAATTGCCGAAAATGTTTGCAACGCTACGGGGTGGATATAAGGTAGAACATATCTGAATGATTGACCATATAAACCTAGCAACTCGACAACGGAAGAAAAGATGTTTTATTGTTTCTTGTTCATGACAAAAAAACACATTTCGTACAGCCATGCCAATTACGTAGAACACTGGAGATGCAGAATACCTGTAACATATGTGGTATTGGTACCGAAGACAGTCACCATGCTGCAGTTCAGTGCACAAAAACGAAGGCCCTCCGATCCAGAATGAGAGATTATTGGGTCTTACCAAAGGAAGAGTTATTCTCAAAATCTGGTGATGATTGGCTCCTAATCCTCTTGGAAAACACAGAAAAGGAGTTGCACCAGGGGATCCTTCTCACCTTGTGGAGATCCTGGCACCTAAGAGACAACATTATTTTTCGCAGGGATGGCTCTCTTCCACCCTCCCACCGCCACCGAGCCCTAGACACCTTCATCGCCGGCGATCTCTTTGATCTCTAGTGATCTCCCCTTTCTGATCCAATCATCCTCTCTGGCGTTGTCTCCTCTTCAAGGTGATACCCTATGGCTCCTCCTCCTCTAGGCCGTTGGAAGGTCTCCTTTGAAGTTCTCCTAGACTCTGGTAAGAGCAAGTCTTCCCCTGGTTTTCTACTCCTTTGGCCGAAGAATTGGTTGGCTTTGGTTGACCACAAAGATGCTCCCTTGGTTGGTAAACATCTCAATTCTGGAGAGGTGTTTTATACTGGTTCCACAGTTAGATTTCAGTCCCATGTTGCTTTGGTTGAGGCTTGTCTGCTTTCCCCATCTGTTTTTTCTTTGTTCCCTGAAGCTCCACCTGTTAGATGGAGAGTAACTTATGCTGATCTGGTTCCTTCTTCTATCAGTGATACAAAACCAGCTCTCACCAGATCTGCCTTCCTTATCCATAAACACCATGCTAAAAGGCTGGTTTTATTGGATTCAAAATAACAAGTCTTGGATGCTAGATTATTGCTTCTTAATGAGAAAGTTCGGCCTGGACAGCTCTTGGATCTTACTATGTTCACTGTCCTAGTAGGGGAGCGTGTTGTCTCAGACTGTATCTTGCAAGCCTTGCAGATGTGTGAAAACACTACTACCTCTAGATCTTTTGTTGAAGTAGTGATCAATTCTTCTCCGAAGCAAGTTGATAATCCTGTTCCCCAAGGTGATGTTTTTGAGAGATTAGATTTCAAGCAAGGACAAGTTTTTGCTATGGAGTGCTTAAGAAAGTTTGGCCAAAAAGTGAATTTGGATAAATTCTCTGCAAGAAAACCTTTCTTTCTAGTCTGTTCATTTGGTCGAGCGTGCTTCAGGTTGGATGTTCACACTGTGGCCCTAGCTCTTCAAGCATGTTTTGGTGGTATTGCAGCACTTTACAATGTCAAATTTCTTCGAGACAGAAGTTTCAGGTTTTCAGTCTCCTCAAGCTCAGTTGGTTTTCAAATTTACAATTTGGGTTCACAATCTCAGTCTTCTTTCAAGGTCTTTTTTTCATCTATGGGGTCAAGGAGGGCCTAATTGGATTGCTGAAGAGAAGAAATTTTATAAAGAGCAAGAGGAAGAATGGACAGAAGTTAAGTCAAAATGCCCAAATGGCAATTCAGTCTTCTCAAGGTTATCTTATTCTCAGAAGGTGGCAGAGATTAATCCCAGGGTATTGGTTTTTGAAAGTATGGCTCATGCAACGGCTGCATCAACGGTCTTATTGCCTCGACAGTTTAATGGGGTAATCAAGGAAAATTTTAATGGCCCTCTTAATGCTATTTCTCTTGTTGGTCAAAGGCACGATCACTTCCTTGCCAATCAGCCGACAAGTCTTAATTTGGGCGCCAATTTTCCGGGCTTTCTTTCCTATTTTAAATTTCCCACTTTCCTTCTTTGGCCTGGCCCGACACGACTTACCTTTCCTGGTTCAAGGCCCATGGGCCTGCGCCCCAAATTCAGCTGGTTTCCTCTTTCGGTGACTTCTCCTTTTTCCAGTCACAGGTGGTAGAAAATCCCTTACACCTCGCCTCCTCGGCTTCTTCATCACTCTCTCTCCACCGTAAAAACCCTCTGCCAAACTCTACTCCAAGGTCGCCGAAGACCTCGCCGACGGCAATGGAAAATATTCCCATCGACCCTCATCCATTCGTGCCGCGTGGATTTGAGATTCAGCACATTGAAGGAAGGGTCGGAGTTAAGCGCGTCGTCGTCGCACGGAAGCCGCGGCTACACGAGCAGTACGCCATCGCCACCATCAACCCCTTCCCTCAAGGTCAGATCCACTTTGCAAATGTTCAAAATGTGTTAGAAGAGTGCTTGAATGAGGTGGCAGAGGTGGGGTTCCAAAGCATCCAAGAATGTCCTTTTGGAGCAGCTTATGTTCAGTTTACTAATGTTAGCGACAGAGAAAGGTTTGATACATTCTAGCCCTAACCCTTTTGGAGATGTTGATATTTCTTTCTGTAAGCATGATGAAGGGAGCAACTGGCGTGCTGCAAACTTAAATAGAGATGCTTGGGTGCTTATTGTTGGCCCACCTTTGGATCATATGAATACTGAAGATTTAAATGCATGCTTCCATGATATTGGTACTCTGCTTCTCTGGGAAAGGGACCCTAACAAAAAGGGTAGGGTGGTGGCAAAAGTTAGAGTTACTGATCTTGCTGAAATTCCAAAGAGCATCAGGTTCACAGAGAGTACTAGGCCTGATGCAGTATCCTGGACTTTTTCAGTTGAAGTGTTGCATCACAACTTGCTTGGAGGGGGCCCACCTGATGAGGACCCACTTCCAGGTGATGGTGTGGACCCACATCCTTTTCCAGCTGACTTGGCTCCACCTGCTGCCCCTTTCATGCCAGCTCAGCTTGAAGAAAATGAGGTGGAGGAAGGAGGAAATGATGGATGGGGTCACTGGGCTATGGGGAATATGTAGGATAACGTTGCATAGAAAACAAAAAATTTCCTACCGCGAACACGCAATCCAAGCCAAGATGCAATCTAGAAGATGGTAGCAACGAGGGGGTATCGAGTCTCACCCTTGAAGAGATTCCAAAGCCTACAAGATGAGGCTCTTGTTGCTGCGGTAGACGTTCACTTGCCGCTTGCAAAAGCGCGTAGAAGATCTTGATCACGATCGCTTCCGGCGCCACGAACGGGCAGCACCTCCGTACTCGGTCACACGTTCGGTTGTTGATGAAGACGACGTCCACCTCCCCGTTCCGGCGGGCAGCGGAAGTAGTAGCTCCTCTTGAATCCGACAGCACGACGGCGTGGTGTCGGTGGTGGTGGAGAAATCCGGCGGAGCTTCGCTTAAGCGTGCGGGATGTGGTGGAGGAGAGAGACCGCTAGGGTTTGGGGAGAGAGGGGGTTGGGCGCCGGCCCTCTAAGGGGTGCGGCCAAGGCTGAGGCTTGAAGTGGTCAGCCCCCTCTCCTATGCCCCTCATTATATAGGTGGAAGCACCAAGAGTTCTAGTCCAAGTCTTCGAATAAGACCCCAACACTAAAACCTCCCATATGTGGGAAACCTACTCAAGGAGGGAGTCCTACCCAAGGTGGGACTCCCACCTTTCCTTGAGGTGGGTTGGCCGGCCACCCTAGGGGAGTCCACCTTGGACTCCTCCCCTTTAGGGTTGGCTGGTCATGCAAGGTGGAGTCCCTCCGGGACTCTACTTTCCATGGTGATTTCTTCCGGACTTTTCTAGAACCTTCTAGAACCTGCCATAAATGCACCGGATCATTTCCAAACTTGGAATATGACTTCCTATATATGAATCTTATTCTCCGGACCATTCCGGAACTCCTCGTGATGTTCGGGATCTCATCCGGGACTCCGAACAAATATTCGAACTCCATTCCATATTCAAGTTCTACCATTTCAACATCCAACTTTAAGTGTGTCACCCTACGGTTCGTGAACTATGCGGACATGGTTGAGTACTCACTCCGACCAATAACCAATAGCGGGATCTGGAGATCCATAATGGCTCCCACATATTCAACGATGACTTCAGTGATCGAATGAACCATTCACATACGATACCAATTCCCTTTGTCACGCGATATTTTACTTGTCCGAGGTTTGATCATTGGTATCACTCTATACCTTGTTCAACCTCGTCTCCTGACAAGTACTCTTTACTCGTACCATGGTATGTGGTCTCTTATGAACTTATTCATATGCTTGCAAGACATTAGACGACATTCCACCGAGAGGGCCCGGAGTATATCTATCCGTCATCGGGATGGACAAATCCCACTGTTGATCCATATGCCTCAACTCATACTTTCCGGATACTTAATCCCACCTTTATAACCACCCATTTACGCAAGTGGCGTTTGATGTAATCAAAGTACCTTTCCGGTATAAGTGATTTACATGATCTCATGGTCATAAGGACTAGGTAACTATGTATCGAAAGCTTATAGCAAATAACTTAATGACGAGATCTTATGCTACGCTTAATTGGGTGTGTCCATTACATCATTCAAATAATGATATAACCTTGTTATTAATAACATCCAATGTTCATGATTATGAAACTAATCATCCATTAATCAACAAGCTAGTTTAAGAGGCATACTAGGGACTTCTTGTTGTCTACATATCACACATGTACTAATGTTTCGGTTAATACAATTATAGCATGATATATAAACATTTATCATAAACATAAAGATATAAATAATAACCACTTTATTATTGCCTCTAGGGCATATCTCCTTCAATCTCCCACTTGCACTAGAGTCAATAATCTAGTTTACATTTGTAAAGATATAACACCTTGGCCTTCTGGTGCTTTATCATGTTTCGCTCACGAGAGAGGTTTTAGTCAACGGATCTGACATGCTCAGAACCGTATGTATTTTGTAATTCATTTGCGTCTCAACGCATCACTCATTTCCAAATGAGTTGGCATTAAATATGTTTGATCTTCTGGTGGAACCTTAATTCCGCTGTCTGAAATATGTCACTAATATTGTCACACACAATATAGCTTCAAAGTTCCGACTCTGTCGGAACTACACCAAGTTCTCAAAGAACCTCTTGACTTAACATCCTTTGTCATTGTCAAAATAATGACATACTCGCCTTCTTTTGTAGATTCCGTCACAATATTTAGAACTCTTCTAAATCTAGCATAGACAACTTCTAGCTCATTGTGGTACCTTTTAAACAACACTTAGTCTAATTTGAGATTGAAATTATATTTTATATGTGACAAAACCAATATCGGTGTAACACCTTACAGCGATTTGTTTGTCATTTCTTCATACAAAAAATATATATATATATCCTTAGTTCTTCTAAAGTACTCAAGGATATTCTTACGGTTGTCCAATGATCATCATATGAATCATTCTGGTATATGCTCATAACACTTTATAGCACATGATATCTGATTGTGTACATATTATTCATGATCTATAATCACTCATGTGTTTTTACTCATTGAGTGTCAGATACACTCAAGTCTTGTTAAACCTTCACATGACAAGAACATTTTCTTAATATTTCTATATTGAACTACTTCAATATCCATCATATGTACTTTGACTTAAACTTATTTATGTGTTTCAATCTATCTTCATAGATCTTGACACTAAATTTGTTTCGATCCATATCCTTTCATTGAAGTTAATTCTCAATGAAACCTTTTAATCAAGTATATAATTACATCATTTATAACCAACTATATGTCACCTACATAAAGTATTATAAATGTGTCTTTGCGCTCCCACTTAATTTCTTGCAAATGCAAGCCTCTTCATCGTCTCTCGATGAAATCAAAAACTCTTTGACTATTTCATCTGGTGAAGATTCCAACTCCGCAATACTTACTTCATCCAATTGAAGTTCGTATACCTATCTAGTATTCCACGGACCAGCAAAACTCTTGGTTGTATCTTGTATACACCTTTAATACATACTTCTGATAAGTAATGTATTTTGCCATCCTACTAGCATATTTTATAAAAGAAATATGTAGTGATTACTAGAATAATCCACATAGACTATAAGCATTGCTACGGAAGATCAAATCTTATCGTAGTCAACTCTTTGAACTTTGTCGTAAACAATTTTTCAACAAGTCGAGCTTCTTCAAAGATATTTCATCTAAGTCTATAGATCCATTTACTTTCAAAAAGTATTCATCTATTATGGATTTCATGGTGCATGGCCATTTTAACTGAGTCGTGGCCCATCATAACTTCTTTGCTTGTAGTTGGTTTATCATTGTTCAAAATCAATCCTTTGTCCACAAATCATTTAATTGATCACAAAGTAAACCATACCTACAAGGTTCAATATGTACTTCTATCTCCATGGCTAAAACACTTTGTAGTCATAGGAGCCATGATCGTCGTGGCTGCTTCCGGAACCAATTCCGATGCTGCGCTACTCTGATCATTATGCTCAGGTTCATAAACCTTATCAAGTTCTATTGTCCTCCCACTCAAAAACTTTGCTAGAAACAATTTCTTGGAAATAAGAAATATTGACAAACACTTTTGTCTTTGTCTCGTGGGAAGAATTCCCAATTAAATCTCTGGGATAACCAACAAAGACATTCATCCGATTTTGGTTGACTATTAGGGTTTATACCCATGCCATAACTTGTATGGTGTCATTTCAACGGATCATGATGATGCTCTATTCAGTCTAAAAGCGGTAGTCACTAAAGCATAATCCACAAAAATATAATGGCATCAATATTTTATCTCATCATTGATCCAACAAAGTTTGGATATATCTCTTGGATACTTCATCATCACTATGATACTCCAAGAAACGTAAGTTGTAGAACAATTTCATAACTCTCTTAGATGTTCGCTAAAACTCGTAATTCAAATATTTCCACCATGATCCAATCATAGATATTTGATTTCTATTACGATGATTTCCACTTCATACTGAAATTTATTTGAATCCATTCAAATGTTTCAAACTTCTTCCTTATTGAATATATCCACATATATATACTCAATTCATTGTTGAAAGTTTTCATGAAGTAGAAGAATCTCCCGCAAACAACTATGCCCAGTGAACCACATACATCATCATGTATTTTTCCACTAAGTTAGTTGACCGTTCAACTTTTGGCCTATGAACGGTATTTTAATCATTCTCTTTAGAAAAGATTTGCAAGCGCCAAATGATTCAAAAATCAAATGACTCCAAAAATCCATTTGCATGGAGTTCCTTCATGCGTTCCTTTCTAACATGACCTAAATGGCGGTTCCACAAATAAGTGGAATTCAAATCATTTGCCTTATGGCATTTTAGCGTCGGTGTTATGTATGTGTGTTTCACCATTAAGATTTATAATAATTTATCCATCGTATATGGAGTAATGTCATAATTTGAACAACTCATTGTTTTCATTTGACCAGAGCAAAATAACAATTATTAAGTTCTTTATTATAAATTCTAAGGGCTAGATAGAATGCTAACGACAAACATAATAACACTTTATTTTGTTCCAGTCGTGCATTCCTATCATATTCCTTGTCAGTCACTTAGGCCATTGTATTCTTGTATTGCGTTGTTTTGTATGACACTTCATACCAACCAATATAGTACTAATACCCAAGAATTTCTTAGTGTGACTTAACTAGGAATACAACCATAACATGTATATCATTTATATACACTCGAGCTAGACTTTCTAGTCTTTTCTTTTTGCCAAAATATCTTTTGCAGTTTCTCTTTTAGCTTTCCTCATTATTCAGAAAAACACTTCAACATCAATAACTTCTAGGTTTGTTGGTCTAATACCAATAACCTTGAGGTTCTTATTTTGAAGTTAATCATCATATGACAAGTGTTCCAGATTTCACTATTAGTAACTTTGTAATACGATGAACAATTTCACTCATAATTTTATCCATTAATTCATGACAACTTTCCGAGACCATGTCTGTACATGCTAGGCTCATAAAGTTTAACCTTAGTATTCGCATGTGCAAATCTGGCTTGTACCCGTTGTAAGCACACGTAGAATCTATAACACCCGATCATCACGTGATGCTTCGAAACGACGAGTCTTAGCAACGGTGCATACTAAGGACAATCACTTCATGGATATGCGAATATCGTTAGTGCCCCAATAGTTGGAGGATTGGGACGCCTTGCGTCTTCAACCTTCGTACATTCCCATAAAACTTATGAGTTTATGTAGTCTCACCAAAATATATTCTATCATCTCGCAATAAGGTCTTAGATATCACATATATATCATACCTTGATTATTTCTGAAAACTAAATTTTCAGCTCCTTATTTTTCAAACAGATTTGAACTTCAAGTTTTACGGAGACAAGATAACTTTAGGTACTAATTGAAACCACAACTCTTTGAATCAACAATGTGAGGTTTACTAAAAGTTTGCAATAGGACTTAATCATTTCTTGATTCTTTAACAATACGGTACCAGCCTGTAAAGTTTCTTGTCAGACTTAACAGTATTTCTATCTCAATTATAAGACTAGCGCATGGTAGAAAACGGATGCCAATACTACAAAATTAATTCAAAATACTACTCAGACTATGTTTATGATAATT
>NC_061511.1:102518049-102559898 GCF_022539505.1 Lolium rigidum
AAATTGGTTAGCACCTATTCACCCCCCCTCTAGGTGCGGCATACGATCCTTTCAATTAGTTCATGTTTTAATCTAATTACTAATGAACTCCCACTTAATACAACATCCCTCATAGTTGTTATGTGGTACACGATCCAAATCCACTACACCAAAACCGATCATCACGTGAGATGATGTAGCTTCAATGGTGAACATCAACATGTTGATCATATCATCCATATGACTCGTGTTCAACCTTTCGGTTTCCGTTGTCCCGAGGCCATGTCCGTACATGCTAGGCTCGTCAAGCAAACCCAAGTATTCCGCGTGTGCAACATGGCTTACACCCGTTGTATGTGAACGTTGAATCTATCACATCCGATCATCACGAGATGCTTCGAAACGACGAACTGTACAACGGTGCATACGAGGGAGAACACTTTATTATCTTGATATTAATGTGAGGGATCATCTTATAATGCTACCGTCGCGATCTAAGCAAAATAAGATGCATAAAGGTTTAACATCACATGCAGTTCATATGTGATATGATATGGCCCTTTAGTCTTTGCGCCTTCGATCTTCATCTCCAAAGCACGGACATGATCTCCATCATCAACGGGCATGATCTCCATCATCGTCGGCGTAGCGTCAAGGTTCATGGCGCCGTCTTCATGGTTGTTCACCTCATGTAGTAACTATTACAACTACTTTGAAATACTACTCAACATGAAATTTAAAGACAACCATAAGGCTCCTGCCGGTTGCCACAATACAATAATGATCATCTCATACATATTCATCATCACATCATGGCCATATCACATCACCAAACCCTGCAAAAACAAGTTAGACGTCTCTAATTTGGTTTGCATATTTTACGTGGTTTAGGGTTATCGAGTAAGATCTAATCTACCTACGAACATGAACCACAACGGTGATACTAGTGTTGTCAATAGAAGAGTAAGTTGAATCTTCACTATAGTAGGAGAGACAGACACCCGCAAAGCCTCTTATGCAATACAAGTTGCATGTCGAACGAGGAACAAGTCTCATGAACGCGGTCATGTAAAGTTAGTCCGGGACGCTTCATCCCACTATGCCACAAAGATACAAAGTACTCAAACTAAAGATAACAAGAGCATCAACGCCCACAAAACCATTGTGTTCTACTCGTGCAACCATCTATGCATAGACACGGCTCTGATACCACTGTAGGATAACGTTGCATAGAAAACAAAAAATTTCCTACCGCGAACACGCAATCCAAGCCAAGATGCAATCTAGAAGATGGTAGCAACGAGGGGGTATCGAGTCTCACCCTTGAAGAGATTCCAAAGCCTACAAGATGAGGCTCTTGTTGCTGCGGTAGACGTTCACTTGCCGCTTGCAAAAGCGCGTAGAAGATCTTGATCACGATCGCTTCCGGCGCCACGAACGGGCAGCACCTCCGTACTCGGTCACACGTTCGGTTGTTGATGAAGACGACGTCCACCTCCCCGTTCCAGCGGGCAGCGGAAGTAGTAGCTCCTCTTGAATCCGACAGCACGACGGCGTGGTGTCGGTGGTGGTGGAGTGAAAGATCGAGATGTCGCCTAGAGGGGGGGTGAATAGGCAATTACAAACTCTTGCGGATTTGTCTTGTATGAATGCGGAATTAAACTATCGTTTAGTTTACAAGCACAAACCCTAAATATGCTAAGCTCAACTAAGTGTAACAATAGCAACTAGAGCTAAGCAAGATAGGCACAAGATATATGTAGCACAAGTGATAGCAAGATATATGTACTTCAAGCACGATGGCTATCACAAGGAAAGAGAGCTCGGGTATAGAAATAACCGAGGCACGCGGAGACGAGGATGTATTCCCGTGTTCCCTTGCTTTGCAACAAGGTACGTCACGTTTGGAGGAGTGGAGGTCCCACGAAGGATTCCCCGCGCCACGAAGGCTCACCCTATTCTCCGAACCACACCCACGAAGGATAATGGCCCTTTCCTTATGGTTAGCTTTTCCTCCGCTCCGGAGATGGCAAGCTCCACAACCACTTCACAAGCTCCACGAAGGAGAAGCCCGGGCCTCTTCACAATCTTCTTGAAGAGATCACCGGAGCACCAATCACCAAGCCAACTAGGAGGTCACCCTCCAAGAGTAACAAGCTCACGGTCTCTCACTCGAACAAATCGTGGTGGAGAGTTCAACACTATGCAATGATGCAAAGCAAGAACACCGGAGGTGTTCAAGTCCTTCACACTCAAATCCCACCAAAGCAACAAATGCTAGGATGAGATTGGAGAGGAAGAACAAGGGGAAAGTCAACTAAAGACTCCAAGATCTAGATCCCAAGAGATTCCCTCACTTAGAGAAGAAATGGTTTGGTGGAAGTGTAGATCTAGATCTCCTCTCTCAAATCCTCAAATATGAGCAAGAATGGTTGGACGAATCAAGGGGGAGAGCAAGTTCTTCAAATAGTAGCAATGGAGGAGAGAGAATAGGAAGAACTCACTTGCTCAAGGTGGCAGAAGAGCTATTTATAGCATGGGAGCAAATATAACCGTTGGAGAAAAAGAACCATTAAAAACGTAGGAAAAACGGCCAGAAAAACGGCCCAGCCGGTTGCCAGGCCGGCCGACCGGATTTGGCGCTGAGGAGCCCAGCAGGGGGTCCGGTCGGACCGGCCCAGCAACCGGGCATGGGCGGCAGGTAAGGAAAGGAGCTGGGCGCGCGGTCCGGTGGAGAATCCGGCTGGGCCGGCCTGGCAGCCGAGCGGCCCGGTGGCAAACCGGCGCCTGGGCCGGAGGGAGCTGCCAAGCCCACTGGATCCCGCCCCGGATGGCACGAGCGCCCGGGCCGGTTTCGGCCGGGCGGGCCGGCGTGTGGTCCGGCAGACCGGTCGCCCGCCGGCCGCCCTTCCCCTTTTTTTTTCTTTTCTTCTTATTCTTTTTCTTTGATAACTAATGCTCCCGAACTCCGATTGAGTTGAAACCAATTTTTTTGGAAAGGTAACGACGAATAGAACCCCAACAAAACATTTTTAGATGATTTTAGAGAGGGAGTCTCCCACCGTCAAGAAACGATGAAGACGTCCAAACTCGAAAACGCAATAGAAGATGCATGCGGATTCCGTTTTCGATGAACTTGGGCTTGTTGTAAAGCTAGCAACAAGCTCAAGAACCTCACACGGAGAAACACCAAGAAGCAATAAGGATATGCAAAGTATGCAAAGGATTGTGCTCCCTAAGACGATGTGATCAAGTTACCCAACCGAAAGCCCCTCTTAATAGTGCGGCTATGTATCCTATAATCCGGTCTCCCATCAACCACCTTGAGACCGGTAAAAGGAAAACCTAGCAAAGCCATACCTTTGCCTTGCGCATCCCGCTTGATCTTGATGATAGCTCTTCAAGCTCCATACAAGCCGGAATGCCACACTTGATCAATGTTGCTTCGTGAAGACTCACAAATGCTCCCCCATACACTATGATGGGAAAGCTCCATTGATGCACATCTTCACATGTCCATTATCACCAAATGGACGGCAAGCTTCAAGCATGTGATCCACTTGAGATGCTCATCTTGAACTTGCCCAACTCAATCCTTGTATCTTCTCATACTCACATAAGATAGAGCATGGCTAATATTGAGTTCCACATAAGAACTCCATCTTCATTTCTTCTTCTTGATCATATCACATATGTATCTTCAAACCGATGATCTTGATGCCAATACAAGGTATACCTTTATCTTCATGGCATCCATACTTGAATCCAACACATGGAGAACAAGTAGTACCTATGGAATATTCCTTCATATAAACTCAATGAAAACATTAGTCCATAGGGGTTGTCATTAATTACCAAAACCACACATAGGGGCAATGTACCCTTACATGGAGAAATCTGGCGGAGCTTCGCTTAAGCGTGCGGGATGTGGTGGAGGAGAGAGACCGCTAGGGTTTGGGGAGAGAGGGGGGTTGGGCGCCGGCCCTCTAAGGGGTGCGGCCAAGGCTGAGGCTTGAAGTGGTCAGCCCCCTCTCCTATGCCCCTCATTATATAGGTGGAAGCACCAAGAGTTCTAGTCCAAGTCTTCGAATAAGACCCCAACACTAAAACCTCCCATATGTGGGAAACCTACTCAAGGAGGGAGTCCTACCCAAGGTGGGACTCCCACCTTTCCTTGAGGTGGGTTGGCCGGCCACCCTAGGGGAGTCCACCTTGGACTCCTCCCCTTTAGGGTTGGCTGGTCATGCAAGGTGGAGTCCCTCCGGGACTCTACTTTCCATGGTGATTTCTTCCGGACTTTTCTAGAACCTTCTAGAACCTGCCATAAATGCACCGGATCATTTCCAAACTTGGAATATGACTTCCTATATATGAATCTTATTCTCCGGACCATTCGGAACTCCTCGTGATGTCCGGGATCTCATCCGGGACTCCGAACAAATATTCGAACTCCATTCCATATTCAAGTTCTACCATTTCAACATCCAACTTTAAGTGTGTCACCCTACGGTTCGTGAACTATGCGGACATGGTTGAGTACTCACTCCGACCAATAACCAATAGCGGGATCTGGAGATCCATAATGGCTCCCACATATTCAACGATGACTTCGGTGATCGAATGAACCATTCACATACGATACCAATTCCCTTTGTCACGCGATATTTTACTTGTCCGAGGTTTGATCATCGGTATCACTCTATACCTTGTTCAACCTCGTCTCTTGACAAGTACTCTTTACTCGTATCGTGGTATGTGGTCTCTTATGAACTTATTCATATGCTTGCAAGACATTAGACGACATTCCACCGAGAGGGCCCAGAGTATATCTATCCGTCATCGGGATGGACAAATCCCACTGTTGATCCATATGCCTCAACTCATACTTTCCGGATACTTAATCCCACCTTTATAACCACCCATTTACGCGAGTGGCGTTTGATGTAATCAAAGTACCTTTCCGGTATAAGTGATTTACATGATCTCATGGTCATAAGGACTAGGTAACTATGTATCGAAAGCTTATAGCAAATAACTTAATGACGAGATCTTATGCTACGCTTAATTGGGTGTGTCCATTACATCATTCAAATAATGATATAACCTTGTTATTAATAACATCCAATGTTCATGATTATGAAACTAATCATCCATTAATCAACAAGCTAGTTTAAGAGGCATACTAGGGACTTCTTGTTGTCTACATATCACACATGTACTAATGTTTCGGTTAATACAATTATAGCATGATATATAAACATTTATCATAAACATAAAGATATAAATAATAACCACTTTATTATTGCCTCTAGGGCATATCTCCTTCAGAATAATATTCAGCAAGAAGAAGAAAATGAAATGGAAGTGGATCTTGCTCCTAATGCTGCCTTCCAGGCCTCTTGGATGCAATTCATGCTGAGGAAATGCATCTTGACTATCCACCCCTAGGTGATTCTAGCAGTGATATCGCTTATTCCTCTGGGTAGCTCAAATTTCAACTCTTCAGTCAGTGTTGCAAACCAACAGCTGGTGATTCATGCTGGGGTAGCAGTGGAGTTGATTCCTTTCAATCAAATGGGTGAAGGACTTCAAAATATTGCTCTAGCTTATATAGAAGAAGAAGAAGAAGAAGAAGAAGAAGAAGACGCAGACCCAGCTGATGAAAATGAAATGATACAGCAAGTCAATGCAGATAATCCCCCTGGAGACAACAATGAAAATGCTTTCCAACTGTTAGAGGATGTTAATATGGTGCCACCACAAGAAGCTCACCTTATCATTGGGAGGGTGGAAACATCTTTTTTCTCTATTCCAGAGGAGCATGACCTTACTAAAATATTTTCCAAGCAAGGCATGAGAATTTGGGAGGCCTACTTTGCACCAAACCTGCACAATTCCTCTGCAAGTGTTTCTCCCTGTGAAATACCTGTAAGTTGGTTTAATTTTGTTACTCTTATGCTCATGACACCTGATAAATTTGACTGGGCCAAGGGTTTCCTATCTTCTCAGTTATGGAATATTATCAAGGAATCTATTGCATCTGAGCACACTATTTCATTTTTTATTCCTGATAAATGTGTTGCCAATCAGGCCCCTGTTTGCAAGTTGTTGGAAGAATCACAAGAGAGTCCCAAGAATAACATCTTGCTTGATGGATCTGTCACCCTTTCTCCAAAGAGGAAGAGGAGAGATGGAGTTGTACCTCTGGTTGAATCAGAGGTAAGAAGAAGTCCTGGATTGGTCCTTTTAAATGATGGATACAAAAACCATGATAATTGTGTTGATAAAAGCTGCTTGACTTGTAATGCTGCCCCTCCTTTGATAAATACCAAAGTGGTGAAAATTTTGGCTGCTTCTTTCTGTAAGGTACAGGAAGATGGCTTGGAAAAGAAGCTGGTAAAGGAAGAATAAGTTGGAGGCCAAGAAAAAGGCTCCAGGGACAACACAAGAAGCTACTGCACCAGGGTCCCAAGGCAGCTAAAGGGAAAAATCAAGCAAGCTCCAGTGGAAGCAACAAGGAAAGGGGAACAAGTGCTACTGATGGGGTGGCATCCCAAGCCAAGAAAAGGCTTCACAAATAAAGTGATCCAATGTTAGACAAAAAATATGCTTTTGTGGCAAGAAAGGAATATCTTTTAGATGCTTGTAATATCAGGGTGACTTATCTAAACTTGCTCTGGTTGCTTTTGTGGATGTTAGTCTGCTCTCAGTTATATGTTATGGATTCTGCTATGTCATGTGACTTGTTCTTGTCTTGGTGCTTTTGTTCTTTGCATGAATGGTGGTGCATCAGCTTGCATTGCATCCAAACATGGTGCCTAATTGGTTATCATGTTTTTGCAAAAAAAAAATCATAGTTTCCCATGGATCACAACAGATTATGGAAAATATTAAACTGGAACTTGAGAGGTATAATTCTGAAAAGAAATGGGTTGCTCTTGCAAGTAAAATTGAAGAATCAAATTGTGACATCATTTGCCTACAAGAAACAAAAGGAGATGTTTTTGATATGGATTATATAAGAAAATTCTGTCCAAAAAGGTTCAATAAATTTGAATATCTCCCTTCAATAGGGGCTTCTGGAGGACTTGTTATTATTTGGTGGAGTTCCTTGTTTACTGGCACTCTGGCTTTTCAGAATGAGTTCTCCATCTCTGTTCAGCTCACTAGCAATCTCTCAAATAATACTTGGATATTGACAAATGTTTATGGCCCAAGTAAAGCAGAAAGAAAAGCTGATTTTATTGAATGGTTTACAAACATTGACATGCCTGATAATATGGATTGGTTAATTATGGGAGATTTCAATTTCATCAGAAAACCTTCAGATAGGAATAAACCAGGAGGGGACTTAAATGGAATGCTTCTTTTCAATGAAGTAATCAACAATCTGGGTTTGGTGGAATTACCATTAAAAGGAATAAAATACACTTGGAATAATATGCAACAATCACCTCTGCTTGAAACACTGGATTGGTTTTTCACATCTTCTTCTTGGACTACCAATTATCCTTCCTCTCTGGTTTTTCCTCTAGTAAAACCCACTTCTGATCATGTCCCTTGTGTTATTTCAATTGGCACAAATATCCCAAAGGCAAATGTATTCAGGTTTGAAAACTACTGGCTGCAGCACAGTGACTTTAAGAATTTAGTGGAAGCAAGCTGGAATATTCCAGGAGGACATTCTGATCCTGCTAAGAAAATCACAGCTAAATTGAAGAACCTGAGGAAGAGTATAAAACTTTGGGCAAAGAATTTACCTTGCTTAAAGATGCTTATTGATAAAGTTGATTCTGCCATAACCTTCCTGGACAACATTGAAGAATTCAGAACCCTCTCTCTTGAAGAATGGAATTTAAGGGACATTCTTAAAGATCATGTGATAACCTTGTTACAAAATCAAAAGGCTTACTGGAAGCAAAGAGGGAAAATAAAATGGGTAAAACTTGGAGATGCAAATACAAGGTTCTTCCACAACAAAGCAACAATCAACTACAGACACAATTATATTTCAGTGCTTGTGAATGAAAGTTTGGCTGAAATATCAGATCATGATGGAAAAGAAGATATTCTTTGGAAGGCATTCAAAGAAAGAATGGGTAAGTCTGATAACCCAACTATGCAATTTAACTTACATGATTTCTATGGAGGAGGCATGAATGCAGAGACAAGTGCACAATTGGAGATCCCTTTCTCTGATAAAGAAATTGATGACATAATAAAGGAATTTCCTAATGAAAAATCTCCAGGACCTGATGGCTTCAACAATGAATTCTTCAAGAGTTGTTGGCATATCATTGGAAAGGATGTCAAGGATTTGATTAGGGGTTTTTATGAGGGAAATAACAACTTGGAGAGCATAAACTCATCCAATATTACTTTAAGTCCAAAAGTTGACTCTCCAATGCTCCCAAGTGATTTTAGGCATATCTCTTTACTGAATATTGTGCTCAAAATTATCACCAAGCTGTTGGCAAATAGATTGCAGAAATTTATTCTCCAGTTAGTCCACAAAAATCAATATGTCTTTTTGAAACAGAGGTCAATACAAGATTGTTTAGGTTGGGCTTTTGAATACCTTTTCCAGTTTCATAAATCAAAAGAAGAGATTGTTATTCTCAAACTAGACTTTGAAAAAGCTTTTGACAAGATTGAGCACAGTACAATTCTGGAAATTTTTAGAGCTAGAGGGTTTGGGGAAAAATGGATTAAATGGATTCACTTAATTCTTAGTCTGGAACTTCTGCTATCCTCCTAAATGGCACACCTGCAAAGAAATTTTACTGCAAAAGAGGGGTCAGACAAGGTGATCCTCTTTCTCCTCTGCTTTTTGTTCTAGCAGCAGATTTACTTCAATCAGTTCTTAACACTGCAGTGAATCAAGGAATTATTGACAGGCCTATTTCTTCAGCTGCTTGCCCTGATTTTCCTATTGTTCAATATGCTGATGATACCTTGATAATCATGACACAAAATGCTAGAAACTTGGTTTGCCTCAAAGCTCTGCTCCAAACTTTTGCTGACTCCACTGGTTTGAAAGTGAACTATAATAAATCAAACATGATACCTATCAACTTAAGTGAAGAAAGGCTCAATCATTTTTCTGCAACAATACAGTGCAAGAAAGGATCACTGCCTTTTACTTACCTTGGGCTACCTCTTTGTGTCATCAAACCTTCCATGGAACATTTCCTTCCCATTGTCCAAAGAACACAAGCAAGATTAGGAGGGATTGCTGATTTTTTAAATTGTGGAGGAAAATTACAATTGGTAAAATCTATGCTAGCTTCCATGCCAATCTTCTTCATGTGCTATTTTGATGTACCTGTCACCATAAAAGAACAAGTAGTAAAGTATATATGGCACTGCTTGTGGAGAAATAAAAACAATGATGTTCAAGCAAATGGCTCAGCTCTTGTTGCATGGAAAAATATCTGCAGACCTAAAGAACAAGGTGGTTTGGGAGTAGTCAATCTGGAGGTTCAGAATAAGGCCCTTATGCTAAAGAATCTTCACAAATTCTTCTACAATCATGACATTCATTGGGTTCATTTGATCAGAGAGTCATACTACTCAAATGACAATTCGCCCACAAACAACATGGGGGCATCTTTTTGGTGGAGATCACACCTCAAGCTATTGGACATTTATAAATCTATGGCTAGATGTAACATTGGAAATGGTAGATCTGCTAATTTCTGGACAGATCTTTGGGAACATAACTGCATGCATCAAAAATTTCCTCATCTTGTGACCTTTGCCAAGCATACTGACTGGACTGTTGAGAGAGTAATTCATACAAAATATCTTGAGGACCTTTTCCATCTACCCCTCTCACACCAAGCTTTTGGAGAATTTCAAAACTTTGAATCAGTTTGCCAGAATGCTCTTACAGTAGTGCAAGAAGGAAATTTAGATAATTGGTCTATGATTGGTTTCTGGGGAAATGCTGAATTTTCTTCACATAAATCATATAAGGCTATGATTGGTTTTTCCCCAGCACCTAAGATCTTGTCTATGTTATGGAAATCTTCATGTCAGGTAGAACATAAAATTCTTCTTTTGGCTATTACTTCATGACAGACTGAATACAAGAGATTTGCTAAGAAGGAAGAATTTCATGCTACAATCTTATCAGTGTATCGTTGGGAGCTGTAATGAAGAAGAAACTCTAGTTCACTTATTCTGGACCTGCTCTTTTGCAAAGAAATGTTGGGACTTTTTATGTTCACAGAGAAACAAAAGATTATCAGTTCTTGAGGCTTTTGAAGATATGAGAGCTAAAATGAAGTTACCTTTTGCCATGGACATTTTAATACTAGCAGCTTGGGGAATTTGGATTGTCAGAAACAACAAAATTTTCAAGGATCAAAATGCTGAGTTCAATAATTGGAAGGCAATATATTTTCAAGAACTAAGGTTGCTAGTGCACCGAATGAATAAAAAAAATGTAAATTATTTCAAAGAATGGCTACAAGCATTAGTTTAGCTTTTAGTTTAGATCCTTGGCTTTTCTTTTGAGAGAGTTTCTCACTCTCCTTTTGTAATCTGTATGCTTTTATCATATAATCAATACAAATTGCAGTGGGTTTTTCCCACTGTTTTACCTTCAAAAAAAGACAACATTGTTCATGCAAAAGGAGATGCCACGATTAAATAGTCTGTGAAATTCCTGCTTTCATATGCAAAGAACTTGAATTCTAGTGAAATTGTGGTGGGAGCAAGCAAGATATTGACGAACTGTCAAAACGCGGAGGAAGCGGAAGCAATGGCACTAATGGAGGGTACATCTCTTGCGGCGAGATGGACAAGAAACCCGATGATTTTTTAAAGTGACTGCAAAACGATAGTCCAAGAATTTGGGACAGCAGCCACGACAATGTCCCGGTAGAGAGGAACCATGCATGATTTTAGTGGGTACGCCTCGGTGCAGCCAACCTGGAAATGTTCTTTTGCCGAACACTCTCAGAACTGTGTAGCTCACGAAGTTGCACGTTATGTAAGGCAAATAGGAGTAGATATGGTTTGGAACTCCTGTTTTCCTGTACCAGTGTTAACAAGGCGATTGCCTTTGATTGTGACATAATCTATCTTCATATTCAATGAAATTGTTTGGCTCTCAAAAAAAAGAATCACACCCCCGACGAAGATACCATACAAAGACCTCTGTTTTCAAAGGTATCTTCATCTTTCAAATGGATTTGTTTAACAATCGGTTGACTAGGTATGATTAAAGCTTTGTACGTGGAGCTGACCGAGAATTTACCATTGTTGGTAATATTCCAACGAAATTCATCGACCCCCTGAACCAGCTGGATTGAAGCTAATCTCAGTAGCAATTCATCCTATGTAGTTAGCCTGAGACCAATAAGATCACGCCTGAACGACATAGAGGCACCCTTATGGCGAACAATATTGTAAAAAGTAGGATATTATTCTCGGAGAGTAGTTGTACTCAACCACCTATCCTCCCAGAACTTTATCTCAGACCCATTCCTAATGGAGAAGGAATCGAATGGGAAAAAGTGCTTTTTAGTTGCTATAATGCCATCCCAAAAGTGAGAATCTCCAGGTTTCCATATAACCTGAGATATTGCTTTTGAACCCACATACTTTTTCCGCAAAAGTTGTTGCCATCGACCATCCTCAGTTAACAACCTGGCTAGCCATTTTCCTAGCAAGGCCATGTTTTTAACTTCAAGATCATTAAGTTCTAGTCCTCCTTGATCCTTTGGACGACAAACAACATTTCATTTGGTTAACCGGTATTTTTTCTTCTCATTATCCCTTGCCAAAAGAATCTTGATCGGAAATAATCCAATCTATGTAAGACTCTTTTGGGCAATTGGAAGAAAGATATCATATACAATACCATATTTGTCAGTACTGAATTTATGAGAACTAATCTTCCTCCAAGGGATAATAATTTTCCTTTCCAACTACTCAAGCGTTTCTGAAGTCTTTCTTCCACAATTTTCCATTCGACCAATGTCAGCCTTCGATAATGAATCGGAATGCCCAAATAGCTAATTGGAAAACTCCCAAGCCCACATCCGAAAAGCTCGGCATATAGGTTGGCATCGTCTTTGGCCTCACCGAAGTAGAACAATTCACTTTTATGGAAATTTGGCTTGAGACCTGACAATTGCTCAAAAGCTGAAAGAATTAACTTCAGATTCCTTGCTTTGTCCAAGCCATGATCCATAAATAAAATTTTATTGTCGGCATATTGAAGAATAGATAAGCCCCCATCCACTAAATGAGGAACCACCCCTTCAATCTGGCCATCAACTTTAGCCCGCTCGATTATAATAGCAAGCATATCCGCCACAATTTTAAATAACATTGGGGATAGGGGGTCGCCTTGCCTCAAACCTTTTTTAGTCTGGAAGTATCTACCAATGTCGTCATTGACCTTGATGGCAACACTTTCTCTAAAAACAAAGTTATTAATCAGAGCATGCCACTCTTCGGAAAAACCTTTCATCATGAGTGTCTGCTGAAGAAAAGACCATTTAACCTTATCATAGGCTTCCTCAAAGTCGATTTTGAGTATTACTACATTCAACTTTTTACGGTGCATCTCATGAATTGTTTCATGCAAAGTGACAACACCATCTAGGATGTATCTACCTTGCATAAAAGCAGTCTGAGATGAAAGCACCAAACGATCAGCCGCCGAATTAAGTCTAATAGTCGCAACTTTGGTAAAAAAATTAAAGCAAACATTTAGGAGACAAATTGATCTGTATTGTTAAATCCGTTCCGCATCAATCACTTTTGGTAAGAGAATGATTTCACCAAAATTGATACGAAACAGATCAAGTTGCCCTTTATGAAGTTCACTAAAGAGTTCGAATAAATCTACCTTAATTACATCCCAGAAGTTTTGATAGAATTCAGCTAGGAAGCCATCTATTCCTGACACCTTATTGTGTTCCATTTGGAGAACCACTTTTGTTATCTTTTCCTCATAATAGGGAGAAGTCAGAAGCGCATTTCCTTGTGGATACACTTGAGGTATATCATCAGTCTATTTTCACATACTTTCACATCTATTTTGAATCTCCTAATAAGAATGTCGGATTACCCACCCACCTAGGTATGCTTATAAAATTTGTAACTGTGGGGGTACCAATCTCCGAAGTCTAATGCTCAAATGCTTGTAGACAGTGGATACCTAGCCCCACATTCTAACCTTGAGTGAAGCTGCGGAAGCATGCCTTATACATTTTTTAGTCGATGTATGTCATGTTGTTTAAATACTATTTTAATGATAATTTCTTGACTACTTTCTTGCCACTTTTAGTTTATATCACTGACAAAGCCGAAGTGGAGTCCCCCTAGTCTTGTTATTTTGTAACCATACTTGTCTGAGCCTAGTAATAAGTCTTTCAGGCGCTGTTTGGATATGGATATTCGACCTTAATTAGGATTTGATATTAGTACTGATAGCCCGAATATCCCGATTGTCTGTGTTTGGCTCGTCGTGAAATTAGAGCTCTGAATTCAGGCCTAAGTGGAATTTGGCTGGAAAGCACTGCGAGAAGCCGTGTCAGGACCTGCCCAACTCTGAATAACATCTGGCGCAATTATACTCTGCAAAGCGCTAAGGGTTAACGGCTATTAGACCAGATCTAAGGGTTGTTCTCCTCTTAGCTCTCATCGGTAAGTAAGTTAGCGAGTTAGCGCTTCTTTGATTTATATGATTTAAATAGACAAGAAATACAATTAAGATGTCATGTTGAATGTTCTAATCATATTTCTGAACCAGAGATCTCATCTAGTTGAATGCATTGCTTTTATGAAAATGATATGTAACTACTTTGCATGATTGCAACAAAATAATGTTGCAAAAAAATTGTTGCATTACTATCTCGAAATGTTGCGAAACTTTTTTGGATTAATTCTAATATCTTGAGGAAAAGATTGTTGCGACTATTTGTTGCAATAATATAGTTTTTGCTACGGAGCTAAGGATTTTGTTGTGAAATACGAACAAACGAGATCCTCCCTAAACTGTCAATCGAACGGTGGACGAGACGACTAACTTTCCCCTCCCGATCGACCGACTAGCAACTAGCAGACGCGTGATATTTTCCCATGTCATCGTTCTTCCTTTGCCAATTTCTTTCCTAGTTTTACGGTATCTTTTAGTGCATAGCTGAGTTTCTTAGATCTTTCTCCTTATCGATTAGTCGGTTCCCTCGGTTCCTAACAAGTGGAATTAGATCTCTTCTTTCCCGAGCGATTTCATTCCCTCTCGTTCCTTCCTGTCGCGACGATGGTTTTGCATCAGGTACGGTACCAAATCTCGTTCGACCTAGCCGTAAAATCCCTAGCGCACCATTATATAATGCATTGGGTTTTGGGATTTGATATTGGCATTCGACTCCCGAATTCAACCGTTTCACTGATCTTGGTTGGAATTGACCCATAATTTGAGCCCTCCATCGACAGGTAAAAGCAATGCTCGCGCATTTCGCAACCCATGCCCTTGAAGTTGCTATGTAAGGTGGTCACCCGCTCATCCAAATTCCCTCCAATATCTGCTAGGGATGTTGTACGCTGGTGAGCTGCTCGCTTAGGAAGAGGCTGCGACCAATTTATAAGGAAGAGTTTTCCGAGAGTGGACAAATGGAGGCCAAGCTACATGTAGCTCTTTTAAAAATTTGGAAATCGTATTTTTAAGTTTCAAAAATTGTGAAAAAAAATCCTGGATGTAGCCAATGATGGAATCTACAAACATGTAAAATCTCAATGTGAGATTCTTAGTACTTTAGGCTACACAAAAATGACAAATGTGTGAATCTGAGAATAGTGAATATTGCACATTTCAAAACTATAAAACCGGTGAGATTTTGTCATTTTTGTGTAATCTATAATACAAAGAATCACATTGAGATTTTGCACGGTTGTAGATTTCATCATTGTCGGGATTTTTTTTCCAGATTCTTTTAAAACTTAAAACTATGGTTTTCGAATTTTTAAAAATAAAGAGCTATATATATAGCTCGGCCTCCATTTGAAGTTTTCCTGAGTTTTCCTCCTTTCTTTAGTCCAGACTTTTAAAATGGTGTGGCATAAACGACTGAATATAGATTAAGTGTTGGATTAGGCATGAGTGGCCACTAAACAATGTCCGAGCAAATGAAATGGACCCAGTTCGGCAAGCAATACAGCGAGGCGACCCAAGAAAAACCGCGTCGATCGGTGGAAGGGAAGTGGATGGAGTTGCTAAGCCTGTGAGAGAGGTAACCGTACCGCGGGTGCGTGCACATATACGGCACCGCGCGCATGTGACCGTCCGAGCCGACACCAGCTGCAAACGACAATGCTGGATCCGTGACATGAGATGGCAGATGCACTGTACCACTACTGGCAGCTGGCAAATACACCAACAGTGCGGAAGGCCGGTTCACCGGTTGCTCCTAGCCTAATAACACTAACACTCAGTGCACCTTTATCTGTAAAACTACTACGTACTACTGTACTTAGGGCTTATTTGATTAAAAAAAATTAAAAGCAATCTGGTACTCTCTCCGATTCAAATTAATTGACTCAATTCTGTTTAGATATGTATATATCTAAATAACTTTGTTGATTAGATACATCTATGTCTAGATAAAGTACTTGCAAACCGTAACACTTCCTCCCCTCTCCGCTCTCAGCTAGCTATAGTATCCTTGCTTCCCTTCCTCCTTTGACCGGGCCGCGGACGGCCGCTCCACAGGAATAGCCGGTCGGAGCTGGCCTAGGTTTGGCGCACATCTAGGAGTAGATCTTTAGGTTTCTTTTAGTTTATGGCACTATGCCGTTGTTTGGGTATTTGCCTAGTAGTGGAGGCTGCACCTTGGATCTCAGTCACCAGATCCTGCAGGTTCTAGGGTTGCCCTTCGCTCTGATTCTGCTCCTGTGGTTGGAGCAAAGATGGAGGGAGGGTGACGCCGTCCTCCCCAATAAGATGGTGGCTCCAGGCTCTGCCAATCCCAGATGTTGTTGCAATGACGTTGCTCTCCCATCCGGCCATGGTGGCGAGGGGGAGGGCAATTTCTGTGCGGCAATATTCCTTGCAGCGTCTCTCCTGGCCGGCCATGGTGGCGAGGAGGAGTTGGGGCGAGTAGGGCCTCTTCTGAATCTGGATGGTGGTCGTTGTCTTCTTCCGAGCTGTGAGAGCTGGAGCAGAGTTCAGTATCAACATTCCTTGGCCTGCCGTCGAGGCGAGGAAGGAAGTGGCGGTGGAGTCTCTGTTCTCCACCTTCTACAGCGTCAGCTGCCTGAGAGGTGCTATGGAGCTGCTCTCCTAGGGCTCCTTTGAGCGTCACACACGGAGTCTCTCGACGCCGTGATCCTTGGTCGGCATGGCGGCCCAACTTCTACCTCCAGAGTGGAGGCTCTCTCTCGTGTCGACAGCCGGAGCTTGGCACGACTTCATCGCCAAGTGGTTCTTCCCCGGAGGTGGAGAAGCGACCGGCGGATGCGATACGGCGTCGGATGTGTGCTATCGAGTATCTTGGCACCTGAACTCGACGTCTCCGTCTTGAGTTCGCCGGCGATCTGTGGCGGCGTCACCCAAGGACTTGATTGCGTTTTAACCTTTCTTCCTAGGGTGTTTTCTGCATATATAGAAGCCCCTTTTTCAAATTTTAGGTTTCTCAGTGCGAGAGTTGTAAAGGGGCTTCTTTGCAATTTGTACCTGCCACGTGTGATGAATGAAAGCTTCTTTGGGGTCTTCTAGACCATGGATCCTTGTTCAAAAAAATATGTAGATAAAGTTGAGTCGACTAATATGAATCAAAAGGAGTATGATCTTTAACTATAAGATTTTTTTTTCCTATAAAGCATGTTTGATTCAAAGGATTGAATCCTACAAAATTCATATGGATTGCTTTTCTATACTATAACCCAATTGTATTTCTAACAAGAGGTTAGACCTTTTGAAAAATTCCTATGTATCTAGACAACTATGCTATGCACTCATTTTATTAAATTTTTATATGACTTTTCTATGCTACCATCAAACAATTAGTTGTACTATTTTTCATAGATTTCTTTCTCATAGAATTTAAGGGGGCAGGTCATAGCAATTCTCTATTTTTACTATTTCTCCACTTTTCATATCCTATAAGTCAAACAAGCCTTTACTATGCTTTAGATAAGTTAATGACCAATTATACGTACTTCGATTTGCTAGAAAGTGGACATGTAGTAGCGCGGACCGTAAAGCAGCATGGAGCTATGCCCAGTCAAACGTTCAAATCAAGTGTTCAAATCAAGCGACACGTTTGCAAACAGAGCTTGGCTCCGGTGGTTAGGTCCCTTGTGGTGGAACCAGCCCATCCAGTTTCAAGTCCTAGACTTGACATGGGTGTTTGCATTTACCTGGATTTATTCCAGGATTTAACCGGCGCTATGCTTTCAGTGGTAGGTGACGTGCCCGTCAACAGCGAGGCGCCAGTGGTGACTTCGTCAACCTCAAGATATGCCGGCTCAGTCCCTCGGAGGTGCTCATAGGGGTAGGGTGTGCGTGCGTTCATAGGGGTGTTTGTACGTGCGTGTTTGTGAGCGTCTGCGTTGTACTGTGTTCTCAAAAAAAAAAATCAAGCGACACGTTCGGTGAGGTAATTACAAACAAAAAAAAAATAGTGAAGGAAAACATCCTTCTCCTGAAATTTCCGTAACTTAAAGATTAGTATACTATCTTTACTATTATATTGGAGTTGGAGATGGTGTACCAATTTGACATCAAACATTGAAGAAATCTCAGCCGTCAAATCACTCTCAAAAACTCTCATTAAATATTGGAACAATCATAACCCGTTGGGCCATTTCTTGCCTTCCCCTTCCCGTGCATATCAAAAACATAGAAAGCAAATAACAAAGAATCAGGAGAAGTAATTATGTACCAAAAATAAGGATGTCTTCATATCTTTACTATTATATTGGAGTTGGGGATGGTGTACCACTTTGACATCAAACATTGAAGAAATCTCAGCCGTCAAATCACTCTCAAAAACTCTCACTAAATATTGGAACAATCATAACCGTTGGGCCATTTCTTGCCTTCCCCTTCATGTGCATATTAAAAACATGAAAAGCAAATAACAAAGAATCAGGAGAAGTAATTATGTACCAAAAATAAGGATGTCTTCATAATCAGCACAAGCAAATAACATGGAAAGCAATCACGCTTACCGATCGGTGATGGTCGGTGTTATGTCGTTCCATTCTCAATCTTTACTATTATATTGGAGTTGGGGATGGTGTACCACTTTGACATCAAACATTGAAGAAATCTCAGCCGTCAAATCACTCTCAAAAACACTCATTAAATATTGGAACAATCATAACCGTTGGCCCCCTTCCCGTGCATATCAAAAACATGGAAAGCAAATAACAAAGAATCAAGAGAAGTTATTATGTACCAAAAATAAGGATGTCTTCATAATCAGCACAAGCAAATAACATGGAAAGGAATCACGCTTACCGATCGGTGTTATGTCGTTCCATTCTCAAACATCTCTCGCCGACAATCTTGCTTATTTCGTTGCTTATTTCCCCGACTCCCCCTACGTCTTGCGCTGCCACTCCGTCCTCTCGGCCGCTGTGTCAACACCCGGATTTTTAAGTCCAGATGCCTATTATGCCATTCATCGCAATCCCAGGAATATTGTTGTTGCGAGACATAATAGTTGAATATCATAAGTCATCATTCATTACATCCATAGTCGTCTTACAAATAGAGATCACATGATCCAATATTACACAAATAGTTGATCTAATGATCAACGAACATATTACATGGCGGAAGCGTAACGGAAGTGGACTATCTAATCCACAGGCCAACGTCTGACGTCAGAAGATTCCCTAATTGTCGTAGGCGTCCTGCTGGTCGTCCTCTTCATACTGCTGTTCAGCTTCATAGTCTGGCCATTTGAATAGCCAGGGACAAAGCCGTGAGTACTTTCAAGTACTCGCAAACTAATACTAATGTAAGTACTAACATTGCTATTGAGAGTGTTCTAAGCTCTAGGGTTGTTTGCATAAAGCCAATTTTAGTTTATAAACATTTTTGTAAACAACTCCTCATGTGCTAACTAACTCAAGTGGGAACATTAGTGTCATTCCCACAACTCTGTTGTGATTCAAATTCAAGGTCACATTTCCAATTCAAATTCACAAGTCACCATTCATATTTTTAGAAAAATTCTGATGACGGAACAGTATGGCCTTCCCAACTGTCCATGACCGCGGACGCGGCTATTCGAATAGGTTAAACTCTGCAGAGGTTGTACACTTGTGCCACAACAATTGCAATAGTTCGTCGTGGGTAACCGGCCCCGATTTATCGTACGCAAGTACGCGAACTACCAATCCTAACCTTTCATTTACATACCCTAGTATAGGCACCTCTCCCCATGAGTTTGGCCTCCCGGTGAAAGCAAACTGCCAACCCGGGAACTGCAAAGGGCTTGGGTAGGACATTCACCTCATTTCACGTCATTTCAATTTCAATGGAGACAGCCTCGGCATAACCCCGATGACGCTTGTTCAGAGGGAACCCATACTAAAATACATAAGTTTCCAGCTAAGCCTTACCCAATTTCAGGTATTGTGGGGGTACTTGTAAAATTGGAAATGGTATCGCATTCGAACCCAACCATCAGTTTTTGTAAAGTTCACCAAGTCATTCACAGGTCATATTCACCTTCAAAATCTTTCAATAGAATGACTCATCATTCTAAGGTTTTCAAAGTAATTTCACACACACATGTTCCCATCTAGAGTAGTCATTTTTAATTTAGCATTAGCATCTAAGTATGAGGGGTGCTAAGTAATTTGCTTTGCTTCTAGGCTAACTTTGATACTCTTGAACTAATCCAATACTAACCAAGTGAATCATAAATCAAAAAGTACTTTGATAAAACAAAAGTAATAAAGCTTGTAAAGTAAAAAACTTGGAAATAGGATTATTAACATAAAGTAAAAGGGGTGATGCCTTGCTCTGGGTGAGCTTTGCACTTTGCAAGAGTATTATCTTGCCTTGGTTGGGGAATTGGTCAAAGTGGTCTTCTTCTCCTTGGAAGTAGACCTCCTCCTCCTCTTGATACTCCTTGGTACTAGCGTCTAAAATACGAATACGGGGTATACAATCATCATACCAAACTTATTTGCTAAACTAAGCCCACACATGATTCACACAACTTAAGCTAGCATCACACATTACTATTAGGTTGGTGAATGTGTTTTTCTTATTTAAGAAAAATAATTTCCTCTCATACTAATTAAGGTGTTACTTTTAAATCCTTAGAGAAATAATTATTACAATTTAATTTCCTTCATGAAGGATATATGACCTAGGTTGACCAAAGTCAACCTCTTCATACTCATCATTTAAGAAAATGATTTAAATGGGGTGAAGCACCTCATACAATTTAATCCTAACATGGTAATGATTTAATATCATCCAACAAATCATATGAGAACCTATAGACCAGGGTCTCTATCTCAATTTGAGATGTTCATGACAAGATTTAAATGAGAGAAAAACTCCCATGTGATTTACAAATAGTTTTGGACAATATCATTGACTAGAAATAGTCATATAGACCTCTAATTAAACTAGGCCATGATCATTCAAAGTAAGCATGGCATATTTTTGCAGAAACAATTGGTGCAAGTGAAATGTGATTTATATGAGTTCGAATCAACTCAAAAGCATTTTTGGTTGATTTTTAATAATTATTCTAAGTCACAAAAGTCCCGACATTGTTTATTTTGCTACTTTAATTCTATAACAGATCTAGGGTTCAAACCAGTGGAATTGTGTAGAGAAAACTCTAAGCTTTCCAAATATATAGAACTTTTAAAATTTGGCCATGTAGATTTGTCCCTATTAAATTTTGAAGTTGACATCAGATTGCAATAATTATCTAATCTGAAATTTTGAATTCAAAAAGCTGGGCTGGCGGGAAACAAGGTGGGCTGCACAGCGGGAGAGAGAGATGGGCCGGCCCAGTATCGCTACGGCCTGCCCGACGCGTGGCCCCCGCTTGTCAGTGGGTGCTAACACGCGAAGCGGTATGCAGCGCTGCGGCCGTCGGATTAAAAGGGGGATCGACGGTCCAGAGGTCATCCTCGTCGAGGACGAGCTCCGGCGGGAGAAAACCCTACCGGCGGCCAGGAGGGTCCAGGGAGGGGCCTTACCGTGGTCCAGCGGGGTCAGCGAGGCGGGCGATCGGCGTTGGAGACGACGACGGTGCAGACGGTGGTCGCAGCAGCTCCAATGGTGGCCGCAATCGACGGCGAGGTCGCAGGTGTACTGGCGGAGCTCCGGCAAGCAATTCGTGGGCTATGGCTCAAATTGGTGGGCGGCGCTGCTCGAGGAGAGATTGTGAGGTGAGGGAGGAAGATTGGAGTGCTCAGATCGATCGGAGGACGCCTCTATTTATAGAGCGAGGGGGTGGCCGTGGCGCTCGGGGCAGGTCGTCGACGTCGTCGGCGTTCCAGGGCGGCGAAGGGGCAAGTGATGGGTGCGGCGTGTTCCTGGTGTCACGGTGAGCACGACGCGCATCCAGGCGAGGTCAGTGGTGGAGTGGTCGCGTCGTCATCGTCCTCGCATCCTTGCAGTACGGCGGCGAACGGTCGCTGACGATGGCGTCGTCTACAGCAGGTCCGCGGTCAGATGGAGTTGTCTGGGAGGTAGAGGGTACCGTGGTGAGGCGACTGGTGCATGGGGAGAGCGAGGGGAGGCGTGAGGCGACGGGGCACGGCGGCGTCCTGTCGCGCTCCGGGGCGTCACCGTGCGCGTCCTGGCGAGTCACTGGACGTGTCTGGACGCGTTGGTACTGGCCAGTGTCGACGTCTTCTCGGTCAACGGCGTGCACGAGCAGATGCAGGGGAGTGAGAGGGAGTGGTGTGACATGGTGGAGCAGGTTGGAGTGGAGAGGTGAGGGCGATGGCACGAGCTGGCCATGCCATGCCACGGCATGGTCATGCTCTCGTCGATTTGGTCAAGTGGAGGGGCTGACAAGAGGTGGTACTGGTGCTGCAAGGTAGAGAGAGTCTCCAGAACATCAGAGGAGGGCCAGGGTTGGACCAAGTCTCCTCCAAAACTCAGCATGGGCACAATTATATACCCTGCCTAACAAGTGTTTGATGAAATGCCCGAAAGAAATTAATTTTTGAATTTTGCAAAGCGTTTTGGTGGGTTGTAATCATATATTAAGAGGAGTAGAATGGAGGTGGTGGTGATCAAAATGGTGTAGATTTGCAAAATCACATAATGCATATGATCTTGAATTTGTTTCAAAGTCTCCACTTGGCTTGCTTCTCATTTGAAAATGAGACATAGTTTGGCGTGATGGCTTTGGGCAAAGTTGTTCTCCTTGATGGTTTCTTGGATGAGGTGCAAAGAGTTGGCAAAGTGTAGAAAGGAAATCTCAAAAACCAGGGGCTCAAAGTGGGTATCAGGCTAAAAATGTCACATGTGACCATAAATGCATGTGAGCTCAAATTCGTTTCAAAATTGATTTGATTTGAGTTTCTTTGATTCAAAAGGGTGTGTTATTGATATATAAGTGTTTTACAAACAAAGGCACAAGCAAATGTGGCATTGGTTAAAGATTTGAAAAGTGGGCCAAGTCACTACTGCAGAATAGGCTACCAGTGACAAGCTCAAAAGGCTTGTTAGTGACAGGCAAAGTGCCTGTCACTAATGACTAGTCACTGGTATCAAGTTACTAGTGACAGGCATGTGCCCGTCACTAGTGTGTGCATACTTATCGATGAGCAAAAAGAAATGCCCGTCACTAGTTCGAATTTCGATAATAAAAAAATAAATGCTATTTCCACAAATATTCTAGATATCACAATAAGATGTTATAGAAAATAAAATGCATTTTTCACAAATATTTCAAATTGCACAATAAGATGTTTACCAATGATACGTTCACATCACCCAATATGACAATACATTTGCGCAAAAGTTGTAATCTATCTCATCAATGTCTTCATGTACATGCAGACTTGTCTCCGTTTTGATATCTTCTTTTCCATCTTCATTTTACACAGTATGGTTTGTTTGATGGTAGGACCTGGTCGAGCATGGCCTCACACTACTTCACAAGCCGGTACAGTCAGGTGGTGAAGAAAGGTTTTTTTCGAGAGTAAGTGGTGAAGAAAGGTTGAAGCGGCACATTTTGAATGAAGGGGAGACGGGTAAGGTCCCCATTTCTCTTGTCATACTTCTTGAGAATCTTAATCAGTCCTGTAATGGCAAAAGGGAAAATAAGCATCATAGATAATGAAAAATCAAAGGAATTAAGGGGCTCCGTAAAATCTTAGACAGAGTAGAGCAAAACATGGGCATATAGGTAGCCGTAACAAGTAGAAGGTTTTGACATATTTCAAATGTCATACGGATCACGTTAGTCTCGTGGCTGTTTCGTTTAATGTTATCCGAAAAATAGAGCGCTTACTTGTGTCATAATGCAGAAACTACATAAATAATGGAGTCACCGGGCGAACTCGCTGGGCGAGCTGGGTGTTGTAGTGTCGTTGCAGCTCCATGAAGTACAATTCTGATGTGGAATAGACGCTTCGATGTTGGGTTGCAAAAGAAGATCGCAGATGCATAAAAAAGGTGGAAGAATTGCTAAGTCCATGGCGCGGTAGGTTACCATAGGGTGCTCCCAAGTTAAACTTGCATCAAAATTCTAAACTAGCAGGTCTTATCATAATTTCCCGAAACTATTTGCGGTGTGCGACTATTAGAGACATTAAAGCAGGGAAGCTCACAAAAGAAAGCTTGAGCAGTGAAAGCAATACCTTATACCTCTTGTGCATTGCATATTCGGTAAGCATAACAAGATATACTATTACAGGTGCAGCAGAAGCATTTAAGAACGCAAACAAGTATTAAATCAAATGCACACTTACTGGTGGCATTACTGAAAGCGATAACAGGTACACGTGGACCAGGTACATGTTGCAGTTCAGTGACTTCTTCCATTTGGGCCAATATGTCATGTAGCGTCACAAAGTAATCATCCTGCAAAAATATTAGCATTCATTATGAAGCTGTACGTAATTTATAGAAAGTATGTTTTATGCAAAAGAAAGATGACTTCACCTCGCGCTTCACATATGAAGGTCCAACACATAAGATATCAATGTCCGCATGTGCACACCTAACAAAGAGGTCATTATGAAGTACCCTCGGTTAAATTTGCCAACAAGGGAAATATTTACTCAGGAAGGCTGAAAGAAACCATACCTGTAACGAGGCTTACGTAAACTTATGCAAGTACGTATTAGAACATAAAACTAACCAAATTATGAATTTATGTGTTATGCTGAAAGGTGCATGGAGAGCCTAAAGTTCCGGTACTTCGTAGAAGTTCAGTTGGTGTCTATGGTTGCCTACTAGCCTGCCATTGATGCAGGGGTTCATGAGCTTGCCCATCGTGCCATGATGCGACATGATCTTGAAAATTACTGTACGCATGTTGGCTGTCCAATTGTGAGTGTGGTTGCTTACCAGGCAGCCAGGATGGCTGAGCTTGCTGGCTATGCCATGGAGCAGCACTGGCTTGATGGCTACCATTCTCCAGTAGCCTCTCAACAGAAGATGGTGGTTGCCAATAAGATCCATGTTGTGGTACGATGCATCCACCTAGGCCCTCTTCCATTTCGAGCGTTGTTCTTGTGACTTAGTTTCTTCTGCGGTACCTTCTTCAGATTCAAAAGCAGAAGGTGAATCGGAAAAATCAACAGAATGTACTCTGCCTATAATTTTCTTTCAAGGGTAATAATTTTCAAGCTGAAACTTCGGAAAATAACTTTTCTACTAGTGCCCATAAAACATCTTGGTTTTCTGTCAGTGAACCTAAAGTGCCTTTGTGAATATGGTTGTCATCATGAGTAAACATCAGTTATGACAGAGTGATGATAATAGCAGCCTGCACTAAAACATCAGGTAAAGTGGGTTCTGCTCATATCAATAATAGTACTACAATGATTAGGGAATAACTCAAGTGCTACTTTAATAGCTGCAACCTATCGAATGTTATGTTATGCAGGTATAAATGTGTTTTGACATTGTTGCCGTGCACTTAAAATCTATGTCAAAAGATCCTGAATCCGTGCTCTAGCATAGATTACTTGCATAATACAAGTGCAAGCAAATACATCTCTATTTTTAAGTAGGTCTAAAATATATATACGCATTCATTTGCTAGCTTCTTGTGTTGTACTTCTACATGGAGTACCCACTCAAGTGAGGAGCAAGTGCATAGTATTTTTAGACTGCCACTACCTACCCACTCCAATTTTATGAGTATGTCTTTCTTAAAATGCCAAGAGTTTGCCTTGTCGAGTTGTTGTGGTATGTAAAACTATCTGCAACTCTGTACCAGATACTACATAGCTAGCCAAAGTGCCAAAGTCCAACAGAACCAAGTAAATAGCAAGTTCTGATTGCAGTTAGAAGCTTTGTACTAGTACATCACAATCACATGATTTTTCTTATTCTTTCTGTGACAACCACAAACACACTATGGTGACTACATGGAAAAAATTGTACTAAAACTAATCTGAAGCACATGCTTCTTCTTATACTTTTTTCTGCCAACAGCAAACACATTTTAGGAACTAATTGCAATCAAAACTTATTGCTAACTTGGCTCTATTGAAAAAATGCTACAGATCTATTTTCGTTCCATTAAATACACACGAAAAAGGCTGTTGGAAGTCAACAAAGAACTTATGCAGCAGGTTTCAAATCTAGTAATGAATACTCAAACTGCAGAATTTGGAGGCTGCTACTGCGCTGCATATGTGGGCAGTCCAAGTACTGTTCGACTTTGGAGAACACAAAAGTGTACCCAATCCGATCCGAACCACCAAGTGATTGCAGCCCTGCAGTCAATCTAGCTAGTACTGCTCTACAAACAGCATCAGATTGGTGTTCTTTTTACATGACGGGCAGAATACTGCAAGGTCACTTCGTCCTGCGACTCGATCTGAATGAAATGGGATGCGAGTTCTCACCTGCTGCTGCGCGGCGGCGACCTTGCTGACGCCGGAGGAGACGGCCAGGAACGCGGGGAAGGAGGGCGGCGGCGTTGGGGATGCATGGAGAAGGCGCGCGTTGGGGATTCGGGGTTGCGTACTAGGGGGAAGCGTTGCGGATGCAGGGCTGGCGGCGGGGCGGCGTTGGAGTGGGCTGGCGCCGCGGCGTTTGGGACGGGGGACAGGGCGGCCGACGTTGGAGGGGTTGGGGCGCTGCGTTTGGGATGGGGCACAGGGAGGCCGGCGCTGTGTTCCGTACGGGGTGCAGCACGACCGGCGACAGGCGCGGAGTTGCTACCGGGAGAGTTGGTTGACAAAATAAATCTAACGAGTCTCAGATCGTGGGGATCCGGACTCCGCCTCGACCTCGCCCGTCGCTCGAGGGAGAGAGACCCACCAAGTGGCCCGGCCATGGGCCGCGTTGGTATGTCCAGTGACAGGCATTTCAGGGACCCCGTCACTAAGTAACTTTTTTATTTGGCCGGTCTCTAGGAAAAAACAGTAATGACAGGTATTTTAATACGCCTGTCACTAGGATAAAATACCAGTGACAGGCTTATTTTTGCCCGTCGCTAGGAGTACTTACTAGTGACCAGCACAATTTTGCCCGTCACTAATGATATGGCGGCTATAAGCCTTTTTGCAGTAGTGAGTGTATGTGAGTGAAAATAGAATTTTCTCACTATTTCATTTCTCTCCATTTGGTTTGATTTTTCTTGACTTAAAAGTGATTCTTATTAGTTTAGGAACATTTCCAAACCATTGAAACCATTCCAAAAGGTCTAGCTCAAAGATTTGCAAAAATGGCCATAACACATAAGTGGTGAATCCCAATTTTTCTTATTTCCCTCTTTTGTTTAACTTGCTTTACTTGGGCATGGGTTAGGGTCCATTTAGGGTGAGATTAGGTTTAGAGATGGTTTCACACCATTTGGGTAAGTTATAAGGCATAGGTCAAGGTTTGGGTAAAATGGCTATGTGCCACATATGCATCTATGCATATGTTGCATTTGATTTTTATTTGATTGTTCTTGGCCCATTTGATGTTGTTGAGTGTTGAAATGGTATAGAGGAGTGATCCAACCATTCACATCAAGTCCTAGGGTCAAGATCCTCAAATTCACAAATTTGCATTTTACTCTCATATGCCTCTATGGCATTTTTAGTTTCTTTTTATTTTCTTTTGTTTCAACTTGGATTGGGTTTGAGAAGTACTAGATAGGGTTTATGAAGGTTTTCCAATCTTCTAAATAAAGTGGAAAGGCCTAGGGTAATGTTTTACAAAAATAGCCATAGGCACATATGCCTTTTTCTTATTTAAATTATTTTTATTTTATTTTAACTTGGATGGTAAAAAGGGATGTGAGGTTTAGGGTTTAAGAGTATTTCAAATACTAATTAAACAAGCAATCATGGCAATAGCACAAGGATTAAACAAGATCTCTATGTATCAACTTAATTTAATAAAAGTTTTTGTTGGTTCCAAAAATTTGGAACTAGGGAAATTCATTTTGTTTGTTTTGTAATTTTTGGGATGTTACAATCCCTTCCCCCTTAAACAAATCTCGTCCCGAGATTTTAAGAAAAGTTAGGTTCCTAAGAAAGATTGAGCAGTGAGATTAACATGGGAACATACTTGGCATGGCCTGAGGGGCTTCCTGAGCTTCATTGGCAGTCATGTGGTAGAAACGGCCGTTTTTGTTGTTCTAGTTCCTTCTTCCTGCAAAGCGGCGCTGTTGCTGAGCAGGTGCAGTGGTATTGGCGGCAATCTTGGCAAGCTTCTTGGGGCACTCATTGGAGTAGTGACCCACAACTCCACATTCATAGAAGTTGATGGTGGACTTGTCTTTGGGGTTGACGGGAACAACGTTACTTCCAGTCATTGGGGCAGTATTGGTGTTGTTGTTGTTGTTGTTGCGGTTGTTGTTGGTGTTGCGGTTGTTGTTGTTGTTGCTTGGGCGGTAAGTCTGAGCTGGGAGCTTGTTGTATCTTGAGGCAAATCCTCCAGTTGAGTTGTTGCGGTACTTCTGGGCGTTGTTGGGTCCATTCTGGTTCATCATTCTTCTCTTGCGGTTCTCGTTGGCTTGGTGCAGCTTCCCTTCCATCTGGATGGCTGAGTATACCAGTGGCTTCGAGGTCGGCGAACGGAATGTTCACTAACACGGTTTGCATTTCATCATGCGATCCGTTCGTAAATCTCTCCTTCCTTTTCTCGTTGGTGTCGGTCTCATCCGGGGCATACCTTGACAGAGTAAGAAACCTGTCGCGGTATTCCACCACCGACATTCTCCCTTGCTTGAGTTCCCGGAACCCGTCTCTCATCTTCTTGATCAGTCCTTGGGGCACATGGTACTTGTTAAACTTCAGCTTGAAGTCTTCCCAGGTCATCATCTGTCCTGCATTCATGGCACGGGTGTTGGTCCACCAAGCTCTTGCTGGTCCTGCTAAGTAGTGCGTGGCAAACAACACTTTCTCTGCGGCTTCAACTCCCGCCACTTCGAGGTTGTTCTCCATGGCCTGGAGCCAGTCATCCGCATCTAGGGGCTCTTCGGTCTTGTTGAAAATAGGTGGGTTGGTGTTCTGAAAGTTCTTTAGCTTCGATCCTGGGTGATCATGATGGCCCTGATTGTTGTTGGCCAGCTGTTGAAGTGCTGCAAGGTTGGCTTGGCGTTCAGCGCGTTCAACTTCCCTATCTTCCAGCATGGTTTGCAACATTTGCATCATGGCATCTTGATTGGCGCTGCGGGTTGGTGGGGCCATCTGAACAGTGAGGTAGATGATAAGATAAGAGGGAAATTTTCTAGGGTTTGTTTTGTTAAAGTTTTTAAAAAGTTCATAACTTGAAAAATTTGAGTAGTGTTGCGGGGGTAAAAACCAACAACACTTTTTCATTCATACCAAGCATCACACATTACAAATCTAACACACCGTTGGTTTGAAGAACCATTCATTCGCTCTACGATACAAGGGGAATCCTGATACAACTCACACCTACGAAAGTGCTTTTAAAGATACTACTCTTCAGGGGGGGATTCTTCGTCTTCACGGGTAATGTGCTTGGCGAAAGGCGAGGGTGTTGTCCAACTCCTTGCGGGTCTTGTACAGCATGTAGTCCAGGTGTGCTACATAATGGTTCATCTCCGGGTGCGGGGGCATGGTTATTGGTCTTCCCATGGGATCATGTCTTGGGTAGTAAATGGAGCGGGTATTCTTGAGCTTGTTCATGTTTTGTCCGCACAGACGGGCAATTCCTTCTTGCATGGCTCTGACTAGTCCTTCCTTCCAAGTGTTCCCCGTTACAGAAAACCATATGGTTTCCCATATTGGGGCTCCAAGATTTCTTCGTAGATCTGCCGAAACTTCCCACCGAGGTGGTCCTCCCAACTGATTTTTGAGGGGTGTTCCGAAGAACTCGAGATACGGGCGTCCTAGATATTCCACTAGTTGCTTCAAATCCTTTTCGAACATCAGTTCTCCTCCGTGACCAAGCTGATAGCACTCCCATTTGTACTCCATCTAAGAACAAGGAGGAGGAGTAAGTTAGAGAAGTAGTCCAGTGTGCAAAATTTTAGGTATGATGGCAAGGAAAAGTAGGGCATGAATTTCTCATTTTGAAAAAGATCTCAAGGATAAGAGTGAGAATAAGTTTTTCGCAAATATTCACTCATTTGGTTTTGAAACTAAGTTTTGCAGACGTCCATTCTAACTAGGGTCTCCTAAGGTCAAACAATGGCTCTGATACCAACTTGTCAACACCCGGATTTTTAAGTCCAGATGCCTATTATGCCATTCATCGCAATCCCAGGAATATCGTTGTTGGGGGACATAATAGTTGAATATCATAAGTCATCATTCATTACATCCATAGTCGTCTTACAAATAGAGATCACATGATCCAATATTACACAAATAGTTGATCTAATGATCAACGAACATATTACATGGCGGAAGCGTAACGGAAGTGGACTATCTAATCCACAGGCCAACGTCTGACGTCAGAAGAATCCCTAGTTGTCGTAGGCGTCCTGCTGGTCGTCCTCTTCATACTGCTGTTCAGCTTCATAGTCTGGCCATTTGAATAGCCGGTGGACAAAGCCGTGAGTACTTTCAAGTACTCGCAAACTAATACTAATGTAAGTACTAACATTGCTATTGAGAGTGTTCTAAGCTCTAGGGTTGTTTGCATAAAGCCAATTTTAGTTTATAAACATTTTTGTAAACAACTCCTCATGTGCTAACTAACTCAAGTGGGAACATTAGTGTCATTCCCACAACTCTGTTGTGATTCAAATTCAAGGTCACCTTTCCAATTCAAATTCACAAGTCACCATTCATATTTTTAGAAAAATTCTGATGACGGAACAGTATGGCCTTCCCAACTGTCCATGACCGCGGACGCGGCTATTCGAATAGGTTAAACTCTGCAGAGGTTGTACACTTGTGCCACAACAATTGCAATAGTTCGCCAGGGTAATCGGCCCCCGATTTATCGTACGCAAGACGCGAACTACCAATCCTAACCTTTCATTTACATACCCTAGTATAGGCACCGCTCCCCATGAGTTTGGCCTCCCGGTGAAAGCAAACCGCCAACCCGGGAACTGCACAGGGCTTGGGTAGGACATTCACCTCATTTCACGTCATTTCACTTTCAATGGAGACAGCCTCGGCATAACCCCGATGACGCTTGTTCAGAGGGAACCCATACTAAAATACATAAGTTTCCAGCTAAGCCTTACCCAATTTCAGGTATTGTGGAGGTACTTGTAAAATTGGAAATGGTATCGCATCCGAACCCAAACATCAGTTTTTGTAAAGTTCACCAAGTCATTCACAGGTCATATTCACCTTCAAAATCTTTCAATAGAATGACTCATCATTCCAAGGTTTTCAAAGTCATTTCACACACACATGTTCCCATCTAGAGTAGTCATTTTTAATTTAGCATTAGCATCTAATTATGAGGGGTGCTAAGTAATTTGCTTTGCTTCTAGGCTAACTTTGATACTCTTGAACTAATCCAATACTAACCAAGTGAATCATAAATCAAAAAGTACTTTGATAAAACAAAAGTAATAAAGCTTGTAAAGTAAAAACTTGGAAATAGGATTATTAACATAAAGTAAAAGGGGTGATGCCTTGCTCTGGGTGAGCTTTGCACTTTGCAAGAGTATTATCTTGCCTTGGTTGGGGAATTGGTCAAAGTGGTCTTCTTCTCCTTGGAAGTAGACCACCTCCTCCTCTTGATACTCCTTGGTACTAGCGTCTAAAATACGAATACGGGGTATACAATCATCATACCAAACTTATTTGCTAAACTAAGCCCACACATGATTCACACAACTTAAGCTAGCATCACACATTACTATTAGGTTGGTGAATGTGTTTTTCTTATTTAAGAAAAATAATGTCCTCTCATACTAATTAAGGTGTTACTTTTAAATCCTTAGAGAAATAATTATTACAATTTAATTTCCTTCATGAAGGATATATGACCTAGGTTGACCAAAGTCAACCTCTTCATACTCATCATTTAAGAAAATGATTTAAATGGGGTAAAGCACCCCATACAATTTAATCCTAACATGGTAATGATTTAATATCATCCAGCAAATCATATGAGAACCTATAGACCAGGGTCTCCATCTCAATTTGAGATGTTCATGACAAGATTTAAATGAGAGAAAAACTCCCATGTGATTTACAAATAGTTTTGGACAATATCATTGACTAGAAATAGTCATATAGCCCTTTAATTAAACTAGGCCATGATCATTCAAAGTAAGCACGGCATATTTTTGCAGAAACAATTGGTGCAAGTGAAATGTGATTTATAGGAGTTGGAATCAACTCAAAAGCATTTTTGGTTGATTTTTAATAATTATTCTAAATCACAAAAGTCCCTGCATTGTTTATTTTTCTACTTTAATTCTATAAGAGATCTAGGGTTCAAACCAGTGGAATTGTGTAGAGAAAACTCTAAGCTTTCCAAATATATAAAATTTGTAAAATTTGGCCAAGTAGATTTGTCCCTATTAAATTTTGAAGTTGACATCAGATTGCAATAATTATCTAATCTGAAATTTTGAATTCAAAAAGCTGGGCTGGCGGGAAACAAGGTGGGCTGCACAGCGGGAGAGAGAGATGGGCCGGCCCAGTATCGCTACGGGCTGCCCGACAGTGGCCCCCGCTTGTCAGCGGGTGCTAACACGCGAAGCGGTACGCAGCGCTGCGGCCGTCGGATTAAAAGGGGGATCGACGGTCCAGAGGTCATCCTCGTCGAGGACGAGCTCCGGCGGGAGCAAACCCTACCAGCGGCCAGGAGGGTCCAGGGAGGGGCCTTACCGTGGTCCAGCGGGGTCAGCGAGGCGGGCGATCGGCGTTGGAGACGACGGCGGTGCAGACGGTGGTCGCAGCAGCTCCAATGGTGGCCGCAATCGATGGCGAGGTCGCAGGTGTACTAGCGGAGCTCCGGCAAGCAATTCGTGGGCTATGGCTCAAATTGGTGGGCGGCGCTGCTCGAGGAGAGATTGTGAGGTGAGGGAGGAAGATTGGCGTGCTCAAATCGATCGGAGGACGCCTCTATTTATAGAGCGAGGGGGTGGCCGTGGCGCTCGGGGCAGGTCGTCGACGTCGTCGGCGTTCCAGGGCGTGTTCCTGGTGTCACGGTGAGCACGACGCGCATCCAGGCGAGGTCAGTGGTGGAGTGGTCTGATACGTCTCCAACGTATCGATAATTTCTTGTGTTCCATGCCACATTATTGATGTTATCTACATGTTATATGCACACTTTATGTCATATTCGTGCATTTTCTGGAACTAACCTATTAACAAGATGCCGAAGTGCCGGTTCTCGTTTCCTGCTGTTTTTGGTTTCAGAAATCCTAGTAACGAAATATTCTCGGAATCGGACGAAATCAACGCCAAGGATCTTAGAATCCCCGGAAGCATCCGAACACACCGGAGAGGTCGAGGGGGGCCACAGCCCACCAAACCATAGGCCGGCGCGGCCGGAGGGGGCCGCGCCGCCCTATGGTGTGGCCCCCTGTCGACCCTCCTACGCCGCCTCTTCGCCTATATAAAGCCCCCGGATCGAAAACCCCGATGCGAAGAACCACGATACGGAAAACCTTCCGCAGCCGCCGCCATCGCGAAGCCAAGATCCGGGGGACAGGAGTCTCCGTTCCGGCACCCGCCGGAGCGGGGAAGTGCCCCGGAAGGCTTCTCCATCGACACCGCTGCCATCTCCACCGCCATCTTCATCACCGCTGCTGCTCCCATGAGAAGGGAGTAGTTCTCCATCGAGGCTCGGGGCTGTACCGGTAGCTATGTGGTTCATCTCTCTCCTATGTGCTTCAATACAATAATCTCATGAGCTGCCTTACATGATTGAGATTCATATGATGATGCTTGTAATCTAGATGTCATTATGCTAGTCAAGTGAGTTTTACTTATGTGATCTCCGGAGACTCCTTGTCCCACGTGTGTAAAGGTGACAGTATGTGCACCGTGTGGGTCTCTTAGGCCATATTTCACAGAATACTTATTCACTGTTGAATGGCGTAGTGAAGTGCTTATTTATATCTCTTTAAGATTGCAACATGTTTTGTATCACAATTTATCTATGTGCTACTCTAGTGATTTGTTATTAAAGTAGTTTATTCCTCCTGCATGTGTGCAAAGGTGACAGTGCGTGCACCGTGTTAGTACTTGGTTTATGCTATGATCATGATCTCTTGTAGATTGCGAAGTTAACTATTGCTATGATAATATTGATGTGATCTATTCCTCCTACATATGCATGAAGGTGACAAGTGTGCATGCTATGCTAGTACTTGGTTTAGTCTCGTTGATCTATCTTACACTAAAGGTTACTAAAATATGAGCATTATTGTGGAGCTTGTTAACTCCGGCATTGAGGGTTCGTGTAATCCTACGCAATGTGTTCATCATCCAACAAAAGTGTAGAGTATGCATTTATCTATTCTGTTATGTGATCAATGTTGAGAGTGTCCACTAGTGAAAGTGTAATCCCTAGGCCTTGTTCATAAATACTGCTATCGCTGCTTGTTTACTGTTTTACTGCGTTACTACTACTGCGTTACTACCGTTATGCTACATCGCTTGTTTACTATCCCGGGCAAAGCACTTTTCCGGTGTCGTTGCCGTTGCTACTACTTATTCATACCACCTGTATTTCACTATCTCTTCGCCGAACTAGTGCACCTATTAGGTGTGTTGGGGACACAAGAGACTTCTTGCTTTGTGGTTGCAGGGTTGCATGAGAGGGATATCTTTGACCTCTTCCTCCCTGAGTTCGATAAACTTTGGGTATCCACTTAAGGGAAACTTGCTGCTGTTCTACAAACCTCTGCTCTTGGAGGCCCAACACTGTCTACAAGAATAGAAGCTCCCATAGACATCAAGCACTTTTCTGGCGCCGTTGCCGGGGAGGAAAGGTAAAAGGCACTCATACTCTGGTCTCAGGTATAAGTACTTTTCTGGCGCCGTTGTGTGTGTGCTCGAAGCTATTTCCTTTAGATCCTGCAATTGCATCTTTTTGTTTCTTGTTTACACTAGTTTGGCATAATGTACAAGAGCGAGCTTCTTATTCTATTTCCTGATTTAAAACATGGATTGTTTGATGCGAAAATTAAAAAACCTATGAAATCTTATTTGCATGCTGGTAGTAATATTAGTATGAACGCTTTGAACACCATTGTTGATAATGATATAGAAAGTTCTAAGCTTGGGGAAGCTGGTTTTCATGATCTTTTTAGTCCCCCAAGCATTGAGGAGAAAATTTCCTTTGATTATACTATGCCTCCTACACTTGATGAGAATAATAATGATAGCTACTTTGTTGAATTTGCTCCCACTACAACTAATAAAATTGATTATGCCTATGTGGAGAGTAATAATTTTATGCATGAGACTCATGATAAGAATGCTTTATGTGATAGTTATATTGTTGAGTTTGCTCATGATGCTACTGAAAGTTATTATGAGAGAGGAAAATATGGTTGTAGAAATTTTCATGTTACTAAAACACCTCTCTATGTGCTGAAATTTTTGAAGCTACACTTGTTTTATCTTCCTATGCTTGTTACTTTGCTCCTCATGAACTTGTTTATTTACAAGATTCCTATGCATAGGAAGCATGTTAGACTTAAATGTGTTTTGAATTTGCCTCTTGATGCTCTCTTTTGCTTCAAATACTATTTCTTGCGAGTGCATCATTAAAACTGCTTGAGCCCATCTTAACGGCTATAAAGAAAGAACTTCTTGGGAGATAACCCATGTGTTATTTTGCTACAGTACTTTGTTTTATATTTGTGTCTTGGAAGTTGTTTACTACTGTAGCAACCTCTCCTTATCTTAGTTTTGAGTTTTGTTGTGCCAAGTAAAGTCTTTGATAGTAAAGTAAGTACTAGATTTGGATTACTGCGCAATTCCAGATTTCTTTGCTGTCACGAATCTGGGTCTACCTCCCTGTAGGAAGTTCAGAAAATTAAGCCAATTTACGTGCATGATCCTCAGATATGTACGCAACTTTCATTCAATTTGAGCATTTTCGTTTGAGCAAGTCTGGTGGCCTAATAAAATCCATCTTTACGGACTGTTCTGTTTTGACAGATTCTGTCTTTTATTTCGCATTGCCTCTTTTGCTATGTTGGATGAATTTCTTTGATCCATTAATGTCCAGTAGCTTTATGCAATGTCCAGAAGTGTTAAGAATGATTGTGTCACCTCTGAACATGTTAATTTTTATTGTCCACTAACCCTCTAATGAGTTGTTTCGAGTTTGGTGTGGAGGAAGTTTTCAAGGGTCAAGAGAGGAGTATGATGCAATATGATCAAGGAGAGTGAAAGCTCTAAGCTTGGGGATGCCCCGGTGGTTCACCCCTGCATATATTAAGAAGACTCAAGCGTCTAAGCTTGGGGATGCCCAAGGCATCCCCTTCTTCATCGACAACATTATCAGGTTCCTCCCTTGAAACTATATTTTTATTCGGTCACATCTTATGTGCTTTACTTGGAGCGTCTGTTTGTTTGTTTCTATTTTTGTTTGTGTTTGAATAAATTGGATTACATCATGCTTGTGTGGGAGAGAGACACGCTCCGCTGGTTCATATGAACACATGTGTTCTTAGCTCATAATATTCATGGCGAAGTTTCCTCTTCGTTAAATTGTTATATGGTTGGAATTGGAAAATGATACATGTAGTAATTGCTATAATGTCTTGGATAATGTGATACTTGGCAATTGTTGTGCTCATGTTTAAGCTCTTGCATCATATACTTTGCACCTATTAGTGAAGAATACATAGAGCATGCTAAAATTTGGTTTGCATAATTGGTCTCTCTAAAGTCTAGATAATTTCTAGTATTGAGTTTTGAACAACAAGGAAGACGGTGTAGAGTCTTATAATGTTTTCAATATGTCTTTTATGTGAGTTTTGCTGCACCAGTTCATCCTTGTGTTTGTTTCAAATAAGCCTTGCTAGCCTAAACCTTGTATCGAGAGGGAATACTTCTCATGCATCCAAATCCTTGAGCCAAACAACACTATGCCATTTGTGTCCACCATACCTACCTACTACATGGTATTTCCTGCCATTCCAAAGTAAATTGCTTGAGTGCTACCTTTAAACAATTCAAAATTTATCATCTCTGATTTGTGTCAATGTTTTATAGCTCATGAGGAAGTATGTGGTGTTTATCTTTCAATCTTGTTGGGCAACTTTCACCAATGGACTAGTGGCTTCATCCGCTTATCCAATAATTTTGCAAAAAGAGTCGGCAATGGGATTCCCAAATCCCAAATTAATTAACAAAAATAGACACTCCTCCATGGTATGTGATTGTTGGACGGCACCCGAAGGATTCGGTTAGCCATGGCTTGTGTAAGCAAAGGTTGGGAGGAGTGTCATCATAATAAAACTAAAATAAAAAGGCACTCCTTCATGGTATGAGATTGTTGGCAGGCACCCGAGGGTCCGGTTAGCCATGGTTTGTGAAAGAAAGGTTGGAAGGAGTGCCATCCAAAAATAAAATAAAATGGGAGCCGCTCTTTGAAGGTTTGTCTGGCAAGGGGGTTAGAGTACCCGCTACCATTCGTTGACAACAACATACACCTCTCAAAACTTTATTTTTATGCTCTCTTTATGTTTTCAAAATCAAAGCTCTAGCACAAATATAGCAATCGATGCTTTTCCTCTATGGAGGACCATTCTTTTACTTTCATTGTTGAGTCAGTTCACCTATTTCTCTCCATCTCAAGAAGCAAACACTTGTGTGAACTGTGCATTGATTCCTACATATTTGCATATTGCATTTGTTATATTGCTTTGCATTGACAATTATCCATGAGATATACATGTTATAAGTTGAAAGCAACCAGCTGAAACTTCATCTTCCTTTGTGTTGCTTCAATACCTTTACTTTGAATTATTACTTTATGAGTTAACTCTTATGCAAGACTTATTGATGCTTGTCTTGTAGTGCTATTCATGAAAAGTCTTTGCTTTATGATTCAGTTGTTTACTCATGTCATACACATTGTTTTGATCGCTGCATTCACTACATATGCTTTACAAATAGTATGATCAAGATTATGATGGCATGTCACTCCGAAATTATCTTTGTTATCGTTTTACCTGCTCGGGACGAGCGGAACTAAGCTTAGGGATGCCGATACGTCTCCAACGTATCGATAATTTCTTGTGTTCCATGCCACATTATTGATGTTATCTACATGTTATATGCACACTTTATGTCATATTCGTGCATTTTCTGGAACTAACCTATTAACAAGATGCCGAAGTGCCAGTTCCTGTTTTCTGCTGTTTTTGGTTTCAGAAATCCTAGTAACGAAATATTCTCGGAATCGGACGAAATCAACGCCAAGGATCTTAGAATCCCCGGAAGCATCCAGAACACACCAGAGAGGTCAGAGGGGGGCCACAGGCCCACCAAACCATAGGCTGGCGCGGCCGAGAGGGGGGCCGCGCCGCCCTATGGTGTGGCCCCCCGTCGGCCCTCTCCGCGCCGCCTCTTCGCCTATATAAAGCCCCCGGATCGAAAACCCTGATGCGAAGAACCACGATACGGAAAACCTTCCAGAGCCGCCGCCATCGCGAAGCCAAGATCTGGGGGACAGGAGTCTCTGTTCCGGCACCCTGCCGGAGCGGGAAGTGCCCCCGGAAGGCTTCTCCATCGACACCGCTGCCATCTCCACCGCCATCTTCATCACCGCTGCTGCTCCCATGAGAAGGGAGTAGTTCTCCATCGAGGCTCGGGGCTGTACCGGTAGCTATGTGGTTCATCTCTCTCCTATGTGCTTCAATACAATAATCTCATGAGCTGCCTTACATGATTGAGATTCATATGATGATGCTTGTAATCTAGATGTCATTATGCTAGTCAAGTGAGTTTTACTTATGTGATCTTCGGAGACTCCTTGTCCCACGTGTGTAAAGGTGACAGTGTGTGCACCGTGTGGGTCTCTTAGGCCATATTTCACAGAATACTTATTCACTGTTGAATGGCGTAGTGAAGTGCTTATTTATATCTCTTTAAGATTGCAACATGTTTTGTATCACAATTTATCTATGTGCTACTCTAGTGATTTGTTATTAAAGTAGTTTATTCCTCCTGCATGTGTGCAAAGGTGACAGTGCGTGCACCGTGTTAGTACTTGGTTTATGCTATGATCATGATCTCTTGTAGATTGCGAAGTTAACTATTGCTATGATAATATTGATGTGATCTATTCCTCCTACATATGCATGAAGGTGACGAGTGTGCATGCTATGCTAGTACTTGGTTTAGTCTGTTGATCTATCTTACACTAAAGGTTACTAAAATATGAGCATTATTGTGGAGCTTGTTAACTCCGGCATTGAGGGTTCGTGTAATCCTACGCAATGTGTTCATCATCCAACAAAAGTGTAGAGTATGCATTTATCTATTCCGTTATGTGATCAATGTTGAGAGTGTCCACTAGTGAAAGTGTAATCCCTAGGCCTTGTTCCTAAATACTGCTATCGCTTGCTTGTTTACTTGTTTTCTTTGCGTTACTACTACTGCGTTACTACTGCTGCGTTACTACTGCTTGTTTACTATCCTGGGCAAAGCACTTTTCTGGTGTCGTTGCCGTTGCTACTACTTATTCATACCACCTGTATTTCACTATCTCTTCGCCGAACTAGTGCACCTATTAGGTGTGTTGGGGACACAAGAGACTTCTTGCTTTGTGGTTGCAGGGTTGCATGAGAGGGATATCTTTGACCTCTTCCTCCCTGAGTTCGATAAACCTTGGGTATCCACTTAAGGGAAACTTGCTGCTGTTCTACAAACCTCTGCTCTTGGAGGCCCAACACTGTCTACAAGAATAGAAGCTCCCGTAGACATCATGGTCGCGTCGTCGTCCTCGCATCCTTGCAGTACGGTGGCGGACGGTCGTTGACGATGGCGTCGTCTACAGCAGGTTCGCGGTCAGATGGAGTTGTCTGGGAGGTAGAGGGTACCGTGGTGAGGCGACTGGTGCATGGGGAGAGCGAGGGGAGGCGTGAGGCGACGGGGCACGGCGGCGTCCTGTCGCGCTCCGGGGCGTCACCGTGCGCGTCCTGGCGAGTCACTGGACGTGTCTGGACGCGTTGGTACTGGCCAGTGTCGACGTCTTCTCGGTCAACGGCGTGCACGAGCGGATGAGGGGAGTGAGAGGGAGTGGTGTGACATGGTGGAGCAGGTTGGAGTGGAGAGGTGAGGGCGATGGCACGAGCTGGCCATGCCATGCCACGGCATGGTCATGCTCTCGTCGATTTGGTCAAGTGGAGGGGCTGACAAGAGGTGGTACTGGTGATGCAAGGTAGAGAGAGTCTCCAGAACATCAGAGGAGGGCCAGGGTTGGACCAAGTCTCCTCCAAAACTCAGCATGGGCACAATTATATACCCTGCCTAACAAGTGTTTGATGAAATGCCCGAAAGAAATTAATTTTTGAATTTTGCAAAGCTTTTTGGTGGGTTGTAATCATATATTAAGAGGAGTAGAATGGAGGTGGTGGTGATCAAAATGGTGTAGATTTGCAAAATCACATAATGCATATGATCTTGAATTTGTTTCAAAGTCTCCACTTGGCTTGCTTCTCATTTGAAAATGAGACATAGTTTGGGGTGATGGCTTTGGGCAAAGTTGTTCTCCTTGATGGTGTCTTGGATGAGGTGCAAAGAGTTGGCAAAGTGTAGAAAGGAAATCTCAAAAACCAGGGGCTCAAAGTGGGTATCAGGCTAAAAATGTCACATGTGACCATAAATGCATGTGAGCTCAATTTCGTTTCAAAATTGATTTGATTTGAGTTTCTTTGATTCAAAAGGGTGTGTTATTGATATATAAGTGTTTTAAAAACAAAGGCACAAGCAAAGGTGGCCTTGGTTAAAGATTTGAAAAGTGGGCCAAGTGTATGTGAGTGAAAATGGAATTTTCTCACTATTTCATTTCTCTCCATTTGGTTCGATTTTTCTTGACTTAAAAGTGATTCTTATTAGTTTAGGAACATTTCCAAACCATTGAAACCATTCCAAAAGGTCTAGCTCAAAGATTTGCAAAAATGGCCATAACACATAAGAGGTGAATCCCAATTTTTCTTATTTTCCTCTTTTGTTTAACTTGCTTTACTTGGGCACGGGTTAGGGTCCATTTAGGGTGAGATTAGGTTTAGAGATGGTTTCACACCATTTGGGTAAGATATAAGGCATAGGTCAAGGTTTGGGTAAAATGGCTATGTGCCACATATGCATCTATGCATATGTTGCATTTGATTTTTAATTTGATTGTTCTTGGCCCATTTGATGTTGTTGAGTGTTGAAATGGTATAGATGAGTGATCCAACCATTCACATCAAGTCCTAGGGTCAAGATCCTCAAATTCACAAATTTGCATTTTACTCTCATATGCCTCTATGGCATTTTTAGTTTCTTTTTATTTTCTTTTGTTTCAACTTGGATTGGGTTTGAGAAGTACTAGATAGGGTTTATGAAGGTTTTCCAATCTTCTAAATAAAGTGGAAAGGCCTAGGGTAATGTTTTACAAAAATAGCCATAGGCACATACGCCTTTTTCTTATTTAAATTCTTTTTATTTTATTTTAACTTGGATGGTAAAAAGGGATGTGAGGTTTAGGGTTTAAGAGTATTTCAAATACTAATTAAACAAGCAATCATGGCAATAGCACAAGGATTAAACAAGATCTCTATGTATCAACTTAATTTAATAAAAGTTTTTGTTGGTTCCAAAAATTTGGAACTAGGGAAATTCATTTTGTTTGTTTTGTAATTTTTGGGATGTTACACGCTGCCTCCGGCGACGTCACGCTCCTACTCAAGCTAGCTGGTGGCGGCTCGCTGGACTCCGTCATGGCCCGACGCGGGGGGCGTTCCTAGAGGCGACCCTCACAGACGTGGCGGCGCAGGAGTTGTCCGGCCTCGCGTACCTCCACGCCCGACGCGTCCTCCACCGCGACGTCAATCCGGCCAACCTTCCAGTCGGCATGCCTGCGAGGTCAAGATCGTTGACTTTCGAATCGCCAAGCTGCTCACCCGGGTTGGCGACGAGTACGAGGGCACGCCGGCATACATCAATACATGAGCCCCGGGCGGTTCGAGTGATTTGGAGCGCCGCCACAACACCGACCCATGCGCTGTCAACGTGCGGGGTCTGGGGGTGACCATCGTGGAGCTTCTCATGGGGCACTACCCGCTGCTCCGCGCTGCAGGCATAAGCCGACCTGGGCGGCG
>NC_061511.1:102559998-102611276 GCF_022539505.1 Lolium rigidum
AAAGCACGCAGCCACACTCATCGATGACTTGCGAGAGACCTTTGACAATACTGGACGAGATACAAAATTAAGCTAAATCCTAAGAAGTGTTTCTTTGGAGTACCAGGAGGGCAAGTACTCGGATACTTCATATCAGCCAGAGGAATCGAGGCCAATCCATTGAAGATCAAAGCTATTCTCGACATGGAGCCGCCAAAGAACCTGCACCAAGTGCAGCAGTGGCGAGCCGATTAGCGGCGCTTAGCGGGTTTATCGCGAAGCTAGGAGAGAAAGCTTTGCCCTTCTACAACTTGATGAAAAAGTCGAGAAAAGTTCGAGTGGACAAAGGAAGCACAAGACTCCTTTGACAACTGAAGAAAATCCTATCGACCTCTCCGGTGCTCGTGACTCCGCGCGAAAAGGAGACACTTGCTGATGTACATAGCCGCTACGGCTCAAGTCTTCAGTAGCGTTTTGGTTGTCGAGCGAGAAGAAGCAGGGAGAGTTCATGGTGTGCAGAGGCCTGTTTATTACCTCAGCGAAGTACTTACCCCCGCAAGACAGAGGTAGCCTCATCACCAGAAGTTGGCATATGCGATATGGAGGTCGGCTCGCAAGCTGAGGCACTACTTCACGGAGCACCCGATCAAAGTTGTGAGCGAAGCTCCCCTGAAGAGCATAATGACCAATCCGGAAGCCACAGGTCGAGTGTCTCAATGGGCCATCGAGTTAGCGCCACACGACATAACTTACGTCAACCGAACGGCGGTAAAATCCCAAATCCTCCCAGATTTTGTGGCTGATTGGATCCAATCACAGACACCAGCAACACCCGACATGTCGGGGTCATGGGTAATGTACTTTGATGGGTCAAAACGAAGCACGAGGAGCGAGGGCGAGGAGTGGTGCTGATATCACCACGGGGAGATAAAATGAAGTATATACTGCGTATGAATTTCTCCCTACCGACAAACAACGAAGCGGAATACGAAGCGCTGCTGCACGGAATGAAAATGGCGAAGGCGTGTGGCGCTACGCGCCTAGAAATCTACGGAGATTCGAACTTGGTGGTCCAGCGAGTCAATGAACTTGTGCGATGCGATCGGCGACAACATGGTTGCTTATCGGCAGTTGTATCAGAACATGGAGGCTAAATTCGAAGGATGCGAGCTTAAGCACATCGGCGAGCCGGTAACGAGGAAGCCGACACTTTGGCGAACATCGGGTCCACATGCTCCCCCATTCCGGATGGAGTTTTTACGAAGTGATCACTCAAAGATCAATTAAAGAAAAACCGTACGCAAAACCATCGGGTGAAGAAGCTGGAAAAAAGCTCATTACAAAAACCTTCGGCTGAAGAATCTCCAGTCCTTTCTTCGAGCAAGTCCTCCTCCTCGAGCCTCTATGGACCAAACCATTTTTAGCGTACCTGTCAAAACAAGAGCTGCCAGAAGACTCTGTGGAAGCTAAGCGAGTCGTTAGACGATCAAAGGCCTTTACGGTAATAAATGGTGAGCTTTACAAGCGCGGCATCTCGGGGATCTTCCGGAGGTGCATCGCCATTGACGATGGAAAAGCAGCATTGCGCGAAATACATGAAGGAACCTGCGGGCATCATGCGGGAAGCGAGCCCTCGTGGCGAAAGCCTTTAGGGCGAGGATTTTGCGGCCAGCGGCGGCATCGGATGCAAGGGATCTAGTCATGAAGTGCGATGCGTGCCAACGTTTCTCGTCGAAACCGCACGCTCTGCAACGGATTTAATGACGATACCTTTGGCATGGCCGTTCGCTCGGTGGGGACTTGATCAAGTTGGACCACTTGCCAAGATCATCACCGGAGGACACACGTACTTACTGGTGGCAGTCGACAAATTCACTAAGTGGATCGAGGCAGTACCAGTGCGAAATCAAAAGGCTGAAACGGCGGTTCAATTCTTCAAAGGAATAACATGTCGATTTGGTATGCCCCACAGCATCGTCACAGACAACGGTTCCAATTTCGATTCCGAGGAATTCAGGAAATTTTGTGACGATGGGGGAATCAAATTGAAGTTCGCATCGATCTCTCACCCACGGACCAATGGCCAAGTGGAAAGGATCAATGGTTTCATAGGGGATGGTTTAAAGAAACGCCTTAAAGGTGCGGCCGGAGCACTGGGTTGAAGAATTACCATACTGTGCTATGGAGTTTGCGTACCACCCCCAACGGGTCAACTCAATACACTCCGTTCTTCCTGGTGTACGGAGCCGAAGCGATCCTGCCCGGCCGACGTTCGATTTGAAGCACCTCGAGTAACGAGCGTACACGAGTCCTCCTCCAATATCGCGTTACAAGATGCTTGTCGATCTCCTTGACGAAGCACGAGATATTGCCTTGGCAAGAACAACGGTCTACCGGCAAGCAGCGAGAAATTATCACAACCGACGAATACGCGATCGAAGTTTCGGTGTTGGAGATATGGTACTTCGGTTGAAACAAAAAAGACCCTTGAAGCTAGAATCCCCATGGGAAGGACCATACATCGTCACGAAGTGATACCGGGAGGAGCCTATCGGCTCAAGAATCCGAGAATCGGGAAAAGACGTCGAGAATCCATGGAACATCGCGCAATTGCGACGGTTTTATACATAGGATACGATTGTTCTTTTTTTCAACGGCCCATAAGGTTGTTTTGCATTATGAATAAAGATCTAATCAGATTTACTATTACCCTTTTTTCTTGCTTCAGGCTTTGGCACCCGAACGAAACGTTCGGAACCGCTTCCATCGGCTCTTACTCCCATCGGGAGCGTTGGCCTAATTCCCATCGGGAGCATTGGCCTAACTCCCATCGGGAGCGTTGGCCTAGAAAAACGTGTTTACACGATGACATTAATTAAATACTCTCAGCGAGAGCTAAGATTAATGGCATACAAAAAACAACCAATCCAAGCCTCGAAAGTACGCGAGTGCTTGCGGTCGATGGTTACATTAAAATAAGGCTCAAACGGGTGCACCGTGTGACGAGCCGAACTTTCGCATAAATTACATATCGACTTCGCAATAACATTGCATAAAATATAACGAAGTCGTCGAGTAAGCAGGTTGAACTGATCACTCAGCCGCACTCGACAATAAAGTATCAATCAAATAAACATAAGCGTACGGCGATACGCGACAAACGAGTCTTATGCGAAATACAAGACTATTACTTTCATAATCGGGATCCCCGGTCCCAATGGGCCTTCGAGTTCCTTTTCCGGACATGACTCCATCCGAGAAACAATGGTGTGAGCAGGACCTCCGGCGGCATCATAGTGCGGCCTAAATCCCTTTCGGTGTTTGCCACGGCTCTTAAGTCTAAAGAAGGATGGCATGCCAATATTGAAGCAAAAGCAAGCTCGGCACCGGCTAGAAGCTCTTTCCGCACCAACGGACGAATCCTTTACGGAGATTTGAATCGGGTGAACAAGCCGGACAAAGTATCGGGTGCACGATCCGGAGGAAACAAGGTGTGCCAAACCATCGTAAGAAGGGCATAGTATTTGTCAAAGTAATAGTGTGCCTTCATCACCCGGTACTTGAACTTCGCCATGATGACGGCCTTCGGACGATGCAGCCATAGACCATGTGTTGGGTGTGCAACGTCGGTCATCGCCTCAACCTCGTCATGAATTTTTCTGTCCTCTTCAGCTGCATCCGAAGCCACGACTGAAAAAGGAACGAATGTGAGAACATTCAAGCTATACCTAGAATCAGAAGGCGAGACTAACACTCACGGTTCAAACTTTCGGTAGCAACATGAAGACCATCAAGAGCGTATTGTTCAATGGCGGTCGCTATTTCTCCCTTCTTCTTCACCAAGGCAGCCATCGCACGAAGGGAAGTAATATCTTTATTTAAACTAGACACCTGGTCACGTAAGCGACGAACAAGGCCTGATTCATCATTACCGAAGGATTCGGAAAGAGCTCGGCACGGGAGGAAGATGAGGGAATCTGCAACACGTCCTCACTTCAGACCAAGCATTAATATAAAAAAAAGAAACTCCCATCGGGAGCATTGAGTGCACATCATACAGGCAAAAGGATGTTTGGCGACAAAGCCGAATTTAAAAAAAAAGAAGAATTACGAAAGTATCATGTACAACAACAGTTCAAGGATTAGCCGACGTTGAACCAGGGGCTGACTCAGGAGCAGGTTCGGCTTGTGCTTCAGCCACCAACTTCAGAAGCCGGTTAGCGCAAGTTATTGCCGATCTCTTGAAAGGCTCAAGGTCGACTAGATGATTTTCATCATCAACGAGGCAGCGCTTTAGAGAACTCTTCCAATTCCGACCCCATCCCGTGGCCCATAAGCAAGCTGGAAAGTAAGAGCTGCGCCAATTGAGCGGCTGCGACGTTTCGGTACCTCTATAGGTTCGGAGGGATCAACAAGGAAGGCTTCAGCCATCTCATCAAGAGTCTTGTCCAACTTCGCCTTAGGGAAGATCATCGAATATAACTTCGACGGCGCTCCCTTGGACTTCGCAATAATGCGAGGATCCGGACATTCGACTCAGCGGCAAGTGACAAGGCGTCGGCCGTAGAATCTTCCCGAAGCTGGTGGCGTCGGTGACGAGTTAAGTTGGCGGCCTACGAAAAAGAGAGTATTAGTAATCAATGGAGAAAGCATCAAGAAAGGGACGGAGCACCGCAAGGATTTCTACCCAATAAATCCTTGATGGATTCACGGAGGACACCCTCCTTCTCATCAATCGCAGCCGCCGTTGCACGCCTGGCATCTTGGTCATCCTTCATTTGACGCTTCAGCCGATTCACTTCTTCCTTCAACAAGGCGTTCTCACTTTTGGCATCGGCAGCAAGCCGGTTGGCTTCGACCACTTGATCAGCCGAAGATTTGACAGCCTTCCAAAGTTGGGAGTTTTCGGCTTCAAGGCGAGTAAATTGTTCCGCAAAGTCCGCCACAGCATCGGCGTAGCATAAATTGGCTGCAGCCGGGAAAAAGTCAAGAGAGTCAGGTGATGGAAATTCAGCAAAGCTTGATAGATTAAAATACTTACGTGATCACGGCCGGCCGGCGGGGTGGGAGCATCATCGGAAGGAATAACTCTCGACATCGGGACCTTCTCTACACCCGTTCGGGATGGAGGTGTCGACTTGGCAGGAGAAGGGTTCGATTCCTTAGCCGATGCTATTCTTTCAGAGGCTAGTTTAGCCCTCTTTGCAAGAGGAACATCGTCATCATCATCGGTAGAGCTGTTCAAGTATGGCGAGCAGTTAGTATACAAGGTGGCAAGAAATAAAAGTAACAAAGAGTATAAATGCTCACAGGTCCAGATCATCTTCGTCCACGAAGAAACTTGTTGAACCCTTCTTAGCAGGAGGAGGCGAAGCAGCTTCGTCGGCATCATCATCTCCTTCCGAAGAACTTGATTCAGCCGAAGCAATAAGATCATCATGTACCTGCTTGCGACGTTTGCTCCTGAAGAAGGCGTCATCTTCAGCGGTTTCCTCCTCTCGGACATCGCTGTCCTCAAGGGCATGCTGAGCATCCTCGGTTCCCTCAGAATCGTCATCATCGTCTTCTAATACCACTCCACTCTCGGGTGAGGGAGGATAACATTGGGCGACAGCGGGGACCTGCGGAAGAATAGAAAACATGAAAGGCATAAAAAAAAAGGAAGGAGGTAGTAACAGTAAATGAAGAACGATAAGGTTACCTCGGACGGAAGATGCTTGAAATCATAAGGAGGGCGCGCCGATGTCAGGACAATGGTGTCCTTGGTGCTGAGGCATGTCAGGCGACGAACTTCGTTCTGGAGTTCACTTGCCGACAGGTCGGCGAGAGTTGACCCTTGACTTGTCGTTTTTGCCGGTGAAAAGCCACGGCTGGTGAGGGCGAGACATCGGCGGCTGCACTCGACGTTGTAGGAAAACTGAAACTACTTCGGTACCACACATCGTCATGCCTCCCGAATTCTTCAAAGTGACAATTTGCTTGAAAAGCTCGTCGGCTATCGCCTTTTCTTCGGGAGAAAGGGCGTTGTTCCAAGACTTCTTCTTGTGAGCCACCAAGACATCGTCAAAAGGAGGGAGATTTGAACGCCGCCCAGAAACAACGGGGTCCCGAAGGTAGAACCATTTGTTGCGCCAGCCCTGGACGGATTCCTTCATCGGATAGTCGAAGTAATCGACCTCCTTCCTGACAACAAAGCCGACGCCACCAACAACGGGGGGGGGGGGCATTGCTATCATTGTGACGCTTCACATAGAAAATCTTCCTCCAAAGGCCCCAGTGAGGCTCAATGCCGAGGAAAGCTTCACAAACAGTGACAAAAATGGAAAGGTGGAGGATGGAATTTGGGGTCAGCCGCCAGAGCTGAATCCCATAGAAGAAAAGAAGGGAGCGAAGGAACTCGTGCGCCGGAAGAGAGAGGCCACGGAACAGAAAAGCGACGAACATGACGGTGAAGCCCTTTGGGGGACTCGGGCGAGAAACCTGACCTGGGAGACGAACGCCATCCTCAGATGCGGAGATGAAGCCGAGGGCGCGGAGTTTGCTGATGTCACGGTTGGTAATGGCAGAAGCGCTCCAGTCGCGGCTAACTTTGGCCGCCTCCGATGTGCTGCCACTCTTCTTTTTGCCCATGGTGAACGAAGCTTTTGACGAGAAGGCGGAAGAGCAGGAGGCTTGAAGGAGAAGATGAGCAGTGAACGGGGTAAAAGGTAAAAAGAAAGGAGGCTCCCTATTTATCTCAAAAGAATTTGAGCACAGACGTGGCCATAACTCCACAAAGCATCGTGGGGAGAGGAGCAGATCCGATCGTACACGTGGCAAGAGTGGAACCGGCGGCCCATTATTCCCACGACGCGCGAAAAATGAGGAGACGCCTCGATCGCCGCGCGTGCACTAGTTAAGACCTAAAAGCTGCCCGCGCGAGAACTAGGGTGGGCCCGTCGGAGCCAAGTCCCATCAATTGGCCCACGGCGGTTACACGTCAAGTCAAATCCCGTCAGTTGGCCCACAACTATGACGTCATAATTTGAAAGCATTCGAAGGAAAAATGAAAAGTTGTCGGATGAAGGACTTGAGTCTACGCCCGGCTGCAGACATCCGCACCTAGACTCGGGGGCTACTCCCATCGGGAGCGCTGACGCGCACCCGATAAAATGAAGACTCGACAGAATGAACAGTCGAAGGAAGAAGGTTTGAGTCTGCATTTTTGCACTCCCGACTCGGGGACTCCATCGGACCGCGTGAGTGACTTGATCTCATGCTGTGTAGGGTAACGTTGTTTTGCCATCGGCGGTTAACCAAACAACAGTTGGGCACGTTACTCATTATCCTTTGCATAAAAAAAAATATCGGATGACCTATGAAGACCTGTGGAAAACATCGGCAGAGGAGAATATTCGAGTGGTACAACTTGAGTCTACGTACGGATTGCGAGCATCCGTACCTAGACTCGGGGGCTACTCCCATCGGGAGCGCTGACGCGCACCCGATAAAATGGAGACAGAGCGGATTCAAGATGAACAAGGACAATGAAGGAGAAGAACGTCAGGAGAAGACATGCTTTAGTCTCTACCCGAACTATCTTCGGCTAGACACTCGGGGGCTACTGATGTGGGCACTACCCTTCGGGTAACCCACATTACCCTATCCTGTATTGACTAATTGGAGGCCCATGAAGACACCTGAAGGCGAGATGGGCCACCGAGACTGGTGCACCGGAAGATTCCTTGACGGGCAAGACAAGGAAGCGATCGAACAAGGAAAGATCGGATCTAAAACTACTGTAAACCTAGTCGTACTCGGTGAGACCTCTTGAGACCTAGCCTCCTATATAAAGGCCAAGAGAGGGGCTGCCGAGGGACACAATAAATCTTAGCCATCTTAGCCAGAGAAAGCTTAGAGCTAGGGCACCTTAGCAATAGCCATCTCGACGAGATCTCAGCCGAACTATTCGGCACCTCATTGTAACCCATTATCATCATAATCAAGAACAGACAGGCAGGACGTAAGGGTTTTACCTCATCGAGGGCCCCGAACCTGGGTAAATCGCTCTCCCCGCTTGTCTGTGAACCGATGTCTCGTGTCAGCTTACAGGATTCCGTCAACCCTAAGCCCATATCGGAGGGCATTAGCGAGGAGTACCCTCGACATCCGGGGCCCCGGGCTATCATGCGTGAGAGAGAGGCCATGAGGGGCATCATCAACGAGTTCAACGAGCTACTGATGGCAAATTCGATACTGCCACCTCTACCTGATTAAATCAAACTCTCAAATGTACCGGTGCGGATGGCGTGCTGACCGGCGTTTGACATGTTGATGCAAATGCGCTTCATGTTTTTTCCTTTTTTTCGATGGCTCATCTTTGGTGAGACCCTTTGCGATCCGTGATTTTGTAAGACTGGATTTTTTTGTTCAATAAAAGCGGCCGTATGCATCATTGCGATGCAGCCATTTCGAAAAAAAATGTACTTCACGGATAGCTAAGCGAAATAGAAATCATGTGTGAGTATTCGAGGCGCACTAATATAAAATAATTAGTCGAGTGATTATTTCATATTCAAATGACGTCAATTATATATTTTGTTGAAATATATTTTTAGATGGGCTAGACTTTTATGAGTTTCTAGAATAGCTTATTTTATATGATCTATACTAATTTTCGTTAATATGGATGTATCTAGATAGATTATAGTTCTAGGTATACCTATATTAGCAAAAAGAGAGTATGACTTTCTGTTTGACACAAGTGAATTTTTTACATTCTATTTTATTAGCATATTGAGAGAAAAATTAGAGCCGTAGCAACGCATGGGCATTCAACTAGTGTATCTTAATTCTCGAGTAAGTTTAATCAAATTTAGGAGTATCCATGTCCACAAAATTCCCTTTGTATTTCAACAAAAGCATTTTTTACCGAACTATCGGATGAGCTTCGATTTTATCAATTCTCACCAAAAGCGGAGCAACGTTCTCACTAGATTCTCTCGAGTCTCCTCCGCTCACCGTGCGGTGCTCGGATCCCCAACGCTCACACTAGACCATTATTCCCTTCACTCCACTCTCTCCGCAATCTCATCCTCACTTCACTCCACTCGCCGGTCACTCCTCGACTCGCCGACGGCAATGGCGTCCCTCCGCGCCTTCCTCTTGCTCGCGGCCGTGCTGTGCGCGCTGGCGGCGTCATCAGTCTCTGCGACCCGCGATCTCCGCTCGCGCCGCACCCAATTCGTCGTGCGCGGCAACGTCTGGTGCGACACCTGCCGCGCCGGCTTCGAGACCCCGGCATCCACCTACATCGCCGGTACGTATGCTACATCCATTTCTTCCCTTCTCTCTCCCTCAGGATCCATTACGGGCGCATAGATTTCACGTGAGTATGTCTGTCTCGGGCCTTTCCCCATCGCTTCAGTGCCCCCTTTTATTATTTGCGCTTCTTTTTCTTCCTTAAAATGCGTTCTTAGTGGAATGTTGCTTGACTGGGTTAGCAGGTAGCAACTGCACGAAGAGTATAGTTATAAAAAATAGGTTTATCTTTTCGTTTTCCCTGCGACTGCGATCTGATTTAGTAGATGCCGATGTGTGATGCGCATGCATAGATGAAGCGGCTAGTGGTTGGTGCTTGGATGCGTTAGTTTTGGAATCCTGAGTATTAGTTGCGTTTCTTTGGGAAGTTTGTTATAGATCTTTGGGATCGCTTTGTGCACAAGCTAAAGCAGATAAGTTTGCCGTAGCATTACCTTTGGAGTACCAGTAAATCATAGCCATTAGATCTAAGATCATGGCGGCATGTGGATAATACTTGGACCATTGGACACGTCGACCATGGCAACTACACCACCAAGGTGCCAAGGTGGGGAATTTCAAGGCGGTTCGTCTGGCAATGTCCCTTTTGTGCTAACGTGGTTTCATTTGCGTGGCGCTGACCGCATCAAAGCCGTGACTTGAGCTGGGTGATCATTGCTTTGAGATTGTTGTCGGCAAGGTGCGGTGAAAATACAGGGCAACTTCTCACCAAGTCTCTGTTTCCAGGGTGGATGCCCTAGGTCTGACCTTGATTGGTTGTACTTGTACCTCGAAATGAAGGACCTCTAACCATTTCTTTTTGTTAAAGGCAATGTCTGTAGATTGCACGGACTTTCTCTTGGGTGAACACTCAAGATCTGACTTTGGTTTAGATAGGGCGACGGCGGCGCTTCTGCATTGTTCCTTTGGTGGACACGCCGCTCTTGGAGAACCTTTTATGAAGTCCGGGTGTTGCCAGGGGTGGTTGTTCTGGCTGTTGCGAGTCGCTTTTTTTCTCTTCACGGGGTAATTGGACCGTAGCATTTCCTTTGGAGTACCAGTAAATCATAGCCATTGGTTGTTCTGGCTTTTTTGCTGTGCATTCTTGAAATCTCGACTAGCTCTTCAAATTATGTTGGTGTGGATGCTAGGTCTAATTGGTATCTGTATGATATTAATATATTCCCTTTATCAAAAAATAAATCTAAGACCATGAGCAGTCAACATTAATTTAAGGATACCATGAAAGAACTAAATATGTTCACGATTCAGGAATCTACTTAGTTATCATTTACATTACAGATTTTGGACGTGTACCCTATTATTATGGACCAAGATACTATTCACGCATAGGTATTGTAGCTGTGGACGGCGCATGGATTCTGTAGTGCGGCAGCACCAGGCTTCATCTTAGGAGTTAACTAAATCCCACGATCTGCCCCTCTTAAGTTCAAGAGTTGTCCCATCACGTTAACAAAAACTAAAGAAATGATGTATGTCAGGATAATCAGAGCGCTGCAGACATATAGAGAGTTTATGTTACGTTGGGATAGAAGTTGTGATAAGACTTGTTCTTAGGCTCCATGACGGCCACATGCATATATGTTCTGGACTTTGTCATACACATGCTTTCACATCCATACATGATACATCATACGAGATGTACTTAGTAAACCATCAACGCTGTTGCTCTTGGATTGATGAATGTCTTCTGAAACTCGGTTCTGAACAGATTAGTTCTGGACTGCTGGTTCTCTAGTTTCACACCGAATGGAACACTGACATAGAACATCGTAACAGCACTTTGTTATACACTGATAGCATGAAATGAAATGAAATGATATTGAAATACAATGGAAAATTGAAATATGACTAGAGTAAAGGAAAGTAGAACACGAGAATGGTTTCCCACATATATCAGTATCACCATCATCATTTTGCCTAGGTCGTTTACAATTTAAACTGCCAACTGATCTTCCAATCTTCCATCTTTGCAATGTCTTGTACTTATCTCTTGCCACAGCACCTGCAGGCCTAATAAAGCTAGCTGCCTGTAGTCCCATGTATAGTCCCTTCTTTTTGTTTTCTCTCTGTTTTTGGTAGCCTTGCTACAACCCTGTATGCTCCCGCCTTCTCAGCGGTTTTCTCTAATATATAATGATGCACGCCTAGGCTTGTGTTCGAGAAAAAAAAATCTCTTGACATTTTGGTGGGCTAACTACATAATAGTATTTGTTAAGCATGTTTCTTCACAACTTAGCATGCTTCATGAGTTGTTGTATAGTCGCCGAGTCATTTTTCAAAAATCACGTCATCTCGCGACTATACAGCGACTTTCGTCGACTATACACTGAGTCGCAGTGTTGGCGACTCACTTTTGAGTCGCGACTCAAAAACCATGCAACTTAGGTTTGCAAACATGTTTTTTTGTCCTTGAAAACTGGGTCAGATGTTAAGTTCTGCCTGGGTATGGAAACATTGCCTATACAACCATCCATTAGTAGCAGGTGCTGTGTATGTTGTGCCAAGAGGGCAGAACTCCAGATTTAACATGACTATATGTCAAGCACCAAGGAAAGCAGGATTAGAAAGAAACATTGCTGATAGAACAGGCCCACTGTATCTCGAGCACAAAGTTGTTTATGACTTTTAGTTATACTGGTTGGTTTATGAATTTAGATCTTTATGTTTGACTGGTTGGTACAATCAACTGGAAAATGCTACAAACTAAAGCTGAAAGCTTAATAGTGATTAGTTTGCAGTTCTGACAATACATGGCTGAAAATTTGAGAAAGCTTAGAACTACTATTTCTTACGAAACTCGTATTAATTCAAACTTGTCGACCAAAAGCATATCAACTATTAATTAACCAGTATTTCATTTGTCTGCCAATTGTTACTGATGGCATTTCTTTCTCTCCATAGGAGCAAAGGTTAGAGTCGAGTGCAAATCAAAATTGACTGGGGCGAAGACATGCAGCTTCGAGGGTCACACTGACCACACTGGTACCTACAACATCCCCGTGGACGACGAGCATGAGCACGAGATCTGTGAGTCTGTCCTTGTCAGCAGCCCAGACATGGGGTGTGCCAAGATAGTTGATGGGCGGGAGAGGGCCCCTGTCTTCCTGAACAACAACAATGGTGTCACCTCCAACATTCGGTTGGCGAATGCTTTGGGTTTCCAGAAGGACATCCCTCTGGCTGCATGTGCACAAATCCTCAAGATGTACGAGGAAGTAGACGACCGTGTCTGAGAACTCTGAATTTGCGGTCACAGAGAAGGTAATATGTTACTAGGTGGAATCTGAAACATCTATTATGTACTACGAGGACCAAACGTATCGCTGCTTGCGTGCTTGATATTGTGTAGCTCAGTGCTTGAGTATGTATGTGGGATCCGCGGTTGAATCATGGGAGTTCACCATATCTAGTAAATTGACATTTGGTTCTTCTTAGCAAGCTAATGTTATGGACTTTGTTTGTGCTGAGAGTCTGAGACGGTTCAGGTTATGCAATGCTATTGGGCTGAGCAACATAGAGAAGTGGAGCGGCAAATAAGCTTGCTGGCCTGCATATTGTGCAGTTCTCTCTTTTGATACGAGGAAATCCGTTTGATTTACCTAGCAGAAATGAATAGCGTGAGACTGCAGTTCTGAATGGAGAACCCCAGTTTGGTCAGCAATTTGATGTGTATTTAAAGAATTTGAAGCTCAGTGCTGTCGCTTGCTGCTGACGCTGTACGCCATGCTATCTGGAGGAAAATGTTGACTCACTAAAATAGAAAATGTTGGCCTGTTAAAATACAACATGTATAACAAATGAGTGTCACATTGATGTGCATTTTAACGTTTGATGCGTGGCATAAAGAAAGTTCCAAATGAGCAACGAAATAATACGTGATAGGGGTGACACAGATTGAAGAGAAATTAGTCACCAACACGTGGAGGGGCAGAGGAAACCAAAGTTAACCCTAGATAGTTGGATCTTGACAGGCTGACAATGGAACAATCCATGTGCTGTAATAGTAGTACTCATAGTTTGTTATCCTTTTCTTGGTCTTTGACGTTTTGGTTTTTTTATATAACTGTTGGTTTCATATCTAGCTTATCTCAAACCGAGCGAAGTACTATGTGCAGATACTCAGGGTGCACCCGATGAACTACAGATATGTCAGCAGACAGACACACAAACAAAATATTTAAGAACTTCTGAAAGTAGAGAGGCACAGCTTATTGCATACAGAGCAAACCAAAGAAGGATATCAAGCACTTGCCGCAAATATAAACCTAGAGGAAAACACATGACTATCTTGCAAAAGAAGCACATTTCTAACAAACAGAATTGTACCGATCAATCAAGAATGCGGGCTGTTCAAACAACATGACAGAACAAAAAAAATGGAGACACAATACCTTTACAGCTCTTCCAGACTAAATGCAGCTCTATGAACTCAAATAGCAGTAGCACATAGCATGCAGTTACCACTGTCCTAAATTCAGGTCAGACTTGACAAAGTGCTAGTCACTCGAACTGCAGAAAGGAACGGAGCAATGTGATCCGTCGATAGTGCGAAAACTGACGGCGAGAATCGGTCAGTGGCAGTGGTCAAAGCAGAACTCCTTCCGGACACCACAAGTGCAGGTCACGCACACCACCACCACGGCACCTGTGCAGGCTACTGGCTCGGCGTGTGTGCGACCCTCTCTGGCTACGCTGGACACTTCCACCTCTCGATCCTGTACAGGTACAGATTTCATCAAGGGACAGAATACCAAAATGAAACCAGAGAAACAAGGAAACGAACAGCAATTTCAGTTAGCTGCAACTGTTGAAAACATGACCATTAACTGCAGGAAATACATGCAATTTTTTGCAGATACATCTGAACTGAACATGGAATCAAGAATTGTTGAGTTAATGTTGGAGTTGCATGTACAAAAATTGGCCTAGGATTAGCACTTATTCACATAGAGTGGATCATAGATTCAGATAACAGTAGGCTTAGTATTTGCTTGATCAGTCAAAAAGTCAAGAAATGATCAGGTTCAATTATTTGAAGGATGCAGAGGATACAACTACAGATTGGAGATCATAATCTTCAGATAGAGGTGTTCTGCCTCGGACAGCATCTAATCAATGATCGAGAAGCTAGGGCATGGTCAGGTTACATTGATCAGAATGTTCATGCCTGGAGAATTGCAGATACTCTAATCACAGTGTTTTTTTTTGAGGGAAATCACAGTGTTAATTACAGCTTTAAGATAATAAGCTTCAGATAACCGTGTGTTCTGCTCTAGAAGTATCTGATGATCGATCAAGAAGCCAAGAAATTATCAGGTTACACTAATATAAATGTGAAGGACACTTCCAGCTCTCGATCATGTACACATGCATACCAAAAATGCATGTGTACAGGTCAGGTTACATTGATCAAAATGTTCATGCCTGGAGAACTGAAGACATTCTAATCACAGTGTTAATTACAGCTTTAAGATAATAAGCTTCAGATAACTGTGTGTTCTGCTCTAGAAGTATCTGATGATCGATGAAGAAGCCAAGAAATTATCAGGTTACAGTAAATGCTAAGGACACTTCCAGCTGTCGACCCTGTAGACATGCATACCAAAAATATGTGAAGAACACTACAGTTTGGCTCTAAAAGTACCTACTCGGTGAGCACGAAGTGGTGCACGCACGCTGAGCAAGAAATGAAGTGGAAACATGAAAGCCTAAGGCTTGAATTACCTGCTTGCTCGCCTTCTCAGGGACGTAGGCGCTGCGGGATCTGGCCAGCGATCCGCAGGACGAAGTCGAGTGGGATTCCTCACTGGAGACCTTCCTGGCTTCCTGCGACTATCAAATTGGCACATCAGAGGCAACGGACAGAGGAATCAAGAATTGTAAGATGCAGAAAAACAGGGGACGGGGGTGAAGAACATGTATCAAGTACCTGCTTGCTCGCCTTCGCCGGCGAGGTGAAGAACTTGCAGCACGGCCTGGTCGACGAGTCGGACAGGATGGAGGAGCGAGAGGCCTCGCCGGTGACCAAGGCATTCGTCTTGACAACCTTCTGCGTCGGCTGAATGGCCTGCTGCGGCACGTCCCACTGCCGCAGGTTCCTGCGGGGCGCGCTCACGATGCCGTGCTGTCGCCGCGGCCTTTGCTTGCTGCTGCCGCCGCCGGGCTTGCGCACTGGCGGCGCCGAAGTCTGCGAGGCCGAGAAGACGAACGGAGGAGAACTTGTGTGGCCGATGGCCGGCCCCGGAGAAGGGAAGAACGCCAAGCCGCCGCTGTCGGTAGAGCCCGTACGCGCGTGTTTCGGGGAAAGCAAGGACGCCTCGGCGCGGCCGCTTTGGTATTCCCTGGGCGACAAGGACGGCTCAGAAGACAATGACGCGAAGCCGCCGCCGGCGGTGGAGCTCGCTGGCGTGAGCGGCTGCTCCGGTGAAGCGGTGAACATGAAACCACCGTTGGCAGTGGGCCCCGCCCCCTGCGTGGGCTTCTTCGGCGATGCCACGGGCGTGACCCCGCCCGTGGTGGGCGTTGTCGGGTGCCCCGAAGAAGCCATGAACGACAGAGTGCTGACATTGGAGCCCGTAGGAGACGGCGTCGTGAGCGTGTCCTCGAAGAAGGCGAAGATGTTGCCTCCGCCGCCGCCGCCGATCCACGGGCGCGCTGACGGGAATGAGAAGTCGCTTGCGGGGGACCCCCTGCGCGACAGCAACGGCGGCGCGGTGGTCGGGGACCGGCGCGGCGAGGGCGGCGGCGTGGGGGTGGGCGAGGAGTCGAAGGGGTGGAGCTCAAGCAGCATCTTCTTGCGCGGCGAAACGGCGGGGACGAGGCAGCGGCGCTTGCGCCCACCAGCGACGGCGGCGGGCGCGGAGAAGGCGACCGCTGAGTGCGGTGGATCGATGCGGAGCTCGGCGAGGTGGTACGGCAACGGCGAGAGGAAGAAGTCGCGGTGGAGGTGGGCCGTCGCCATCTCCATGGTCGGCGCTCCCGGGTTCTTGGGTTCTTGGAGTTGGGGTGGCGGTGGTTGTTTGTCTTGGAGGCGAGTTGGTTAGTTAGTTTGTTATGGCTGACTCCTGCTGGATGGATGGAGAAGAGAGAAGCGACTAATGATTAGCGTTGGCGTGACTTGTCTTGGGTTTATAAGGTGGAAAAAAATCGTGGGGAGATCGTCCCACCTCGTCTCGCAGTCGTTTGTTGTAGAGTATAGTCCAATACCATCAATGGCAAAACTTTATCGTTCGTTTCCTGAATCAATGTTCTTGCTCGTGGTGAAAGCTCCAAGCCTCCAACTAAGGACTGCCAGGCAAAATTTGAGAGAGAAAAAAAAAAGAGGAAAGGACTGTCAGGGAGAATAAACTACACGTGGTAAAAGGAGGGCATTTGTGCGATACGGATTTGGCAGACATGAGTGTAGATGCACCTTTTTAAAAAAAAAAATCAAAAATGCCATTTAAAAGTTTTGGTAAAAAAATAAAATAATTTTTGCATCTACATATTATCTTGATACTTACTCATGTCAATTCTCAAGTGAAAATAAGACCATATGTGTCAGGAACTGATCACCTTATTGGTTGGTGTCAGCAACTAATCGCCCTCGGGTGGCGGCGCCGCGCCACTCCGGGGAGTCCCTCCCTCCTCACCGGTCTCCGGCCCCCTCCAGCCCCTCTCTCCCCTCGCAGCCGCCGGAGGTGTCGCCGGGCAAAGCCCGCGTGAAATGGCGGCGGCGGGGGTTTCAGATGGTCGCGATCATGGGGGGTGCGAGCGGCGATCCTGATCTTTCTTGTGGTGGTGGTGGTGCGCGGCGTCAGCGGCCGGACGGCGAGGCGGCGACTGTGCTGGAGTGGCTAGATCTTGGCCCTTGGGCCTGGAGGCGGCCGACTGCTGCACCTTCTCCTCCGCGCGACGGGATGCTCTGTCCGCATCACATGGGAGCCGGGGCGGCGGCCCCCAGCATGGCGGTGGCGACCTTCTCTCCGGAGGTGGACGGCTGATGGCGTGTAAGACACACGTCCGTTGGGAACCCCAAGAGGAAGGTGTGATGCGTACAGCGAAAAGATTTTCCTCAGTAAGAAACCAAGGTTATCGAACCAGTAGGAGTCAAGGAACACGTGAAGGTTGTTGGTGGCGGAGTGTAGTGTGGCGCAACACCAGGGATTCCGGCGACAACGTGGAACCTGCACAACACAATCAAAGTACTTTGCCCCAACGTAACAGAGTGAGGTTGTCAATCTCACCGGCTTGCTGTAAACAAAGGATTAGATGTATAGTGTGGAAGATGATGTTTGTTTGCGAAGAATAGTAAAGAACGAGTTTGAAGTAGATTGTATTTCAGATGTAAAGAATGGACCGGGGTCCACAGTTCACTAGTGGTGTCTCTCCCATAAGATAAATAGCATGTTGGGTGAACAAATTACAGTTGGGCAATTGACAAATAAAGAAGGCATAACAATGCACATACATATATCACGATGAGTACTATGAGATTTAATCAGGGCATTACGACAAAGTACATAGACCGCTATCCAAGCATGCATCTATGCCTAAAAAGTCCACCTTCGAGTTATCATCCGAACCCCTTCCAGTATTAAGTTGCAAACAACGGACAATTGCATTAAGTATGGTGCGTAATGTAATCAACACAAATATCCTTAGACAAAGCATTGATGTTTTATCCCTAGTGGCAACAAGACATCCACAACCTTAGAACTTTCCGTCACCGTCCCGCATTCAATGGAGGCATGAACCCACTATCAAGCATAAACACTCCCTCTTGGAGTTACAAGTATCAACTTGGCCGAGCCTCTACTAGCAATGGAGAGCATGCAAGAACATAAACAACACATATATGATAGATTGATAATCAACTTGACATAGTATTCCATATTCATCGGATCCCAACAAACACAACATGTAGCATTACAAATAGATGATCTTGATCATGATAGGCAGCTCACAAGATCTAACATGATAGCACAATGAGGAGAAGACAACCATCTAGCTACTGTTATGGACCCATAGTCCAGGGTGAACTACTCACACATCGATCCGGAGGCGATCATGGTGATGAAGAGACCTCCGGGAGATGATTCCCCTCTCCGGCAGGGTGCCGAAGGCGATCTCTCGAATCCCCCGAGATGGGATTGGCGGCGGCGGCGTCTCTCGGAAGGTTTTCCGTATCGTGGCTCTCGATACCGGGGTTTTCGCGACGAAGGCTTTAAGTAGGCGGAAGGGCGGAGTCGGAGGGCCGACGGGGGCCCCACACCATAGGGCGGCACGGGCCCACCTTGGCCGCGCGGCCCCGTGGTGTCGGCGCCCGTCGCCCCACTTCGTTTCCCTTTCGGTCTTCTGGAATCTTCGTGGAAAAATAAGACCCTGGGCGTTGATTTCGTCCAATTCCGAGAATTTTTCCTTTGTAGGATTTCTGAAACCAAAAACAGCAGAAAACAACAACTGGTTCTTCGGCATCTCGTCAATAGGTTAGTGCCGGAAAATGCATAATAATGACATAAAGTGTGTTAAAACATGTGAGTATCATCATAAAAGTAGCATGGAACATAAGAAATTATAGATACGTTTGAGACGTATCAAGCATCCCCAAGCTTAGTTCCTACTCGCCCTCGAGTAGGTAAACGATAACAAGGATAATTTCTGAAGTGACATGCTATCATAATCTTGATCAATACTCTTGTAAAGCATATGAGATGAATGCAGCGATTCGAGGCAATGGTGAAGACAATGAGTAAACAAAAGAATCATATAGCAAATACTTTTCATGAATAGTACTTTCAAAACAAGCATCAATAAGACTTGCATAAGAGTTAACTCATAAAGCAATAGATTCTTAGTAAAAAGCTTCGAAACAACACAAAGGAAGATATAAGTTTCAGCGGCTGCTTTCAACTTCAACATGTTTATCTCATGGATAATTGTCAGCACAAAGTAATATAACAAGTGCAATAGGTAAACATGTAAGAATCAATGCACACAGTTGATACAAGTGTTTGCTTCTAAGATAGAAAGAAGTAGGTAAACCGACTCAACAATAAAGTAGAAGATAGGCCCTTCGCAGAGGGAAGCATGGATTACTATTTTTGTGCTAGAGCTTTTCATTTTGAAAACATAGAAACAATTTTGTCAACGGTAGTAATAAATCATATGTGTTATGTATAAGACATCTTATAAGTTGCAAGCATCATGCATAGATTACCAATAGTGCTCGCACCTTGTCCTAATTAGGTTGGATTAACATGGATTATCATTGCATAACATATGTTTCAACCAAGTGTCACAAAGGGGTACCTCTATGCCGCCTGTACAAAGGTCTAAGGAGAAAGATCGCATTTGATTTCTCGTTTTTGATTATTCTCAACTTAGACATCCATACCGGGACAACACAGACAACGAGATAATGGACTCCTCTTTAATGCATAAGCATTCAACAACAGATAATATTCTCATAAGAGATTGAGGATTAATTGTCCAAACTGAAACTTCCACCATGATTCATGGCTTTAGTTAGCGGCCCAATGTTCTTCTCTAACAATATGCATACTCAAACCATTTGATCATGAAAATCGCCATTACTTCAGACAAGACGAACATGCATAGCAACTCACATGATATTCAACAAAGGTAATGATTGATGGCGTCCCCGTAAACATGGTTACCGCTCAACAAGCAACTTATTAAGAAATAAGATACATAAGTACATATTCTTCACCACAATAGTTTTTAAGGCTATTTTCCCATGAGCTATATATTGCAAAGGCAAAGAATAGAATTTTAAAGGTAGCACTCAAGTAATGTACTTTGGAATGGCGAGAGAAATACCATGTAGTAGGTAGGTATGGTGGACACAAATGGCATAGTTTTTGGCTCAAGGATTTGGATGCACGAGAAGAATTCCTCTCAATACAAGGCTAGGCTAGCAAGGTTGTTTGAAGCAAACTCAAGTATAAAACGGTGCAGCAAAGCTTACATATGAACATATTGCAGGCATTATAAGACTTTACATCGTCTCCTTGTTGTTCAAACACCTTAACCAGAAAATATCTAGACTCTAGAGAAACTAATTATGCAAACCAAATTTTAACAAGCTCTATGTAGTTCTTCATTAATGGGTGCAAAGTACGTGATGCAAGAGCTTAAACATGATCTATATGAGCACAACAATTGCCAAGTATCAAATTATTCAAGACATTATACCAATTACCACATGCAGAATTTTTCGTTTCCAACCATATAACAATGAACGAAGCAGTTTCAACCTTCGCCATGAACATTAAGAGTAAAGCTAAGAACATATGTGTTGATACGAAACAGCGGAGCGTGTCTCTCTCCCAAACAAGGAATGCTAGGATCCGATTTTATTCAAACAAAACAAAAATAAAAACAAACAGAAGCTCCAAGTAAAGCACATAAGATGTGACTGAATAAAAATATAGTTTCACTAGAGGTGACCTGATAAGTTGTCGATGAAGAAGGGATGCCTTGGGCATCCCCAAGCTAGATTCTTGAGTCTTCTTAAAATATGCAGGGATGAACCACGTTGGCATCCCCAAGCTTAGACTTTTCACTCTTCTTGATCGTATTATATCATCCTCCTCTCTTGACCCTTGAAAACTTCCTCGACACCAAACTCAAAACAAACTCATTAGAGGGTTAGTGCATAATTGAAAATTCATATATTCAGAGGTGACATAATCATTCTTAACACTTCGGACATTGCACAAAGCTACCGAAAGTTAATGGAACAAAGAAATCCATCAAACATAGCAAAACAAGGCAATGCGAAATAAAAGGCGAATCTGTCAAAACAGTAATGCATCAGAAGACGAATTTTTCGGGGCACTTAACTTGCTCGCAGGAAAATGCCCAAATTGAATGAAAGTTGCGTACATATCCGAGGATCACGCACGTAAATTGGTAGATTTTCTAAATTTCCTACGAAGGGGCTGCTCAATTTCGTGACGACAAGAAATCTAGTTTCTGCGCAGTAATCCAAATCTAGTATTGACTTTACTATCAAAGACTTTACTTGGCACAACAATGCAATAAAATAAAGATAAGGAGAGGTTTCTACGTAGTAACAACTTCCAAGACTCAAATATAAAACAAAGTGCGAAGTAAAATAATGGGTTGTCTCCCATAAGCGCTTTTCTTTAACGCCTTTCGCCTAGGCGCAGAAAGTGTGAATCAAGTATTGTCAAGAGACTAAGCATCAACATCATAATTTGTTCTAATAATAGAATCATAAGGTAACTTCATTCTCTTTCTAGGGAAGTGTTCCATACCTTTCTTAAGAGGAAATTGATACTTAATATTACCTTCCTTCATATCAATGGTAGCACCAACAGCTCAAGAAAAGGTCTTCCCAATATAATGGGACAAGATGCATTGCATTCAATATCCAAGACAACAAAATCAACGGGGACAAGGTTATTGTTGACCATAATGCGAACATTATCAATCCTCCCCAAAGGTTTCTTTATAGCATTATTAGCAAGATTAACATCCAAATAACAATTTTTCAATGGTGGCAAGTCAAGCATATCATAGATTTTCTTAGGCATAACAGAAATAGTTGCACCAAGATCACATAAAGCATTACAATCAAAATCATTGACCCTCATCTTAATGATGGGCTCCCAACCATCTTCTAACTTCCTAGGAATAGAAGTTTCAAGTTTTAGTTTCTCCTCTCTAGCTTTTATGAGAGCATTTGTAATATGTTTTGTAAAGGCCAAATTTATAGCACTAGCATTGGGACTTTTAGCAAGTTTTTGTAAGAACTTTATAACTTCAGAGATGTGACAATCATCAAAATCTAAACCATTATGATCTACAGCAATGGGATCATTGTCCCCAATATTTTGAAAAATTTCAGCAGTTTTATCACAAACAGTTTCAGTAGTTTCAGGCAATTTTGCACGCTTCGCACTAGGAGTAGAAACATTGCCAACACCAATTATTTTACCATTGATAGTAGGAGGTGTAGCAACATGTGAAGCATTATCATTACTAGTGGTGGTAATAGTCCAAACTTTAGCTACATTATTCTCTTTAGCTAGTTTTTCGTTTTCTTCTCTTTCCCACCTAGGATGCAATTCAGCCATCAATCTAATATTTTCATTAATTCGAACTTGGATGGCATTTGATGTAGTAACAATTTTATTATCATTAGGCATAACTTTCAATTTTAAAAGATCAACATCATAGGCAAGACTATCAACCTTAGAAGCAAGAATATCAATTTTACCAAGCTTTTCCTCAACAGATTTGTTAAAAGCAGTTTGTGTACTAATAAGTTCTTTAAGCATGGCTTCAAGACCAGGGGGTACACTCCTATTATTGTTGTAAGAATTCCCATAAGAATTACCATAACCATTACCATTAGTAGAAAGATATGGCCTATAGTTGTTACCAGAATTATTCCTATAAGCATTGTTGTTGAAATTATTACTTTTAATGAAGTTCACATCAACATGTTCTTCTTGGGCAACCAATGAAGCTAAAGGAACATTATTAGGATCAAAATTAGATCTACCATTCACAAGCATAGACATAATAGCATCAATCTTATCACTCAAGGAGGAGGTTTCTTCAACAGAATTTAGCTTCTTACCTTGTGGAGCCCTTTCAGTGTGCCATTCAGAGTAATTTATCATCATATTATCAAGAAGCTTTGTTGCCGCCCCCAAAGTAATGGACATAAAAGTACCTCCAACAGCTGAATCCAATAGGTTCCGCGAAGAAAAATTCAATCCTGCATAGAAGGTTTGGATGATCATCCAAGTAGTCAGTCCATGGGTAGGGCAATTCTTCACCAAAGATTTCATTCTCTCCCATGCTTGAGCAACATGTTCATTATCCAATTGCTTAAAATTCATTATGCTACTTCTCAAAGATATAATTTTAGCGGGAGGATAATATCTACCAATAAAAGCATCCTTACATTTAGTCCATGAATCAATACTATTCTTAGGCAAAGATAGCAACCAATCTTTAGCTCTTCCTCTTAAGGAGAAAGGAAACAATTTTAATTTTATAATGTCACCATCTACATCCTTATACTTTTGCATTTCACATAGTTCAACAAAATTATTAAGATGGGCAACAAGCATCATCGTAACTAACACCTGAAAATTGCTCTCTCATAACAAGATTTAGTAAAGCAGGTTTAATTTCAAAAAATTCTGCTGTAGTAGCAGGTGGAGCAATAGGTGTGGATAAGAAATCATTATTATTTGTGCTAGTGAAGTCACACAACTTAGTATTCTCAACAGTACCCATTTTAGCAGTAGTAAATAAAGCAAACTAAATAAAGTAAATGCAAGTAACTAATTTTTTTGTGTTTTTAATATGGAGAACATGACAGTAAATAAAGTAAAACTAGCAACTAATTTTTTTGTTTTTTTGATATAGAGAGCAAACAAAACAGTAAATAAAATAAAGTAAAGCAAGACAAAAAAAAAGTAAAGAGATTGGATGTGGGAGACTCCCCTTCTAGCGTGTCTTGATCTCCCCGGCAACGGCGCCAGAAAACTATCTTGATGGCGTGTAAGACACACGTCCGTTGGGAACCCCAAGAGGAAGGTGTGATGCGTACAGCGACAAGTTTCCCTCAGTAAGAAACCAAGGTTATCGAACCAGTAGGAGTCAAGGAACACGTGAAGGTTGTTGGTGGCGGAGTGTAGTGCGGCGCAACACCAGGGATTCCGACGCCAACGTGGAACCTGCACAACACAATCAAAGTACTTTGCCCCAACGTAACAGTGAGGTTGTCAATCTCACCGGCTTGCTGTAAACAAAGGATTAGATGTATAGTGTGGAAGATGATGTTTGTTTGCGAAGAACAGTAAAGAACAGAGTTTGCAGTAGATTGTATTTCAGATGTAAAGAATGGACCGGGGTCCACAGTTCACTAGTGGTGTCTCTCCCATAAGATAAATAGCATGTTGGGTGAACAAATTACAGTTGGGCAATTGACAAATAGAGAGGGCATAACAATGCACATACATAAACAACACATATATGATAGATTGATAATCAACTTGACATAGTATTCCATATTCAACGGATCCCAACAAACACAACATGTAGCATTACAAATAGATGATCTTGATCATGATAGGCAGCTCACAAGATCTAACATGATAGCACAATGAGGAGAAGACAACCATCTAGCTACTGCTATGGACCCATAGTCCAGGGGTGAACTACTCACACATCGATCCGGAGGCGATCATGGTGATGAAGAGACCTCCGGGAGATGATTCCCCTCTCCGGCAGGGGTGCCGTAGGCGATCTCCCCGAATCCCCCGAGATGGGATTGGCGGCGGCGGCGTCTCCGGAAGGTTTTCCGTATCGTGGCTCTCGTGATCGGGGTTTTCGCGACGAAGGCTTTAAGTAGGCGGAAGGGCGGAGTCGGAGGGCTGACGGGGGCCCCACACCATAGGGCGGCACGGGGCCCACCCTGGCCGCGCGGCCCTGTGGTGTCGGCGCCCCGTCGCCCCACTTCGTTTCCCTTTCGGTCTTTTGGAATCTTCGTGGAAAAATAAGACCCTGGGCGTTGATTTCGTCCAATTCCGAGAATATTTCCTTTGTAGGATTTCTGAAACCAAAAACAGCAGAAAAACAAAGAACTCGGTTCTTCGGCATCTCGTCAATAGGTTAGTGCCGGAAAATGCATAATAATGACATAAAGTGTGTATAAAACATGTGAGTATCATCATAAAAGTAGCATGGAACATAAGAAATTATAGATACTAGATTTAGATGTGCGCCTTGGCGCACGATCCCGTGAAGGTCGTGTTGATGTTCATTTTATGAAAGTAGGATTAAAAAGTACCAGTGAGGTGAAAACCAAAATGTGACAAACAAATATGAATATCTCAGCAGCAATAAAAAATCCTGTAAAAAATTGGGAAACCTATTACACATAGCAGAAAAAACTTGGATCAAAATAGATTAGTCTCACTTTCTTTGATTGTAGTAGCCGAGTAAAGGATTCACACAATCAAAACACCATTGGCATCTACATGTGATGGTTCAACGGGTGAATCATTTTATAGATAGTTGTTCTTGATCTTGCACTTATTGTAGGGAGTTACGCCTATTTAGGATATTGTTGAACAAAAGCATGATCTTACGAAGCTATGCATTTTAGGATATTGTGACAAAAATAGAAGGTAATACCAAATTTAACATTGTTGAACAGAAACACACAAACACAAACTGTATCTAATCTATTAGAGGGGCAATAACCTAGAGAGAACAAATGTTGGACAAAGATAAGGTAGACACAACTTTACCGCTTACCGATGAACATGCAAATTCTGTCCAACAAAATCAGACACATTTACATAAAAAAAGAAACACTGGTCCATTCCATTACTACATCACGTTGGGTATATCACCAGCAACTATGTTTGAAACAAATTAAGAGAATTGGCTCAGCCAGGTCTCTATAAGGCCACTCCCAATAAAGCATCCATGCACAGATAAAGTCCGCAAAAAATTTAGACCAAATCTCATTTGCAAATTTATATTTCTAAACGAAGTACCTAATTTATTGAGATCATATTCCTCGCTGGAAATGGCTTGCTTCAGAATCATGGAGTCTGTCAGAAACATTACAGTTTGGCGGCCCAATTTGAGTGACGGTGATAGCTTTCTTTGAAGCTAGAGCTTCTGCATGTGGCGGGTTAGCGAAATGTTCCAAATTGCCTGCACCGGCTGCCAGATGCACCCTGGTCATTTTGGATGGTGAAGCCCCAACCTTCAGATTTTGATGACTACCCTGGCCCACGATCCCATGAAGTCCGCAGTGATATACAATCTGTGCAACAACAATAAAAATCAGGTGGGAAACGATAATACTTTTTTTGGATTTTACAAAACAAAGTCAATAAGATGAAATTAGGATAAAAGTCATGAAATCAATGTTAAAGTTGTTAAATGCATTGGCCTATTAGGTGTGCACAATCAATAAGAACTGAAAAAATACCACCACTTCCGCAAAACTGATAAAGTAAACATCAGGTGTCAAGAATGCATTATATAGTGATTTAACTATTTATCAATATAATATATGGATTGTATCGCATCCAGGCTATGTTTTATACAATTTATTTACGGTATTGTGATTTCAATTTTTTAACCAAACATTCTCTCAAATATTTCAAAACACAAAGATGCCACATAAATAAAGATACATATGTAAAAGAAATCCAATGAACACACCTTTGTATAATATATGTTGCACACCATCAGTGCCCAATATAACAGTAGGACACCTCGGGCATGGCTGGCATGGCTAAAATAGAGAGCTTACCATCTAATCATACAAAACCGTGAAAGTGAAAGATCTGTTACAGTGCGAAACCGATGACTAAAATATAAAGGAGAACTCCTGGTAATACAGGTTTGGAACATTGAATTGGTAAGAGGGTCTTCTACCTGAAGGAATATTCTGGTGATCACCTGATCCTCCCGCCCAAAGCTAACCATGTCAATTTTGGACATAAGAAAAGTGAAACAATGAGAACACATAACACCATATGACCAGACTATTTAGATCATGTACTGTTCAATTTCAGGGAAAAAAGGAATGTGTTTCTTAGAGGAAACGGGAAGAAGAATGTGGTACTTAGCATGCCGGAGCAAATCTCAGTCCAATTAGTAACATCACCGACAGCTCAACAACATTGTATACATATATACATAGAAAACAGTATTGGTGTCTGAATCACACTGTTATAAAAAGATCATAGATAGTATGTCTGTTCATTTTCGTTGGCATCATAATTAAGTACATTTTACATAAAACAAACTCCAACAAATATATTTGTAATAGCCTACTAAAACATCAGAAATGATTGTCCAAATAGTACCCTGAAACATGCCTCACCTTGCATACACACAGCAACGGCGGTCATTCTCCTTGAAAATAAAAGATGCATAGCTAGTGTTTACAAAGTGAGGGCAACATCAGCAGTAATAATTGTACCTACAATACATTAATTAATGAATAAAATAAAACTAAGTTAGCTAGCTGAAGCACAAATAATGCAAGTGTGGCCGCAAACCCAGTTGTTCCTCATGGATAAGAACATACACTGAAAGATTATTATGGCCTTTAAAACTAAATTATTTCGTTGTTGTCACCTGAAAGTTACAACATGATGGAACACCTACCATTTCTCCATATTCAGGACGGCAAATTATCCAACCTATGATACAGGGTTAGGCAATATATACTGAAAGATAAACTCAATTGTGCATATCTAAATTATCAGCTCTTATATACATAATATAGAAACAACGCATTGCTTCAAGGACATGACTTTTGAAGTTCTTTGTGTAAAGCAATTTTTTATTTAGTTGTACCTGACAGTACTTGCCCTTTCCCTCAGATTCACCTCTTACAAATTAGTCGTAATTATATAAACAAGAACCATTGGAAAAGACATCTTACCTTGCTTCCATGTCATTGTGTCTTTCGGGCTGATTCCGGATAAGAAGATAACACGGTAGATAACTGCAAGAATATTCTAAGTGAGCAATTTGGTGATGCCAAAATAAGATTGATAACAAAATGATTCACAAAGAAGAACCGACATGAATGCAAAGCGAGGAAGGAGGCCTTTACCGCTTGGTCTGAACGTGACTCACAGTCGGATCAGCGCAAGTGCCACAATGACGACCAATACCTGCTATCTGTCACCATTGATCTCCGCATATGGTTGCCTCTGTCGTAGTTGGCGAACATGATTGCCTCAGATATCTCGGAGGATAAATAAGCCCAAAGAGAGATTCATGCATTACAATGCATTCAAACCAATCTTCTTCACATCAATAACGATGTGCAAAATTTCCTACAAATCAATCACGAAAATTGGTTCTGTTCATTTCTTCCACTAAACAACACAAGATATGCAAAATAGGAACATATGTTCAGGTGCTCCACAAGGCCATATACGTGCATTAATCTTGGATAGGTTGTTCAAAATCTTTTTGGACAGGTATGCTTCCTCCATACAAAATTCTGCACAACACAGATCTGAGGATTAAGTTTGGGAAACCATTGCAAGCCAAGACATAAATTACCTAAGCCTCAAGGAGGGAGAGGCACATCAGCTTGTGACGCGTGCGGCGGGATTCTCTTCTCCTCCTGGTGAACCCCCTGTATTATGCAACCAGATGCATCAAGAAGCACCACAAAAATATTAAGCACTATATAAACATAGATTAACACATATTTCAATCACTTGAAAAATAACCGAACAAAGTATGTCTCATTAAAATGACCTTGGTCTTCTTATTTAGGGAACTCCCCAGATTGTTCTTTCTTCTCTTCTTCCACAAACCTACACGCACACAATGTTCAGAAAAAAAAATCAATTCATACAGTTCAATCACTTAAGAACTTAATCGAACAACATATGAGTTAGAAAAATGACCTTGGTCTTCTTCTTCTTCAAAAAGAATTACCCTCATATTCTCCTTCTCTCTTTTCCTCATTAGATCTGCACACAATATTTTTCCAAAAACATCAATTAGTAAATTTCCTAGCCCTTGGAGAGGGAGGAATTTCAGAGACACGCAGTCATCTCACAGATCCACATGCGGATAGATTCACAAATCCATAATATATAATAGGGATTTCTATTTTCGTGCCCTCAGGTCTTTAGTTGTACTCAGTTTTCCCCAGCTCCTTAGTTTTTCCTCAGTTTTCCCCAAGCCCTTGTCTGAACCGCAGAAGGAGCTCGGACGGAAGAAATCCGTTAAGTTGACCGTTCCGTGCTGACGAGTGGGGTCGTGTCGTTTGTGGGGTCGCGTCGTGTGGGACCGCGTCGTGTGGGGCTGGTAGGAAGGGACCGCGTGGGACAGGACGAGGCCGTGTTTGTGTGGCCGTAGCGTGTGGGGCCGTAGCGTGTGGAGCCGTGTGGGTCCGGGACGGGGGCACGAGTGGTTTCTGTCTCTTTCGCCCAGATTAGCAGTTTTCAATGTACCTTTTTCCTCTCTATCGCTCGATCTCATTCATATTTGATAGCCCAAATTGGTAGCAAATCTAGAGCAGCTTCTCCTTCTGTTTTTTAACGCCATTCATTTCTTTATGCCTTCGTTTTTACCCAATCAGGTAGGAAATCTAGGGCACAAATCCGGAGAAAAAATATAGGATAAGCTGCATACGAGCAACCAACATAGCATAGATATATTCGGGACAGATCCAAAAGTAGTACCGATAGATCCAACATAAGCTACATTTTACATGAAATTAAGCTGCTCTACGGATAGAGCGAGTCACATACGAAGAGTGCAGATAGGCACGTTCAACGCCTCCGGGTAGCGCGTGTGACTCGCTTGGAGGTTGCGCAGGTGAATCCCAAGTGCTTTGTGTTTGGCCATGTACGCATGCACGTTCACGGTCCTTCCAACTCTAGCGCCACATCTACCAATGGATTCAGCATGGTTCACCAGGGAGTTGAAGTCGGTGGCGCGGAGCTTCCTGTTGCAGAAGGGGCACTTGTAAATTCCTCGAGCAAAAGGGCCATCGTAATGGCCGGACTGCAGCCTCCTGAGGACGTGACGAGTCTTGGTGTGGAAGGACTCGTCGTCGCTGTCGACGTCGCTGCTCTGCACCTGTCACGTAGCACCAAAGATCGTGCAAAAAACACGGAGTCAATTGCAACGATGATGGAACAGAGAGTGAACAAAAAATCATGCATGATAATATGGGCTCGAAAAAAAGAGGTAGCCTCAGTTACATTGGACACACTTATATCCAGGATTTGAGTCAGCAAACCAAAGATCATGCACAACAAATTTGTACACACCAATTGTTTATTGACCAAACCCCTGAATCAATTTATGCCCAAATATTCATCATCATCGGCACAAATCTTAAACAAAAGCAAATCACAAACACTAATAACGCAAGATCTAACACAAAAGGATCGAACTAGGAACGAGACGAACAAGTAATAACGCAAGATCTAACAAAAAAGGATTGAACTAGGAACAGACGAACCGTAATAACGGTAGATCTAACACAAAATGATTGAAATGAGATAAGAACAAGGGAACAAAGGGTTACCTCCGGCTCGTTGTCGACGATGGTGGTGTCGTAGGGGTTCTCCGGCGCGTCGTACTGCACCTGGTTCGTACGGGTCCCAATCGACGGGGACCGGACGGTGGCGGCGGCCGATGCGCCGGCTGCTACGTTGGGAGCGGCGACAGGGGCCCGGACGGGGGCGGCGGCCGATGCGCCGGCTGCTACGTTGGAAGCAGCGACAGGGGCCCGGACGGGGGCGGCGGCCGATGCGCCGGCTGCTACGATGGAAGCAGCGACGGGGGCCTCGGACGGGGGCGGCGGCTGATGTGCCGACAATGGGCATCTCATTCTTCTCCATCGCCGGCGGTTTTCTTCGGGGTTTTTTCTTCGGTTGTGGAGAAGATGATGGGACAGGAGAGGCGGTTGCGGTGAGCCGGTGAGAACGTGCGTCGAGGGAGAGAAAGAGGGGCTCTATAAAGACGAAGGTGGCGTGTACCGCAACACGCGTCCGCTATGCACGGCAACACGCGTCCGCTATGCACGGCCGCAGCGTGCACCGCTACCCGAGTCTAACCCCGGGACGTTTGGTGTACTCAGTTATAACCTCGGGCCTTATACGGAAATTTTATCCGTACTCAGTTTTCCCCTCGAGGACTTAGACCGGCAAGTGCAATATACTCAGTTTTACCCTCAAGTAGCTGGTCAACAGAGAGTCAACAAATGAGATTAACATAGCTAATTGAGTCATTTCATGCGCAAAAAAATCCAAAAAAATAAAAACATAGTGGCAACTACTCATGGAGTCTTCCTACGCAACCTGCCACCTAGAAAACCTTAACAAACATATATAAATCAAGTTTTACCACAAATTGCCACTTCTCGGAATCACTAGTGTAGCTATGAAGATGCATGGTTTTCCACCCAAACCCCTTTGCAAAACATCTTTCCCAAAACATAGTTTGTCTAAATGAGGCCATAATTGTCACACTCATGTATATTTGAATTGCAAATAATTTGATGTAGCCCAATATGAATTATATTGTACAAAACACACATTTTTCATTTTGTAATTCTTTTGTTTGAATCCCTTAGTCTATTTACTATTTATGTGCCCTTGGATTCTTAGTACTACTCAGTTTTGCCCTCAAGTACTCGTCACAAATGCTCCGAGAAGCCCAAACTTATCCTGATTGGTTGAGCCGTTGTCACACGGATCGACTCCACGAACCGTTGATCCACTGATCTAACGGGCAGTATACCCCTATCCGTCTCTTCGTGGAAACCTCTCTCTCTCTCTCTCTCTCTCTCTCTCTCTCTCTCTCTCTCTCTCTTCGTGGCCACCCATCTCTCTCTCTCTCTGTCGGTGGAGAATGCAATGACGAGTTTGCCACTTAATATATAGTATTGGTATAAACATGAGGCATACATATTTGCGGATTTCGGTGATTGCATTATTTGTCAGCCCTCTAACAATTATCAACTATCTTGAGCTGTCCCTTTCTTTTAGGGAATATAGTTTGGGATATAGTATTGGTATTTTGAAACGGCCTAAAAGTGGTATAATTTTGTTATAAACATGAGGCATACATTTTTGCGGATTTCGGCGATTGCATTATTTGTCACCCCTCTAACAATTATCAACTATCTTTAGCTGTCCTTTTCTTTTAGGGAATATAGTTTGGGATATGGTATTGGTATTTTGGAAAGGCCTAAAAGTGGTATAATTTTGGTATAAACATGAGGCATACATTTTTGCGGATTTCGGCGATTGCATTATTTTTCACCCCTCTAACAATTATCAACTATCTTTAGCTGTCCTTTTCTTTTAGGGAATATAGTTTGGGATATGGTATTGGTATTTTGGAAAGGCCTAAAAGTGGTATAATTTTGGTATAAACATGAGGCATACATATTTGCGGATTTCGGGGATTGCATTATTTGTCACCCCTCTAACAATTATCAACTATCTTGAGCTGTCCTTTTCTTTTAGGGAATATAGTTTGGGATATAGTATTGGTATTTTGAAACGGCCTAAAAGTGGTATAATTTTGTTATAAACATGAGGCATACATTTTTGCGAATTTCGGCGATTGCATTATTTGTCACCCCTCTAACAATTATCAACTATCTTTAGCTGTCCTTTTCTTTTAGGGAATATAGTTTGGTAATTTCGGTGAATGCACACACTAACTTTGAAAACAACTACAAGTACATGTAATCGAATAATGGATTTGTAACTAGGTATCCCTTGTAACAACTTCTAACGCCTGGTGAGCAGTGATAAGAATCCGATCGTAATTATACAACAAAAAAAACAACCAGCCATCAGATTAGCTTGCTTCTTCAACTCGATCAGCTGCCTTAATCGCTTGTTCATTTTCTTCAGTTCTCCCTTCACTTCCACCAGTTCCGCATTGGGAGCATTAGGCATAATCGGAAGGTCCCTAATCGGAACGGCTCCTCTCTCCGCCGCATTCTCTACAGCAAGTCCCCCTCCCAAATTGCGCCCCCAATAGCGCCAATTGATTCCCTGCAACCGAAGCCTCCGAACGTACACATCGATCCACTCGAAATGCCTGCATTTCTTCAAGATCTGAAAACAACAACGTGAACCCTAAATCCCAAATTCGAGGGAATAACAAGAAAATCGAGAGAAAACAGAGAAATTGGAGCGAGATCTAACCTATCCCCCTCTCTATATGGCAAGCTCTCGCATGCAACGAACTCACGTCCACGGTTGCCGTTCTCGTCCGTCTTACAGATCGACCGCTTCAGAGGCTCCTGGCGTGGGCGATCGGGGCATCTTGTCAAAGGCACGGGTCCATACTACGGCCATGAAGAACGGGAGGTCGAAGAGAAACTAGACATCACCCGCGTGCCGGAGAAGGGGCTGCCGCCGGCGGAGAAGAAGAACAATGGGGCGCGGAGAAAGAAAGGGGAAGCAATGGCACGGGCACGGGCGCGGGGCTAGCTCGGGCTCCCATTTTGCAACGGTCACTCGGGTAAGCTGTGGGTCCGGCGCGCTCACGTGGACAAGTTGTGGGTCCCACGATGATCCGGATAAGTGGAGACGTGTCCACTGCGGGGCACCAACAGCGGCCCCACTTGCCGGCACCAACCAACGTCAACTAAACGGGATTCCTTCCGTCCGAGCTCTTTCTGCGGGTTATAGACAAGAAGTTGGGGAAAACTGAGGAAAAACTAAGGAGCTGGGGAAAACTGAGTACAACTAAGGACCCGAGGGCACGAAAATAGAAATCCCTATATAATATTCTAAGAAAGAATAAGACAAATCAATCCCTTGAGTACACCTGCAGTACATTAATTTCATTACCATGGCTACTAAAATTGGCATGGCTCTCCTTCTGCCTGAGCGCACCACCACGAGAACACCCAAATCGCTGCCACCGCCACCTCCTGTCTTCTCCATGCGATAGCGGTTTCCAGTCCAGAACTGCAATCTAAGGCGGAACCGGCCCATCGTCTTTAGCTCGAGGCAGTGATTGTGCGCGCCTTCCCGGACCGCACCGCACCGCCTACAGACGTCTCCGGTCTGCCATCACCATCAAGGGCGGAGCTCCAGCAGCCCCTCCTGCTTGCGCCGGTGGTGCGCTGCTCCTGCTGGCCTGCGGCCATCCATGGAGGCGGAGCGGGGCGGAGGCTGGGGGTTGGAGATGGGGCGTGGGAGAAGGAAAGGGTGGGCAACCAAGGAGGTGGAGCGGCGCCGCCAGACGCGGCATCAGAAGAACGAGTGCGGATTGGGGAGGAGCTTAGCGCGGCGTGCTGCCTCCACGTCCACGAGCGCTTCGCCGGCTGCACTCCTCGTCGCCGCTGGACGGACCTCCAGGCCTGCTCGCCCCCACGCCTTGGAGGAGGCCAACCGACGAGATGGGGATGGGACCTTGGAGGAGGAGAAGGGCGGGTGGCGGCTAGGGAGGCGGAGCGGCGGGGAGCGAGGCAACGGCTGCGGCTGGGGAGGCGGCGGCGGGGATCGAGGCGGCGGCTGCGGGAGCTGGGGAGGCGGCGGTTGCGGGAGGCTCGAGGGGAGGGGAGATGGCCGGAGGCGGCTGCGGGAGACGAGGATAGGGTTTGGTGCCCTTTTCCTCTCGCTCGCGAGCACGCGCGATGCGAGAGGCTGGGCCGAGAGGGCTTTACAGGACCCATGGATAAAAAGTGGGTCTGCGGGAGGGCCTCAGCGCCCTGGACGAACGGCCGGCCGAGATCGCGCCACGTCAGCTCGATCGGACGGCCCAAAATCCAAACGCCTGTGAGAGCCCCATGGGGGTGCAGCAATCATACCGTGAGATGTTTGAGACGTATCAACGGCCTCGTTAGGATCTGGGATGGGGGATTTTGGGATCCCACACACATCTCCGGCGGTGAAGATCCAGTCGACGACGAGTTTCGGGTGATGGGGCAGCCGGTGAAAACCGTGCTTCGCTCTTGGGCTTGGCGGACGATGGCGGCGTCGCTTGGCGGATGATGGCGGCGTCGCTTGGCGTCGTTACCTTGTCGAAGGCATCGTCTTTGCTTGTCTCGTCACTCCACTCGACGAGTTGGAGATGTGCGATTGCCGGTGAAAATCATGCTCCGACCCTGATCATGGCGGGCGATGGCGACATTACGCGTCGTTACCTTCTTGAAGGCATCGCCGTCGCAACTTGCATCTACCCACTCGTGTTGTTCTAGGGGAAATCCTAGATCTGGGTCTCCTGATCGAACGATGGCGGCACTACCTGCTCGTTCTACCTCTTGGGGCATCGTTTTTGGAGCAGCTGCTGGATGTTGGCGGATGTTGGTGGAGTGGTGTTCATCTACCACATTGTTGGCTGATACGTCTCAAACGTATCTATAATTTCTTATGTTCCATGCTAGTTTTATGACAATACTCACATGTTTTATATACACTTTATATAATTTTTATGCATTTTCCGGTACTAGCCTATTAACAAGATGCCGAAGCGCCAGTTCCTATTTTCTGCTGTTTTTGGTTTCAAAAATCCTACACAGGAAATATTCTCGGAATTGGACGAAACAAAAGCCCACGGTCTCATTTTCCACAGAGTCTTCCAGAACACCGAAGAGGAGACGAAGAGGGGCCACGAGGCGGCCACACCATAGGGGGGCGCGGCCCCACCCCTGGCCGCGCCGCCATATGGGGTGGGCCCTCGGGCGTCCCCCGACTCTGCCCCTTCGCCTATATAATCCTTCCGTCGCGAAAACCCTAGTACCGAGAGCCACGATACAAGAAAAGTTACTGAGACGCTGCCGCCGTCAACCCCATCTCGGGGGTTCGAAGATCGCCTCCGGCACCCTCGCCGGAGAGGGGAATCATCACCGGAGGGCTCTACATCACCATGCCCGCCTCCGGACTGATGCGTGAGTAGTTCATCCTTGGACTATGGGTCCATAGCGGTAGCTAGATGGTTGTCTTCTCCTCTTGTGCTATCATGTTTAGATCTTGTGAGCTGCCTATCATGATCAAGATCATCTATTTGTAATGCTACATGTTGTGTTTGTTGGGATCCGATGAATATGGAATACTATGTCAAGTTGATTATCGATCTATCATATATGTGTTGTTTATGATTTTGCATGCTCTCCGTTGCTAGTAGAGGCTCTGGCCAAGTTGATACTTGTAACTCCAAGAGGGAGTATTTATGCTCGATAGTGGCTTATGTCTCCATTGAATCTGGGGGAGTGACAGCAACCCCTAAGGTTATGGATGTGCTGTTGCCACTAGGGATAAAACATCAATGCTTTGTCTAAGGATATTTGTATTGTTTACATTACGCACAGTACTTAATGCAATTGTCTGTTGTTTGCAACTTAATACTTGGAAGGGGTGCGGATGCTAACCCGAAGGTGGACTTTTTAGGCATAGATGCATGCTTGGATAGCGGTCTATGTTCTTTGTCGTAATGCCCTAAGTAAATCTCATAGTAGTCATCATGATATGTATGTGCATTGTTATGCCCTCTCTATTTGTCAATTGCCCAACTGTAATTTGTTCACCCGACATGTTATTTATCTTATTGGAGAGACACCACTAGTGAACTGTGGACCCCGGTCCATTCTTTTACATCTGAAATACAACCTACTGCAATCATTGTTCTCTGTTGTTCTTGTGGGGACCCCGGACTAGCTGTCCGAAATACCCTGTTATGTATACAATTCACGATCCCATGATCAGTGCGTCGTGAACACATAACCGAACTGATATCAAATTACACCATCCATTACAAAGCGGAATAAGAAAAATTACAATAAGGTCTCATGACCAAACTTACATAATAGCCTCGAAGGGCCTAACTAAACATCAGAGTAGTATCATCACTTCAACAGCGCGGAGCCCAAGTCATCTGCCATAAACCTACATGCAACTGACTGGGAAGACGTTCCTAGCTCGCATAGACGTCACCAACTTCTTCTTTATCCCTCGTGTTCCTCCAAGTCTGGCCAAGTAAATAGCCAGGGACAAAGCCGTGAGTACATTTGAATTGTACTCGCAAACCATCAAGAAGGTGATAACAATTCTAACTAAAGAAGGCAAGAGAGGAAGAATAGTTTCTCTTGTGGATATAGCATGTAGAAGAGAAGAGATGTTTTTGGTGGAGATAGCATCCCAACTTCTCGATTGAAGGGGACACTTCAAGAATTTATCTAAGACATCTCTATATCTCTATTGAAGAAGATACTTCAAAAGAGTTCTACAACATAAAACACTAGGGAGGGGGTAACCCAATTTTGATTCCTTTCCGACCATCTCCATATGGTCGACACAACCATTCCCGTACCCTTCCGGTACTCCGAAAACAAGTTCCTTTCTTTCATTTTCCAAACAATTTTTATAAACCAAAAACTCATCAGGCTAAGCAACAGCCATTCCAACCGTCCATGACCGCGGACACGGCTATTCGAATAGATTTGACTCTGCAGAGTTTGCACACTTTCCCCACAAGATCCGCGAGTTTATCATGTGGGCACCATCCCTGCATATCAACTATGCCATGACAAAAACTCGGACATAGCCTTTCGCTTATTCGTCTTAGCACGGGATCCTACCCTATGGAGTATGTACCTCCCCGGCACCGTGGCAGCTCACCTCACTTTGAGCGTGGCTCCACCGCCAAGCCAGGAGACCCATAGTGTCTTCCGGACGGGTCAGCCCCGAAGGCCTCCCGTTATACTATTGTCTCCACCAAAGACAATCCGGATTCAGGGGTAACCTTACCCTTATATAGTTGTGCGGTGTCCCATGTTAAGAAGAACAAACTATGAGCTAAGCCCCGTCCCACTCCAGGGTAATGTGGTTGCGCGGGTTAATTGTCACGGGTGAATACTTAGGCGCCAAAGTTTTCGAAAACAAGATTTTCTTTCCAACCATCTTTGCCAAGATCCTTTCCTTTCATAAACACACGCTTGGGTAAGTCCAACTCACCCAAGGTTTTCAAAAATTCTTTTCAACAAGGTATTTTTTCAAGGGGGTTCCCAACCTATAGCTTTATGAAGGAACTAAGAATCACAATGACATGATGCTAACCATCATACCACTAAGGGGATGATAATTGAGGTGTTAAGGGGATCATACATACTTAGGATAAGCATGTATAGGGACAACTTAATTAAGATGATTCAAACAGCGGTCATGATGTTAATCATCATACCACTAAGAAGATGACAACATGGGTATGGTCAAGAGGGCATACATGCTTAGGGTAAGCATGCATAACATCAACAAGAGGGTTCACATACTTGGGAGCAAGTATGCAAAGCATCAACAAGGGGTTCAACATACTTTGGGACTAAGCATGCATAGAGTAGAGGACCAAAAATCACATATGATACAAGGAACCAAGTGTATAATGGAGCAATGAGCACAACAAGAAGGATAAATAGCAAGAGATCAAAAGATGGCTTGCCTTGGTTGGCTTGTCCCTGGTCCTCTTCAAATCCTTCTCCAAAATCCTCCCCTTCAATTTCCCCCTCGTTCGTATCTAGCGTCGGAAAAGTAAATAATGCAAACAATCAACACATAGCACAAGAACCAAGGGTTTAGTAAAATAAAAATAAAAATATGCAGGGGAGTTGTTTGACAGTAACAAATCATGGGTTGGTTATTTTTAAAACAAAGTGATGGCAAGGATTTGAATAAACCAAAAAGATTTCAAAACTATCATTGAATGTGTCACACATACACTCACTAACAGAGAAAAAATTTCATGAACAGAGACTAATTGTATTTTTCCTATATGGACAGTAACAAAGCAAGATTAACACAATTGGATTCATACAAAAACATTAATTTTTCGATTTTAGGAATTTGAAATACTAAACAATAACCAGTGATCATGTTTAAAACATTAAAAATCGTACAAAAATCCTAAAAATATGGGGCCAGTGGCATTGGAAAGGTGACGAAATTTATGATCCAACGCAATTTGTTTCACTCGATTTGGTTTTGTGGATCTCGAGTTATTCACATTTTAAGGCCTCTGATTTTAACACAAATTAACAGATATTTCAAAAAAATTTAAAAAAAATGGGCGGGAACTTGTCTGGGCCGCGCAGAAGGTGGGGATTGGGCCGGCCCAGGGGGTATTCCACGCAGGCAGGAAAAAAAATGAAAAAGAAAAGAGAAAGGGAGAGAGGGGCCCGGTGCGGGGCCCATGTGCATGGGCCAACGTGGCCGGTTGGCCATGCAGCGCACGGGAGCGTCTTCTCCCTGCGTCTGTGCGTACGAGCTCGAGCGGAACGGAGAGAGCTGGCGGGCGGGAACTCACCGGCGGGTGGCTGCAGTTGGCGGCGAGGCTCCGGCGGATGGTGGCGGGTCGGGGGAGTCCCAGGGCGCGCTCGGCGGCGTATTCCTCCTCCGCAGCAACTCCTCCGACATCCTTTTCTCCGCAGCGACGTCCGTGCTAATGGCGACGGCGGCGGACTCCGGCGTTCTCGGATGAAGCGGAGGGGTCCGTTAGGGCCTGCGGAGGATGGGGATCGGAAAGTAAATAGAGGGGAGGGACAAGGGGGCCTGGGCGACGGCCTCGTCACCCGTCACCACCACGGTGACCACATGGTGGCGACCATGCCGGCGCGCTGCAGCAAGGGGGCGCCCGGGTGCTCGGATGCGGGTGTTCGGGGTGGGAAGGGAGGTGCTGTGAGGTGGGAGGAGGCGAAGGGAGAGGCTGGGGCGTTCGTCCGCCTTTATAGCCGAGGCCGGTCCATGGTGGACACGACGTGGTGACCACGTCCAAAGGCGGGCGTGGCGAGGTTTTTGCAGGGTAGTGATGGCCTCGGGAGGGTACGCATCGGGGAGAGGGATGCCAGGGCATCATCATGGCGCAGTCTCGGGAGAAAACGTGGCCTGCTGCTCTCTACACGAAACTGGGTGACCATGTCCATGGCGGGCTCGGGCAGGGGTGCTGGGGGCATTGGGGCACGAGGGAGAGGCATTGATGGGCTCCAGGAATCCAGGGAGAGGCCTGAGACATGAAGAGAGGTGCAGGGGTGCAGGTCTAGGGGTTTTGGTCAATACCTATGCCATTCATGGCATTGGGAAGGAGGAGAAGAGCAATGATGGTGGAGGGGTTGTGTAGGTCTGATTAGGGGAGCAAGGTAGTGGTGCAGGTCGTGCCTAACCATTGAGTGGGCAAGATATGAGAGAGAGAGGGAGATATTGAGAGGAAACTCGTGGCATGTGCATCAACAAGACATGCATGCATAGCCGGCCTTTCTCTCCTTGGCAAGGTTTGAGTGAGCATGAGTGAATCCAAGTTGGTCATGCCCAATGTCTAGGACGTGCTGATGATGGAGAGGTGGTTATGATGTTATATAGATCAGAGGGGTGCATTTGATGTCCAAGGGTTGGTATTTAAATTTGAACTTAAAATATGGTTGTTTTGAACTCCTTCTAAGACATGGTATAGATAAAGAGAGAGGAGAGGGAGTGTGAGCTCATGCAATAATGCATAAGCATGATTAGGTGTTAAATAAAGAGGTATAGTTGGTGCTCAAAGGTTACTATTTAAATATGGCTCAAGAAATAAAATTGGGATCACTTCTATGGTTATGGCAAATTTTGAAATGAGATTTTATTGAAAAGGTATTTTGAAAATGTTGAGAGTAGCTAGGTAGAACCTAGAGTTTTCAAAATAATCTACTCATCTTATAAAGATAGGTAGGTTTTTCTCATAATTTCTAAAAGGGCAACCCTCACACAAGAATTTGCATAGGTACCATAAATATGTATTTTGTTAAAAGAAAGTAAAAATAAAGTGAAATGATTTTATAGATGCATTTTTGGGTTGTAAATGGAGGGTATGAGGTACCACCCACTTTCCAAAAGTTATTTGGGGAAATAATTTGAAAAGCTTTGCCAAAACTAGAAATGGTTATATGGTCAAAATAGAGAAGAATCTTAAATAGGATTTTTGGTAAATAAAATGTTTTGGGAGAAGTGATCTCAAGGGCTACATAATGTAGCTACCATCTTCACTCTTGGTTTTGTGGAGGTTAATCTCGGAATAAAGATAATCACAAGATAAGAGAGGAGCAAGTGATCTAGTGCTAAAATAGTGGATAGGGTGCAAGATCAAGTGAAATTAAGAATTGTGGGGTTAGAATGGGACATGCAAGACGTGGAAGTTGTATAGGGTGTTGCATAGATGAGATCCATGCATTGAGGTCACCAATAACAGTTGGGGGTGCTTAGAGATCAACTGCCAAAGTTTGGACATTTTAAGCCTGCCAAAACATGTTATTGTCTTGGCTTCAAAACCAACAAGGATAAGCGGGTGTATGAGTGATCTGGTTCAAGGAAAGGACATGGTTGGGAAGTTCTCATGTATAGGACCAAGTGCATTAGATGGCAAGGGATAGCTTAATCTAAAAGCTCCAAAATGGAACCTGAGAACATATTTAGGACTTAGCCAAATTTTGTGATGGTTGAGGGTTTCTGACTAGGGCATAAGAGAATGATGTAGTAAGAAGGAAAACAATTCTTCCTAAGCCACACCTGTGTTTTGTTAGGTGAGTTGCTTGTTTTACCACCAGGGGTGTTGTTCTTTAGGGTAGCTCAAAACAAAACTCAACAAGCAAATCAAGACAATTCATCTACCAACAGATCAAGGCAATTCATCATAACAAACAGATCAAGGCAATTCATCTTAATCAGTTTATAGAAAAAGTTTTTGTTCCCCCTAATTTTTGCACTTTGGATAATTAAACATGTTTGCAAAAGTTGGGGTGTTACAGTTCTTTGCAAGCAAACATCATTCTCCACACCATATGTTTAATCCTTTGTTTACAGCAAGCCGGTGAGATTGACAACCTCACTGTTAAGTTGGGGCAAAGTATTTTGATTGTGTTGTGCAGGTTCCACGTTGGCGCCGGAATCCCTGGTGTTGCGCCGCACTGCACTCCTTCACCAGCAACCTTCACGTGGCCTTCATCTCCTACTGGTTCGATAACCTTGGTTTCTTACTGAGGGAAAACTTGCTGCTGTACGCATCACATCTTCCTCTTGGGGTTCCCAACGGACGTGTGCTTCACGCGTTATCAAGCAACTTTTTCAGGCGCCGTTGCCGGGGAGATCAAGACACGCTGCAAGGGGAGTCTCTCACACCCAATCTCTTTACTTTGTTTACTGTCTTGCTTTATTTGATTTTCTGTCTTGTTTTCTTTCTTTATATCAAAAACACACAAAAATTAGTTACTTGCATTTAATTTATTTTGTTATCATGTCTAGCCCTGTACTTATTACTCTGTCACCTGAGGAATTGATCTTTACTTTTAAACAAGGGGATGAGGAGAGTTTTAAAGAAGCTTGGTCTAGAATTTTTGATTCTTATGGTAAAACTGAACCTAAAATGACTCTAAGTTTTCTTCTTAGTAACTTTTATTTTGGGCTTATTGTTCGCTATAGATATGCTTTGGATGCTGTAGTGGGAGGAGATTTCCTTCACTGCGATGGGGATCAAGCTTTTAATGCCATAAAAAAATTGATTACATCATCTAGCTCCGCTAATAATTTTGATTCATCTCTTGCTAGCATTCATAATAGATTAAACACTCTCGAAACGAATATATCTTGTTTAAAAGAAGGGTACAACCAGATTCGTGAGTATTATGATTATGTTCCAGTAAGCTTTGAACCTTCAATGTGGGTCCCTACTATTAAGGTTGCTATTTGTGGTGAAACTTTTTATGCCCGTTGTGATATTATGTCTGAGTTTTGCCTTATGCCTAAAAATATTTATGAATCTTTAACACTTTGGGGACTTACTGAAGGTGGAGAAGGAATAACTCTTACTGATAATTCTGTTATAATTCCTAAGGGGATAGCTGAAGGTGTGTTTACAACCTTTCTTGGAAGAACGGTATCCACTGATTATCTCGTTATTGAATGTGTAGGGACAGGACAAATCACACTTGGAAGATCCCTGCTGAAACTCTTGGGAGCAACCGTAGATGTGGGAAAAGGCACTCTAAATTTTACCTCTACACCCGGATGCGGTCATGTATTCCCTAGACCAAAGAGTAAGAATAAGAGTAAGAAGGGTAGGCGCAAAGCCCCTGGTAATAATGTTAATGCTTCTTCTCTTGATGATACTTGATTTTCACTTTCTGCGCCTAGCTGAAAGGCGTTAAAGAAAGCGCTTATGGGAGACAACCCATTATTTTATTTCTGCAATTTTTGTTTTATATTTGAGTCAAGGTTCTTGTTACTACTGTAGCAATACCTTTGTATCTTTACTTTATTGCATTGTTGTGCTAAGTAAAGTCTTTGATAGAAGGTTGATACTAGATTTGGATTTCTGCGCAGAAACAGATTTTTAGCTGTCACGAATTTGAGTTGTTCTCTCTGTAGGAGAATCTAAAAATTCTGCAAAAATTCATGAGTAATCCTCAGATGTGTACGCAACTTTCATTCAATTTGATCTTCTTCATCTGAGCATGTTAAGTGCCTCGAAAAAATTCGTCTTTACGGACTGTTCTGTTTTGATAGATTCTGCCTTTTATTTCACATTGCCTCTTTTATTGTGTTTGAGTGGATTTCTTTGCTCCATTAAATTTCAGTAGCCTTGGTTAATGTCCAGAAGTGTTGGGAATGATTGCTTCCTTGCTGAACATGTGAATTTTTGATTATGCACTAACCCTCTAATGAGATTGTTTTGAGTCTGGTGTGAAGGAAGTTTTCAAGGATCAAAAGAGGAGGATGATATAATATGATCAAGAAGAGTGAAAAGTCTAAGCTTGGGGATGCTCCCGTGGTTCATCACTGCATATTTCAAGAAGACTCAAGCATCTAAGCTTGGGGATGCCCAAGGCATCCCCTTCTTCATCAACAACTTATCAGGTCACCTCTAGTGAAACTATATTTTTATTCCGTCACATCTTATGTGTTTTACTTGGAGCGTCTGTGTGCTTTTATTTTTGTTTGTGTTTGAATAAAATCGGATCCTAGCATTCCTTGTGTGGGAGAAAGACACGCTCCGCTTTTTCATATTGAACACTGGTGTTCTTAGTTTTACTTTTAATGTTCATGGAGAAAGTTGAAAGCCGCTTCATTTATTGCTATTTGGTTGGAAACAGAAAATGCTTCATGTGGTAATTGATATATTGTCTTGAATAATTTGATACTTGGCAATTGTTTTGAGATCTCAAGTAGATCATGTTTAAGCTCTTGCATCATGTGGTTTAAACCTATTAGTGGAGAACTACCGTAGAGCTTGTTGAAATTTGGTTTGCATGATTGGTCTCTCTAAAGTCTAGATATTTTCTGGTAAAAGTGTTTGAGCAACAAGGAAGACAGTGTAGAGTCTTATAATGCTTGCAATATGTTCTTATGTAAGTTTTGTTGTACCTGTTCATACTTGTGTTTGCTTCAAACAACCTTGCTAGCCAAAGCCTTGTACTGAGAGAGAATGCTTCTCGTGCATCCAAAACCTTGAGACAAAACTTATGCCATTTGTGTCCACCATAACTACCTACTATGTGGTATTTTTCTGCCATTCCAAAGTAAATTGCTTGCGTGCTACCTTAAAAAAATTCATTCCTTGTCTTTGCAATACATAGCTCTTGGGAAAGTAGTTTAAAAAACTATTGTGGTAAGGAATATGTCGTTTATGTATCTTAGATCTTATAAGTTGCTTGTTGAGCGGTAACCATGTTATCTGGGGACGCCATCAACCTGTCACACCTTTGTTGAATATCATGTGTGTTGCTATGCATGTTCGTCTTGTCTGAAGTAAGGGAGATTTGCCATGAGTTAAATGGTTTGAGTATGCATATTGTTAGAGAAGATCATTGGGCCGCCAACCAAAGCCATGTATCATGGTGGAAGTTTCAGCTTGGACATTAATCCTCAAATCTCTTATGAAAATATTATCTTTTGTTGAATGCTTAAAGCATAAAAGAGGAGTTCATTATCTGTTTTCTATGTTGTCCCGGTATGGATGTCCTCAAGTTGAGATATATCAAAATTGAGAGATCAAATGCGATCTATCTCCTTGGACCTTTGTACGAAGTGGCATAGAGGTACCCCTTTGTGACACTTGGTTGAAACATATGTAATGCAATGATAATCCATGGAAATCCGAGCTAATTAGGACAAGGAGCGGGCACTATTAGTAGTCGATGCATGAGGCTTGCAACTTATAGGAGGTTTTATGCATAACACATATGAATTATTACTACCGTTGACAAAATTGTTTCCATGTTTTCAAAATAAAAAGCTCTAGCACATGAGTAATCCCTGCTTCCCTCTGCGAAGGGCCCTTATTTTACTTTATGTTGAGTCAGTTTACCTACTTCTTTCTATCTTAGAAGCAAACACTTGTGTCAACTGTGTGCATTGATTCTTACATACTTGCTTATTTGCACTCATCATATTACTTTGTGTTGACAATTATCCATGAGATATTGTCGTCGTGGGGAACAGACAGATGCCATAGGATGGCTTAAGTTGGGGCCGAATGGACGCTAGAGGATTCGGGGGAGGGTTTGTGATTAGACGGGATGAACTTCCGGATGGTTTCCTCAAGAACTTAGCCAAGGCTAGAGGTTGAAGAAGAAAGACATAAGGAAGAACTCGCTCTAGATCATCTTCTTTATTGATCTCCACAGGTTACAAGTTTCTCAACTCAAGTGCTCGCTTCGTACGTACATACATCGTCGCCTCTCTCGGAGGAGAGGGCTACCCCCTCTCCTTATATAGGGGAGAGAGTGGCTTACAGGGCAAGAAACCCTAATGGCATCTTTGACTAGACAAACTACTTTACAAAGTTACTTTAATCATAGATGACATCGGGGTCTTCTTTAATCAGGGAGGCTGACGTCCTCCGGCTTCTTTCATCATCATCCTCCTCTTTATCGTCAGGCCTTCGTTTAAAGCCACTTTGCTTAGCTCATCCTTGTCCTCTAGCTCTGAAGAGAATCTTTGACCAGTCCTGCCGACATGCTCTTCTTTCCGGTAGCCCGGTGTCTTGTTTACCCGGTTCCGGTATACCCCTCTTGGGGATACCGGCTTAGCTTTACTCAGCCAAACTCTTACCTTTGTGCTCCGGTATGAACATTAAACCGGTATCTTGATGGCTCAAACCATCCGGTTTGGCATGCCTTTGGCATACCGGGGGTCATCCCCCCAACATTAGTCCCCGAAGCTGGTATAGTCCGGCGGATTCTATCCAACAGACCATGCCGAGGTTCTCACGTCTTTGGATACCGGTTTAATCTATCCGGCGCTTAGCTTAGATCCGGCATCTTTGCCCGGACTCACGTTTTCTCTCTTTGCAAGGCATTTTCCGGTATCTTATCCTCCGGCATCTTAGTCATTAAACACCTCCTCGGCGAAGTCGAGAATTTCTCGGGCCCCGCGCCTGTCAGTGACATGCGCACTGTGACTGACGCGTCAGTGTCAGGGGTCACTTCCCTTCGGCTTCCGCGCGCGTATTAACTGCCTCACAGCGGATCCTAGCCACCGTTCCGGATCCGTGTGCACCTCCCTGTGGCTTTCTGTTTTTACGCATGTATCGCTGCGCCACGCGGCGGCCCGTGGAGCGAACCGTCGCGGCCCGCAGACCGAATCGCCGCGGCCCGCAGACCGAACCGCCGCGGCCCGGCGGTTTTCGGCCCACCTCTCTCTCTTCCTTTATAAGGCGAAACTGCCCCTTCTTCTTCCTCTTCTCGCATTCCCCACTTCTTCGCGCACAGTGTCCTTTGCTCTCTGCGCCTCCGCCGCTTCGTTCGCCGCTCGAGCTCCGCCGCCCGGCGAGTCTTCGCTACTGCTCCGCCGGACGTCGCCGAACTTCGCCGCGCGAAGAACCTCTGCGGTGCTCCTCTCGCGGCCGCGACATTGGTGTTTCCTCAAGCTCTTCTCCACCTCGCCGTCGACGGACCTCCTCACCAACCGCAAGCTCGCCACTCCACCAGCGAGCCACTTCCTCTGCGACTCCGCCGCCTCAGGTTAGGCTCAATCTGCGTTTACCCCTCTTTTGCTTGCTTTCTAGATCTTGAGTTGGTAGTGTATTTACTTCTCCTTTTCTTTTGCTTTTCTCTTACTCGTAGATCTTCGCGGGGGTAAATCGTGGGATTCGTGTTTCTCCGCGTCCAATCTCATGTCTAGTGAGGAGTCTTCCTCTGCCTCTTCTTCTGCCTCTTCTTCTGCCTCTTCCTCTGATAGCCGGCATAGCCAATCCTCCGACGGATTAACCGCCGATCTTGTCCAGATGGACATCGATTCCGGTAGCGACCAAGAAGCCGGTAGCTCTAGCCAAGCTTCCGGCGTAGATCCCGCCGGTATCACACACGGGGCCTGGATGGGCTCCAACGTTAGCCAGTACAAAATTGACTGGCTTTACCGGTCCAGGAGGATTCCGGAGGAAGTATCCTGCCGGCTCCCTGACGACGAGATTGAACCGGTGCTTGAATCCGGTGAACGCGTTGTTTTTCTCGCTCACTTCAAGCGCGGCTTCGGCCTTCCCGCCTCTCCTTTCTTCCGGAGTTTCCTTGATTTTTACCAACTCCAACCTCACCATCTTCCCGGCAACGCCGTTTTCTACCTCTCTTGCTATGCCACCTTTATGGAGGCTTATATCGGCATTCGTCCCACTCGCGAGACGTTTGCCCGTTTCTTTGCTCTTCGGATCAATTCCGTTCGGGGCAAGGAAATCCCTAAACCCAAACCCCCGTACAATGCGGGTCTTGCATCATCGGCTCCCGCCAAGGGGCCCTTTTTCAAGTTTTCCGGTCTCGAGTCATGCCGTCTATGGCAAGGGACCTTCTTCTACGTGAAGAACGACGGCGCCGCAGATCTCATCGATCTGCCGCCCTTTAATCCGGCGCCGCCCAGAAAAATCAACTGGAGCTACAACCCGAAGAAAGATCACATCGAAACAAACCGGGTGGTACGCTTCATGGAGAAGCTGATGAAGTAGACTAACATCTGCTCCGATGATATTATCCGCGCCTTCATCTCGCGCCGGGTGCTTCCTCTTAAGCGCCACGCTCATAAGATGAGCGAGATGTACGGTCCCGGTGATCCTAGCAAGATCACCGGACTTCCTCTCAGCAAGAAGGACATTGTCCTCAAGGCTAGGCAGATCTGCCAGACTGCCATGCCGGATGATTGGGAATGGGGCCTCCGGCCCCTCAGTTCCACTAACCCTCCGACCCAAGAAGTAAGAAATTACGCAACTCGGGTCGGTTTACCGGTAACTTTTATACTGTGACTAACCCTTTTTTCTTTTGTTTTCAGGCCAAGGACCGCTTCCCCCGCATTGACTCAGACTGGCGAGGCCCTTGCCGGAAGCGTGCTCTAGACAAGTTCGACCCGGACCCCTACATTCATTGGCAGGACCTGAAGATGGGCCGGACTCCAGCCTCGCGCCTCGGCAAATCTCCACCGGAACCATCCGGTTCGTCGACGACCTGACCTTGCTTGAGGTAGCTCTTCTTTTGATCTCTCATATTCTTACGTTATTGTTCCTCTCGTAGATGTTCCCTCGGCCAACATCAACCCACGGGTCCACGAGCACGTTCCTCCCCTGCGAGGCCGATGCGAGGCCAAGAGTTTGTGGAGAAACTCATGGCCCAAGGCCAAAAGAACAAGGCTCCGGCCTCGACGCCGGTTCGAGCCGGGCCCTGCATCCAAGCGCTTCCGGACTGAACCCTTTGCGGGGAAGGTCGCAGGCGTGAGGCGCTACAAGAGCGGGCGGATGCCGACCTCTTACGGGTAAGGCCCCGTTTCTCTGCTTGTTTTGTTTTTACCAAGTTCTTTTCCGGTTACTTTTTTCCAACCCTTTCTTTTTCTCTCTTTCAGCCCCGCGCTCAAGCTCGGCCACAGGCCTGAGGGCTCTGCCGGACCCGCAAGGACCTCAACTCCTCCTCCTCACTCAAGCCCGGCACCATCTGGTGCCGGCAACACCTCTGCCTCCCCTCTGGGAGGCACTACAAGTTCGGGGCGCGCGGCCCCTACACCGCGGATCACCGCGCGGAGGAGGACCTTGTCTCCCCTCCCGAGAACCAAGACACCGGCGCCAGCAACATCGGCGCCGGAGAAGAAGCTGCCGGGCGGGCGGAACCTCTGGTTCCTCCCATCCTAGAAAAGAAGAAGAAGAAGACCAAGACGTCTTCCCCCTCCAGAGCCGCGCCGGAAGCTTCCGCGCCGGCAAGCTCCAACCCGGGTGACGCGCCTGGCGCTCCCCCTTCTCCCAGGACCACGCCAACGCCACCGCCGGAAGCTCCTCGCACCGAGCCAGCCGGTGCCACTCCAACGGCGCCGCCGCCCAAGACCTTGACGCTCGTCAAGGGGAAGGCAACGGCCTCTAGCGCCCCCTCCGGCGGCCAGCAGCCCTCGGTGCTGCACGTCGCCCGCGCCGCTAGCGCTGCCGGCGAGAAGGCCACCGGCACGCTTGGCCGGATCACCGAGTTCCGGCGCGAAGGCCGGGAGGCTGGGGCACTTGCTGCCCTACGCGGAGAAGTGGAACGCCGCGGACATGTCCAAGGCGACCCGCGGCACAGGCAAGGACCGGCTACCGATGCACGACCTGTTGGTGAGCGGTGCTCGAGAAGAGCACTTCATGCGGCTGCGTCGGGCCGTCAAGGAGGCTGGACAGGCGCGTGGTTCGATGCCACGAATAACATGATGGTAAGTCTCACAAAGCCTGTTCCATTTTTTGATTTATCTTGGTTTCTCTTCTTCTGGCTCTTTTCTATCTTTCCTTGAACTTTCAACTTTATGCCGGTTTCTCTTTTTTGCTGAATCTTGTCTATCCTCCCGAGTCCCGAGTTTCGTGTTGAGAGCGTAGCTCTTAGCGCGAAACTTAACTAAAACGCGCGAAACCGGCATAGCCGGTCCCCGAGTTTCGGGTTGAGATCTTTGCTCTTAGCTAACATCATTTCCTCGAACGGACCACGGGCGACGCTCGGAAGATCCTCTTTGAGGAGCTTCTTTGGGAGCACCGGGACCTCGCTGAGGCACACAACAAGTGCCAAGGTAAATCTCTGCGCCTCCGGCATCTTTTTACCGGAAAGCTTTCTTTCTCTCAATTCTTAACACTTATGATTTTCTGTTTCAACAGCCATCCCGGAAGCTTCTATTGAGGCCCTCAGGACGCAGCTTGCCACCGCCCAAGGTACAGCTTCCTGTTTTCCAGTTAACTTGCTTTCTCTACATTGTATCAGTACAACTTTGCTAACACTCTCTTTCCGGGTTCCAGAGAAGAAGGACCAGCTCATCCGGCAGCATCAGGAGGATCTGAGCGCCCAGAGAGCCAGCTACAAGGAGCTCAAGGATCAGCTTATCCAGCTTGGTCTTGACCATGCCAAGGCGCTGAAGGCTGCTTGAATCAGCTGCGGAGGCCAAGCTGCATGAGGCGCTGGAGGATGCTGGCAATGCCAATGTGGTGTTGCAGGATGAGCTGGAAGAGGCCGCCAAGGCGCGGAAGGCAGCCGAGGACAAGGCCACGCGGCTGGAGGCGGAACAGAAGGAGTACGACCTTCTGGTTACGCAGACTGATGCGCTTGCCCTCCGTAAGTTTCTCTTTTTTCCTTTCCGGTTCCTGCTTATAAGCTTATACATTCGGTAGCATGTGCTTAGCTTCTTTTCTTTGTCTTGCGGGGCTCTTTCCGGACTCCCGGGCGTTTCTTTGTGAAGAAGGTTGGAGAGCGCCGGGTGCTACGGGCATATGAGAACACGGGTGCGCCACGGGATCCCTATGACCACCTGGTTGCGGCGAACGCGCGGGTCTCCCACATGCGGCTGTGTGGATCGGAACCTCTCGACATTCCGCGGTGGCCACCCAGCTCTACGGGACTCTGCGGCACCGGAGAAGAAGTGCCGGACACCTTCTCCCTCATCGGCGACCGCACGAAGGGTGCCGGCCGAAGGATCCGGGAGTGGCGGTGCTCTGCTGCCCGTGCCGGAGCGGACTCGGCGCTTCGCGTTGCCTGCTCCCGAGTACCGGAGGCTGGACACGGACGCCTTCACGGCGTGCGCGAAGGGGCTGAAACCGACCTGGACCCGGTCCTCACCGCTAAGCGACGGGATCGAGCGTACCACATCGCGGAGTGCGCGCGATATGCGCACCTTCATCCCCCTCCTCCGGACGTCAAGGACTATCCGAGCGACGAGGAGGAAGGTGAAAGACGCGATGAGGCCGGAGCCGGTGACGCGCCTCCCGAGAGGGTCTCGATGCCAACGACGCTCCTCCCGAAGCCCCTGTTGCACGAATGTTGCTCGTTATCGATTGCTGTGATATGCTTGCCCTGTTCAACTTAGAAACACTGCCCGTTAAATTCTACCCCGGTATGCCGGGGTCTATGATGTAAGATAATACTTAATCTCTATTCTGGTTGTGGTACAACAGTTTATGCCGGTACGCTATACCGGTAGCTTATTAAGTTGTGTTGGTTTGTTAACTTAGCACTTTGCTTTCTGATTTTGTCTTGC